>NC_056662.1:110062597-110373430 GCF_018350195.1 Panthera tigris
GGTACTACTTGCTGTCCGTTTGCAATCTGTCAGGTGCCAGAGCAGAAGCTTTCAAATAACCGCACGTCATTTACAACCACATTTACAACAACATGTAAAGTAAGTGCTCCAGAGACTCGGGTGGTTGGTTTCCTGTTCTGAGGATCAAAGAGTGATGAAATGCCAGAGCCAGGGTCCGAGGCAAGTCTGTCTACTCAGTTTACTATAGTATCTCCCCTTCAGGATACTTATCTATGATGTACAGTGATATTCTTATAATCGTATCTTCATCTCTTTTCTGCGTGAGTTCAGATTTTGTGTCTTCGTTTTAGCTGACCTTGGTCTAGGATTGTCTTCGGTGTATCTCAAGCCATTCTTGTGCTGTGCTGTATTTTAAGGGGCTGTGCCCTTCCTTATATCAGGGCCCATATTACTAATTATAAAAAATGATCAGTCTATTGTCTACCATAGCTCAAAATTCAGATTGTAAACATACTGCTCACTAACCTGTTAAAGGACATTGTCTCCTGTGCTTTCTTTTTTCTTTTCTTTCTTTCTTTCTTTCTTTCTTTCTTTCTTTCTTTCTTTCTCTCTCTTTTTTCTTTCTTTCTTCTGTTTTCTCCTGGCTTCCAGTTCTTCCTACCCTAGGGTTTTGGGTTTCAAGGTCCAGAAGCTCTCTCTCTGGTTCTAAGCATACTGCTTGCTGTCTTTGGGTTCCCCGTGGTCAGCATTCTGCCCAACTGGGGGTGCTGGAGAGATTTTGAAGAGAGGGGCACTCTTGGTTGGCTCAAAGCTGAAGATGGATGTTTGCCATCACACTTCTTGCAGAATGCAGTTAAAATTCTTGTCTGGGTATAGCAGCTTTGGGTTCTATGTTTTGATCATTTTATTTCCACTAACTGTGTGAGCTACACAATGAATGTTGATTTTTAAAAAATTCATACTGTCCAGACTGGGTTGTCTACAATTTTGCAACTAAAAGTGTCCCTGTTACTAAATATTCCTGCATTTTCCATGACACTGATAAAAATTAAAACCTGAAAAGCCTTGAGGGGTGCCTGGGTGGCTCAATCAGTTAAGTGTCTGACTTTGGCTTGGGTCATGATCTCGCGGTTCGTGGGTTCGAGCTCCACAAGGGGCTCTGTGCTGACAGCTCAGAGCCTGGAGCCTGCTTCGGATTCTGTGTCTCCTTCTCTCTCTGCCCTCCCTGCCCCCCACTCGCATTCTGTCTTTCAAAAAATGAATAAACATTTTAAAAAAACATTAAAAAAACCTGAAAGTCTTGAACCTTATATCATGATAAAAATAAATGTTTAAGGCATTATCTGAAAAATTAAGATTTGATTCAAGCTGCTACAATGTATGTATTTGACTTTTCTGAAAGCCACTTGTAATAAATTTCGTCAGATATTTTGCTAATCCTAATTCAATTAAATGAATATTTTTAGCCTGTCTGCTATCCATTTGGTTCTGAGCTTGAAATTGGCATATGTAAAGTAAGCATAAAGCAGTTTCTCCACTCAAGGAATTTTTAGTCTATTTAGATAGTGTATAGATAGATATATGTGGGTGTATGAAACAATTATCTAAAACTCACGATATTATATATTTATTTTTTGAATAAGGTATCTGGACAATTAGCGCAGTAGAAAGTCACAATATTGAGAGCATTTAGAATGACATCTTCAGTGTGTTAACCCTTCTTATCCTTTTCCTCAGCTTCACAGCTGAGGGATCAGTTTGGAAAAAAATAATACCCTCAACAAAACAATTTTAAACCTGTGGCTTTTTGGTATCTACCATTATTGCTTTTTCTCTCCATGTAATAAAGGGGCAATGTGTTCCTTTATCCTTTTCTTGCTCTGGAGTCACTGAGCCACTTTTTACTGTCTTTCCTGACTTCCTGCCAGTTACATCTCATTTCTTATTTGGGTTTTCCTGACTGCATTCCAAAAGGCTGACCTAAAGTCAAGTTATTTAGTTTCCTGGGAAAAATAGTTTCTTTCCTATTCTTTTCATCTTGTTGTCCAGTTTTCGGTTGAATGTTTAATTCACTAATAATTGGTATATTTCCATTATGTCCCCACTCTAGAATAGCATAAGGTACCCTATACCTCTTTTCTTAAAAAAACATTCTACAGTTTTAGAATTGTAAGTTGTCAACATGTGCGTGGAACACATTTCTAAAAAACACATAAGGACATTTGTCACAAATCTACTAATAGGATATTCAGAATTTGTACTGTGATAAAAAGGTGAAGCTGCATCGTTAGCTGAAAACTTACTTTTTCTGATGAAGTCGCAAAACTTCATCTCATGCTATATTTAATGCTTTTGTAAGGAGTAAACTTTCTAGAAATAATCTGAAAATGTGTCTAGCCAGAATAATGGAAAAGGAGTGTGGTACATCATGAATCAATATAAATTTATTTTTGAGGAAAGGAAAATGGCCAGCATGGACAATGAAAATGTTTCAAGCACTATAAAATGGATGGAGACCCAGAAACCAGACAATTTTGTATAAAATGCCCTTTGGATTTGTTTTCCCCATGATGATAAACAGTGGGGAAAATGTACTAAAAATACGGAAAAATTATATTCTGAGAAGCATATTAAATCAGAGAAATGATAGTGTCATAATTGATTCTATAAAGAGACTCTCAGAAAAGTCAACTTCTACAATTAGCGTGAAGCTTAAAATGGTGAATCCAGCTCTCAGTGGTCAGTGAGAAACAATAGAAAAATCACATGAAAAAGTGTGGGAAAAAATCTCAATAAAACTTAAAGCAGGGGTGCCTGGGTGGTTCAGTTGGTTAACCATCCGGGTCTTGGTTTCAGCTCAGGTTATGATCTGGAGGTTTGTGGGTTCAAGCCCTGCATAAGACTCCACACTAATAGTGTGGAGCCTGCTTGGGATTCTCTCTCTTTCTGTGTTCCTTCCCCTATGCAAGCTCTCTCTCTCTCTCTCTCTCTCTCTCTCTCTGTCTTTCAAAATAAATAAACTTAGGCGTGCCTGGGTGGCTCAGTAGGTTGTGTCTGCCTCTTGATTTCAGCTCAGGTCATGATCTCACAGTTTGTGAGTTTGAATCCCACACTGGGCTTTGTGCTGACAGCACGGAGCCTGCTTGGGATTCTTTCTCTCTCCCTCTCTCTGTGCCCCTCTCTCTCAAAATAAATAATTAAGTAAATAAACATTTAAAAAATAAGTAAACTTAAAAAAAACCTAAAAACAAACCCCCAAATCACACTGGCATATGTGGTTAAGAAGAGGTTTCTTCACTCTTCACCAGGGAAATGCAAATCAAAACCACAATGAGATATTACCTCACACCTGCTCAAACACAAGAAACAACAGGTGTTGGCAAGGATGTGGAGAAAATGGAACTCTTGTGCACTGCTGGTGGGAATGCAAACTGGTGCAGCCACTCTGGAAAACAGCATGGAGGTTCCTTAAAAATTAAAAATAGAATTACCATATGATCCAATAATTCCACTACTGGGTATTTATCCAAAGAAGATGAAAACACTAATTTAGAAAGATATATATGTATCCCCATTTTTATTGCAAAATTATTTACAATAGCCAATATATGCAAGCAACCCAAGTGTCCATGGATAGATGAATGGATAAAGAAGTTCTCTCCCTTTCTCCCTCTGTCTCCGTCTCTGTCTCTGTCTCTGTCTTTGTCTCTCTATATATGAACATGTAGAAATATATATAAAATGGAATATTACTCAGCCACAAAAAAGAATGAAATCTTGACATTCGCAACAACACGGATGGATCTAGAGTGTGTGATGCTAAATGAAATCAGTCATTCTCAGAAAGACAAATACCATATGATTTCATTCATACATGGAATTTAAGAAACAAAACAGGTGAACAAAGAAAAAGAGAGACAAACCAAGAAACAGACTCATAACTATAGAGAAGAAACTGATGGGTACCAGAGGGGAGGTGGATGGAGGAAGGGTGAAACAGGTGAAGGGGGCTAAGAGGACACTTACGATGAGCACTGAGTAATGCATAGAATTGTCGAATCACTGTATCGTACACCTGAAACAAACATAACATTGTATGTTAACTGCACTGAATTAAAGTAAAAAAAAAGATGAGGTTGTGCACTCGTTTATTCTGATAATGTGTCTGCTTATGGGCTATGTGTGTTCCATGTCTCTGCTCAAAGTAACCCCTCCAAGAAGCCTGTAAGTTTTTACCGCTCTCTTGGGGCTTGGCATTTTACTCTCATTTAGAATTTCTTGGTCTTGACATTTTTTATTGATATGTTATTATTATTGATTTTATTTACTGGAAGCCGTTTCACATCTTTGTATGAATAAATTTACCATATTTAACATTTGCATTTGATCACCTGAAGATGATGCTGTATGGATTATAGCCTTTTAATCTAACTGATCAGAGATCTCTCTGATGTCATTCAGGCTTTTGCTTATGTAGAAAAATAACAGAATTGATAATGGTGAATATAAAAACAATTAATAATTATACCCAAACTATTCTTTCAGAATATGATTTGAAATATATAAACAGACTCACAGATTATTATCAATTAATCTAAAAATTCAAGGTAATGCTTCATGCCCAGCATGAAGCCCAATGTCGGGCTTGAACTCACAACCCTGAGATCAAGGCCTGAGCTGAGATCAAAAGTCAGATGCTTGGGGTGCCTGGGTGGCTCAGTAGGATGGGCAGCCGACTTTGGCCCAGGTCACGATCTCACAGCTCGTGAGTTCGAGCCCCGTGTCGGGCTCTGTGCTGATAGCTCAGAGCCTGGAGCCTGCTTCAGATTCTGTGTCTCCCTCTCTCTACCCCTCCTCTGCTCGCACTCTGTCTCTCTCTGTCTCAGAGGTAAATAAACATTAAAAAAAAAAAAAAGTCAGATGCTTAACTGAATGAGCCACCCAGGTACCCCGAGGCCATACTTTTGAGGATAGGATAAATGATTTTTCTGGAATCTTTTGCCTCTGAGAGGCGGCTTCTCCAAATATTAGTTTTGTGATGTCAGGCAATTTATTAATCTATGCATCATATTTTCCTACCTCAAAGTGGGGAAATTAGTGGTGCCTACCTCACAGGATTGTTTTGAGGATTAAATGAGTTAATAATTTTAAAGTGTTCAGACCAATACACAAGTATTTAAACATGATCTAAGTGTTTGTGTGTTATTATCCACCCCTCTCAATGCAATGACTATCTCTCCAGCTACGTGAAATATGGTATTATATCCACCCATTAAGTTTTAGATTTCATTTATTGAATTTTTGTTTATTGATGTTTTATTTATTTTAAATCTTGGGTTTTTTTTGCTTGTTGCTCATATTTTCAGAGCAAAAAAAATCCTTAGACATATTGAACACAATTATTTTATATTCTGGGTTCACAAAAACCCTCAATTCTGTGATACTTGAATTTAAATCCTTGACTTAAGGGTTTTTGGATTATCCAGGAAGAAGAGATTTATCCTGGGGACCCCTGCAAGAGTTGATTTTTGGTTGAGAATTTTAAATGATGTTTTTCTTTCTGTTCTTCATCCAGTGCCACGGTTCATTCAGGATAGGAGATTTAACTTGCTGTCATGTGGAACTGGCAGTGGGCATAGACTTATCTTTACCTCACTCTTTCTCTGAGGTCAGAGGTTATAGGTCATCATATAGGGGTTTTGTAATACTGGGATTCCCCCTTCTTTGGAGGACTTCTCTCTCCTCAGCTCTGGAAGGCTTGGGGGTGGGGGTGGGAAACCGAAGCTCAGGTGTTCGTGGAGTCAGCAAATGCCCTTGGAGCTTCAGTTGACAATTTTATTGTATTTTTTCCATCCCAATTCTTAAACTTATTCTTAAATTTCTTTTTTTTTAAATTGGAGTAAGAACACAACATGAAATCTATCCTCTTGACATATTTTTGAGTTTGCAATACACGGGTGTTGACTATAGGCACTATGTTTTACAACAGATCTCTAGAAGTTATTCATTTTTCACAACTGAAACTTTATACCCATTGAACAACTACTCCCTGTTTCTCCCTCCCCCCAGCCCCTGGCAAATGACCATCTGCTCTCGGCTTCTATGAATTGACCATTTTAGATGTCTCGTATAAGTGGAATCATACAGTATTTGTCCTTTTGTGACTAGCTTATTTCACTTAGCATAATGTCCTCCAAGTAGGTCCATGTTGTTCCATATGGCAGGATTTCCTTCTTTTTTAAGGCCGAATAAGGAATATTATACAATGGAATCATTGTGTGAATATACCACATTTTCTTTCTCTATTCAGCCTTTGATGGACATTTAGGATGTTTCCATATCTTGGCTCTTGTGAATAAATGCTTTAATAAATATGGGAGTGCAGATATCTCTTTGAGATCCTGATCTCAATTCTTTTGTTTATATACCTAGAAGTGAGACTTCTGGCTGTTATTAATTTCTTGAGTAACCTCCATACTCTTTTCTACAGTGGTACCATTTTACATTCTCACCAACAGTGTGCAAGAGTTTCAATTTCTCCACATTCTTGTCAACATTTTTTGTCTTTTTTTTTTTTTTTTGGATAATGTTCATTCTAAGAAGTGTGCGATGAAAACTTACTGTGGTTTTGACTTGTATTTCATGATGATTAGTGGTATTGAACATCTTTTCATATGTAGATCTATTCAGGCCTAATGTTCATTTTTAAAAATTGGGTTATTACTATTATTTTATATCAAGTTATATGAATCCCTTATATATTTTGGATAGTAACTTCTTGTCAGGTATACTGGATAAATGTTTCTTTATTTGTTGTATTCTTTTAGACCATTTCCAGAGACTTTAAATGGTTGTTCTTTTTACATAAATTTCTACCAATCTCTCTGGGAGTGGGGGAAAGTTGAGTCAATGGAGCTCCCCATGACATCCTGCCAGAAATGGAACCCATGTATTCATTTTTAAATGATATGATAACTACATGTGATATAAATGATACAAATACATGTGAATAGAACATTAATACTCATTAAGATCTTTCTATGTGCTCTTTATTGACACTAGTCCCCTGCTTGCCTCTTCTCAAAGTGATCAAATTTTGAAATTTTATAGTTTCTTTTACCTTAAAAATTCATTTTATCAAATAATGATGCAGGCCTAAAATATATAATATTTTATATTGATTATTGTTGAAATTACACAAAGACTATTGCCTAAATGTAGCCTTCTGAGACTCAGGTTTTGACTCACGTTACGTTATTAAGATTTCTCCCAATTGCAACATGTAGTTGTTATTTGTTGTTTTATTTCTACATAACGTTCCATAGGCTGAATTTATTTATAAACCCTCTCTTTTTGATGGATAGTGGGTCGTTTCCAGTTTTTGTTTTTACTTGGTGTTTGGCTCACTCTGCTATGATTTCCAAGCTCATTAATTATTTTTGTAATACGCAACCCACAGACACTTACCAGTCCTCATCCTGTAACACCACACCCTGCCATTCCACTGTGCCTGCTTATTGTTCTCTTGGATTCTATGTTTCTGTGTGGTTTGTCTCTTGCTTCTCTGATCCCCTCTTCAAATTCTCCTCTGTCCTTTCCATTTTCTTTCCATGGTCTCTACATGATATTCCTATGGTCTGATGCCGGGAACTCTTCCCTCACTCAGCTCTCTCTCCTTCAATGTAGAAAAGTATCACCCGAGGTCCTTATTAAAATGCAGGTTTGGGGGGGGGTTCCCAAAGAGATTCTGTTTTAGGAAGTATAGGGTGAGACACCAGAGTTTGCATCGTTAACAAGCCCCCTTCTCTGAGTGGATTAGGTAGTTGTCAGAATTTATTCTACTGTCTCTTATTCTGCAAAAAATTCTTTGCTTTGCTCAACTTGTGATGTCTTCTGGAGATTGTTATGGAAGTGAATATATTTTTAAAGAAGTTTCTGGCACTAATAACACTTTTAAAAACCTTGCATTTAGAATTGCCTTTAAACAGGACACAGGAGCTGTCAAACAGAGTTATGTAATATTTTCTGTGCTTTGGAAGATGGTGCCAACAGAAGAGCTAGCTGTGTGGTAGAGCCATTGGCGACCAGGACTGATGGATGGAGCGTCTTCTATAGTCAGTGGTGCTCCTCAGGCTGAACAATTACTTGAAGCAAAGGGAACTAGAAAAGCTTGAAAACCATAGCCATCTCAGGTGAAAAACCTGATTGATTGAAAGGCTTTTCCAGATATCTGGAGATTTGGGCAGTGCAGTGTTGATGTACAAGATGATGCTCATTGGTAGGCAGGAGTCAAAAAATTAGCATTTTGTAGGCCATATTAAGGACTTTTGTCTTTACCTCAATCGGAATAAGATAGCATTGGAGAGTTTTAGGTACAGCAGTACCTCTTATCTGCAGTTTTGCTTTCCATGGTTTCAGTTATCTGTATTCTGCAGCCTGGAAGCAGTGGATCCTTCTGATGATAAGTCAGAAGGTTCGTAGTAGCCCTAACACTATGTCACAATGCCTGTGTCATTCACTTCATTTCTTCTGATCACGTGGGCATTTTATCACCTCATATTATCACCAGAAGAGGAAGGGTGAGTACAGTACAGTAAGATATTTTGAAAGAGAGAGAGAGAGTTCCCATTCACATACTTTTTATTACAATATATTGTTAAAATTATTCTACTTTCAGTTTTTGTTAATCTCTTCCTGTATCTAATTTGTAAATTAAACTTTATAATAGTTTTGTGTGTAAAGGAAAAAAAACAGAGTATATATAGGGTTTGGTACTATCTGTGGTTTCAGGCATCCATTTGGGGCCTTGGATGTATCCCCCACAGATAAAGGGACTCTACTGTATAGTGATCATTTCAGACTATCACTTTGATAATTTCAGATACATACTTTGAAAAGATACACTCAGGCTGTGCGTGGTGAATAAAATGAGTGTAGGGTTCAATTGTGCTTATGGGTTGAAGTCAAGGAGAGAGAATGTAGCTTGAACCAGTATTAGCAATAGGGATGAGATTTGATTGCACAGATAATTATGATTTATAATAGACTAGGCTTCTTATTGGAGTGGATATGGGAAAGGAAGGAAAAAGTGGTTTGAAGAACTTCCACATTTCTGAGTATACTACTGGATGAATGAAGGTGCCATTGACTGGGGAATGGACTGATGCTAGAAGGCTACTTTTGGGTCTTTGATTACATAAGCATTGGTGTCTTTATATCTGAAAGATGGTGACCTACAGGGACAAGTCATGGCTTGTGGTTTTCCCATTTGAGCGGATGGACAACTCAGGAAGTTGCGTTTGTATATTTCATGTGTATTAATCTCTCATCTTTGACAGTTATTCCCACATAGATGAAAACATGATGCTGACAATTTTTAGCCTCTAAAGAGAGAGTGCCTTGACTCTCTGGTTCCAAGTCCAAACATCCAAGGGAAATTCACTCATTGGCCCAACTTGCTCAGCTGTGTATCCTTGGGCTAATCAATAATGCCCTGATAGGTGGAGCACTAAGAGAATAGCAGCCCCTGTGGGAACCACATGAATGAAATGGGGAGGGAAGAATTAGGGGATTGTGGCATACTCTACTGTAGGTGCCCATGATATACTTGTTGAGAAAAGCAGAAAAAAAAAAACCAATTCACCCCCTAAAGGACAATGCTGGCTTTATAATGTTTACCTGATCTTGTTTTGGGTGAAACATATGCACCCATGGTACTCTCCTTAGTAATATAAGGTACTATGAAGTACTTGTCTAAGCGCTGTAAAGTACTATAAAGTACATATCCACTTGAGTACTGAAGTACTCTGCTTTCTGGGTTAAGGCACATGAAACATTTCATTTCCCTACATTATGATTTTCCTTCTATAGGTCCTTTCCATCCCTATAACACTAGCCAAAATTTAAAAAAAAAAAAAAGAAAGAAAAGGAAAAAGCAACTTGGATATAGTAAATGTGGTGTCATGCCATCTTGCCACACCAAGAAATTGTCAGTTTGTTCTATAAGAATATGGATTTTACTTACTTCCTATTGTGTGTATGAGGAACCCCCAGTGCTCCAGCCCCTCGTTTCTGCATTTGTCTTCTCCCTCACCCCATCGCCTATAATCGTTCTCATTTTACTTTAGGAAATGTTAAATGATTTCTCTGATCCAAAACTGATTCACTTGGGTAATCATTCCATCATTTCACTGAGGTTAAAGGACTATAAAAATTATGATGATATTTAAGAAGGAAAATGGAAAGATAAATTGGTTATGATTAAGACAGAAAAAATTGAAACACAATTGCTTGAGTATAGATGACTTAGGCAAAGGGGAAAGCTAATTATCCTACGTTGAAAGATTATAGGCAATAATTGTAAAAGCTTTTATATTTGCATAATCATTTTGCATCAGAGTAGGATTGATTGTTTATCTCTCTTTCCATGCCCATATTGATAAATTGTAAATTATACTTACTACAATATTGACACAGTAAGATATCCTTTTCTCTTCAAGTAAACACACTATTTTATGACTTTTTAAAAGGTAAGGAGATTACTTGTATCATTTTGTACTTTCATTTTTAGTTATGTTTGTTGCTCACGTGTCTGTTGTATTGTTTTCTTTGGGAAAATCAAGGTTGTGTTGGTATACAGGAATACCAAATTAAAGAATGTTGGAGGAGATCATGGAGAGGATGTGATCATCGGTTGACTACTGATCTGGCTCTAGGCAATCAGAGGCTCTTCACCCTCTCTCTTGTCCTTGGAATATAACTTCTGCCCACCCTTTCCACAGTGGGAGCCATTTTCAAGGACAGCCTTGAGAGAGCAATGTGTTGTTGAGACATCTTGATGGTACATGTGACTGAACACCTTTGAGGCCTCAATTTAACTTCTAAGATTCTGCTGGGCAGGTATGGAGATCTAATTGTCTTACAGCACAATTCTCCAATGTAAACTCTCTTGCTTATTTATTGTGCCACTGGTCATTCTGGTGTGGTCTGCCTCTTTCTTCTGTGTCTCCATGACCTCTGTGTATGGAGGCCAGTTTCAGATTTTACTGGGAAGCTCTGAGGTTGGTGAACCTACAAAAAGATGAAAAAAAAATGTCTTTTGGTTTTGAAAAATAGAGCAGTAGAAGGCTTACATTTTTATGTGTTTTTAGCCCTGTGAGGTTTTTTTTGTAAATTATAACAAGTCCTAATTAGACATGTACGATATAGTGTAATAACAGCTGAATAATATAAAAAGGAGAACCACTAACTCGGATTTCTTTGACTTATCATGAAGTACAACCTAAATCTTTCAAATGCCAAATTTAAATAAGAGAAGTCATATTTCATATGTTTCTATCACTCTTCTATTTTTCATTCACTGTAGTTGTAGAGACATGTTTAGGCAATCTCCTATTTTTTTTTTTTTTATCCCTTGAGTTAGAAGCAATGTTGAGAATAAGGAGAAACTTACAGACTCTCCTATAATGTGCCTTTCATAGGTGAGGGGAGAGAAGAATCAATACATAGTTTTCTCACTCTTCATGCCTTGATTCTATCATCTGTTCATTTGTTCATTCATTAACATTTGTTGAATGTACCTTATGTTTCAAGGAATGAGGAAATAGCAAAGAAATGCAATCATAGTCCTTGTGGAATGTGAAAGAAAGATAGGTAGACCAGTTATTACAATTCAGAGTGATTAATTCCAGGGGTGTGGGGCATAAGCACAGAGAAGCAATGGATGAGCATTCTGGGGGTTGAGGAGATGAGGCAGGGGAATATCTTCTGGCAAGTGTCATTTGAATTTAACATTAAGGGGTGAATTGCTATCAGAGTGGAGTGAAGAGAATGGGTATTATAGTTAGGAGTCACATGTGCCCAGCGTGCAAAAGGTAAGCTCATTGTGGGTGGTGTGCATGGCTTTCCTTGGCTAACCCTTTGGTTGCTTGACAGGAGCGGTGAGTGAAATGAGAGGAGTGCCTGGTGGGGGGATTTTCTCTGGGAAGGTGATGAGAAACAGTCTTTGTTTCCTACTCATGAAATGCCACTATTAATCATTTCTTAACTGTGAAAGCTTTCCCAAAGCCATTGTCTACCCGGAAAGTCCTCATAGGCCAGAGTTATACAGCTTTGAATTTTCCCAATTAACGATCAGTTCTCCATTTCACTTTGTAATGTGTAGGCTCTGCCCAAGTTTCGTAACTATTTCTTTACGTTGATAAGCCAAATACAATTCCTTTTCTTCAGTCTTAAATACCAGTGAGTGCTATTGTGAATTGATGAACCCCTGTTATTTGCAAAATTACCTCTATTGTTGCAGCCTGACAAATTACTAACAGATACACATCACAAAAATGCCAGGCACTTCAGCTCATTTAACTGCTTTCGTTGGCATTTTATTCCTTCCCCCCATGATTACTGTCATTTTTTTTTTAGCTCTGTGTTAAATCACCGTCTAATTATGCATCATCACAGCGACCCATAACCGTTAAGCACGTCTCACTCCTAAATTCTAAAAGCAACTCTGTTGAGTCAGGCTCATGGAGAGTGTTGCCACTTTTCTTGACCTTGCTTTACCCCCTGGGTGTTTGGGATTTTTCAGCTCTTGGTGGTGGGAATCTGCTCAGAGAGAGTGGAGTGCTTTGGAAAAGTTCATTGGTTGCTTGGGTAAGGTGAGGAACAAGAAGCAAAGCAGGAAACCGTCCCCCAGTTGTCTCCCTGACAAATTTAGATGACCCGGTTTGTTTTTTCCTCTCTAACACCCCTTTCTAATAAAAAGGCATTGACTGATGGGAAGGTGGAGGTTGAATCTTGACTCTTGGGCCAAATACGATCATGTAATCACAAATCAATTAATCTCCATTTCCTCATCTGTCAAATGAACATAATCCCATTTTCTTACCTCATTGAGATGTGTGAGAATAAAATGTCCTAAATTATTGCTTGGCCCCACTTGTTAAAGGTAGGCTGTTTGCCATGACTTTCAGGGAATGTTGCCTTTTTAAAATATCTAGTTATGACTGGAATTTGAGTCTCAGAAATTGCTTTATTGCTTTTGACTGGGAAAATTTCAGGTGGTAGATTTAGGGAATCCTGCAGAAAGAGTATCAGTTTTGATTCTGGTGAAATCCCATTTAGAATATGGAATCCAAGTTGAGTGGGGTGTGGGAGTGAACCATTCATCGTGTGGGACTGAGCCATTCATTGGTGGTCCTGGTATATTCCCGGGGCTCCATGACCCCTATTTTCACTTCTCACATATTTTTATTTTGATGCCTCGATAAAAATATCAAAGAATTTCAATAGGTTCATTTATAATCATAATCTCATCTGGGATCATCACCTGTTCCCATTTATCAGCATTGGCAAGGAAAAGTGGTACATTTTTATTTTTATTTAATGAAGAACCAGCTGCTTTAACAGATGTTTCACAAATTTAGAAGATGCCCTGCACTTCTTCATCAGGGAGAGAACACCTAAATGTTCTCTGCATATGCAGCAACTCATATAAGTATTTTGCTTTCTTGACCCTTACATTTCTTGGAATAAATCAGTCATAAATTATTCAACTCCCCTTATCAATAGCCAATACATAATGGCAGATTATACAGGCCTATCTATCTTCTCCTTTGTGTTTTATTTTGAAGACCATTATTCAAAAAGGGATGATTATAATGTGTGGTAGTTGGTGCTTCTATAGACTAGCTGAATCTACAAGCCGGCAATGAAAGTTTTATTACCTCTATTGAAAGGTGAAGAACCAGAGACACAGAGATGCTAAGGTCATTCAGCTAGAAATGGCAGAGTCAATATTCAAACCCAGGTCTCTCTGACTTCAAAACACATTTTCTTTTCACCCTTACATGTCTTACCAGCTAGGTATAATTCCATAAATGTTTTTCTAGTGAACACATAAGCAATATTCTTTCATAATTCTCTGAAGAGACATATCGTTCAAGGAGCTCAAGAAAATCCTTCTTAATAACCTTGGAATTTTGACATTGATTAGAAAAATTTTAGAATCAGGGTTCTTCCAGAGACAATGGCCACAGGATTTTTTATTGTCATGTAACCTTAGGAAGGTCGTATGCAGTCAGAACACCCTGGGTGGTGTGCCAGATCATCTATGAAGGAGAAGGAATCTGAGATGAGGTCGTGGGGAATGTGAGGGTTGTGCTATGTTCTAGAGAGGCTTATGGACTTGGAACAGTGTCCCTGGTGTCTATCAGAGTTCACTGTGCTAAAGGTTAGACGTTACTTTTCACACCCAAATCTTCCAAGTTACTCTGAGTCTCTGAAGCAATGACTATGCCAGGAGGTGGGAGGTGAGAACATAGTCTATAATTTAATTTAAAAAGCTTCACCTTCTTATTCCCAGTCGGCTTCACACAGAAACTTGTTTCATTCAGGCAGTCATGACTGTTTTGTTTTGTGAGAAGGGAAGTTTTGTTGATACTCCCTACCTTCTAATCATTTTATTCTCTTGAAATTAATTAGAAGAGAAACAAACCAGGATTTCCAATTGTTTTCCTTGAGGTTTTTTGTTTTCTGCTTTTTTCTTCTATAAAAGCTGAATTACTTTTCTGTTGTGGCCTTGATCATTCTATAAAATCAGGCAACCTTGTTTTCCCCTTTGCTCCTCTCATATATTTAGCATCTCTACTCAGTAAACATTCATCCATTTGTCTGTCCTCTATGAGAATATTAATCTGTAGTTCCGAAGAGAGGGCTGGGCTACAGATTTAAATCTGGAGTCATTGGCATGTGGTGGGTATTTAAAGCCAAGAGGCCAGATGGGATCATGAAACATTGGTGTCCCAATGTTGTGAGGATGGGTAGGTGAGGTGGAGTCAGCAAAGAACTTGAGGAATGACTAGTTAAGTAAAAAGAAAACAAGGGGAGGGGTGCCTGGGTGGCTCAGTCGGCCAACTTTGGCTCAGATCATGATCTCACGGTTTGTGGGTTTGAGCCCGTGGGTTGGAGCCTTATGTCGGGCTCTGTGCTCACAGCTCAGAGCCTAGGGTCTGCTTCAGATTCTGTGTCTCCCTCTCTCTCTCCCCCTCCCCTGCTCACGCTCTCTCTCTCTCTCTCAAAAATAAATAATGAACATTAAAAATATTAAAAATAAAAGAAGAAAACAAAGGGAGTATATCTTGGAAATCCTAGTGAAGAAAGGGTTTCAAGGAGGAGGAAGAGAACAACTCTGCCAAATATTGGTGATAAGTCAAATAGCTAAAGACTGAAAGACAGATCATAGGGTCATTGATAATCTTTAAAAGAGTAAATACTATAATCTTAATAATGGTTATGAAAGGATTTTTGTTTTAAGGTCAAAATAGAGAAAATCTTGATTAAGGCAAATACTAAGGAGAGTGTATTAGCAGGATACTTTAGGAAAAGGCATCAGAACCATTTTGAGTCAATGAAAGTTTAAAACATTTAAATAATAATGTAAAGCAGAATAGGGGCACCTCAGTGCCTCAGTTGGTTAAGTGTCCGACTATGGCTCAGGTCATGATCTCCCAGTTTGTGGGTTTGAACAAACAAATTTGAACAAACAAATTCCCCTGTATTGTTTCCAATTTTTTACATAAAAAGAACCATTCCATGATTCATATTAAAAAATCATCCTCAAAGGTATACTTTGTGATGTCACTCTAGTTCTGTCTCTGTTAGCCCTTCACCATACTCCTCAATATTTTTTGCATATACTTTCTGTATTTCTTATTGTAGATATTAGCGAATTCCCATCTTCCATAATTCCTTACTTACAGGGTAGCATACTATAAACACTTTTTCACTTTTTCTTTACTAAACAATATAACTTAGAGGTATTTCTGCATCAGTAGAAGGAGAGCTCCCTCATTCTTTCTTTATGGTTGGATAGTGTTTGATCCTAGTTTATTTAAATAGCTTGTTTTTGATGGGAACTTGGATTTTATCCCTAATTTCCAAAAATTAGATAATGCTATGACTTTATACATTTCACATGTGTTCAAGTATGTGTATAGGATAAACTCCCAGAAGTGAGATTGCCTGATCATTTTTTTTTGTAAATTTTATATGCACTGTCAAATTTCCCTCCCTAGGTATTATAATATTTTGTACTCCCACTGGTCAAGGTATGTAAGTGCCTGTTATTCTAAAGCCTTATCAGCAGAATGTGTTGTCAAATTTTTGGATTTTTGCCAATGTGGTAGATGAAAAGTGGTATCTCTTATGGTTGAGGCTGAGCACATTTATATATGTTTAAGAACCATTTATATTTTTTCCCCTGTGAGTTTTATGATCATATTCTTCACCCATTTTTCTATTGGATTTTTGATGCCTTTTTTCTAGGTTTTTAGGAGCTTTAATATATTAGAGAGTTGAACTCTTGCTTGTGATATGAGTTGTAAATATATATCTTCTGTTATTTATCTTCTAGCTTGGATTACTTTTGTCATGTAAGAGTTTTTTTTAATGCAACTATGCATTTGAATTTATAATTTATTTTATAGCTTGTAAATTTTAAGTCAGTTAAAATGTTTCTCCCATTCTAAGATCAAAAAAGGATTTGATATGTGTTCTTCTAGTACATTTTTGATCCATACCCAGTTTGGCTTGGTATGTGGTGTGAACACAATTTGATCTTTTTCCAGATGGCTACCCAGAGGTCCCAACTCCATTTTTTAAGGAGTCCATCTTACTTTCATTGATTTGAGATTCTGCCTTTATCACTATCAAATTCTCATATGTGTTTGGGTCTATACTTAGATTTTCTATTCTCTTCTATTGGTCTATCCACATGACCCCCTGCTTTAATTATTATAGCTTTAGAGTATTTTAATATAATAAGTTCTATCCTCATTCTTTTCTCTCCTAGAGTTTTCATAGCTATCTACCATAATTTAAATCATTGTAGAATCATTTGGTGCACTTGTATTTATGACATTAAAGAAAATAAGTTTTAAGAATTGTTTTTAGTTTATAGTTACTTAAATCCTTTCAATCCACCATTTATTCCATCAATATTCCTTAAGCACCTGTTATGTGCTTGGCACTTACTACATACTTGAGGACGTGAGTGAACAAAACAAACTTCCACTCTTTTGTAGCTTTGTAGCCCCCTATGTCAGTCTTGAGTCTTTCAAGGGAAAGTTCTATTTGATTATTTTTCACATCATCTGAACTGAAGTAAAGTGGAATGTCAACTTGGCCATCTCAATATTTTATGAAGAAAAAAATATTCAAAATCTTGTGCAACATCTATAATAAATCATCTTTGATTCAGAATGGTAAAGGATATAAAGAGTATGAAGAAAAGAAGAAAGTGCTAGAGAAAAATGAGATACTCAAGAGATTATCTTGTTCTTCAACTTACCTCAGTTGAAATTAAGTGTCTATTTAGAGCCATAAATTTGCAATACCGTGACCATATGAACATTTTAGCAGTTGACAAGGCTAAGAAATGATCATTTATGCACTATCTTAAGTGTTTACAATTTGACTACTAAACTTAGGAGTAATAATAATTTATTTTTGTTAAATTCAAGATGTATTCTCAAATCTCAAGAGCTATGAGAGGATATTTGACATCAGCCTTGGCTTTGGCTGAATATTGCTTTTAGCACTTGACCACTTAGTATGACATAAAAATGTATATTCTGAGGTTCTTTACCATCAATTATGTTTCCCAACAATGGAAACCAAAAGATGGGAACTGCAGGTATATGCCTGCCGTGTCAGTGGCATATCAAACTCATGACAATTTTTCATCAGTGAGAAGTATTCTTAGCTCCAGATAAACTGTCCAGTGAGCAAAACTTATATGGAGGCAATTTACCTGGACTTTGCCCTTTTGCCAAATAGGATCTTCCCTTAATCCTGCAGCCACTGTCACATACCTAAGAAATACTGTCAACCAACTTATTCAACTTATTCAAGGACATAAAAAAAATAAAAACACCTCATTTAAGCAGTGTATTTAAAACTGATATGCAAAATAATTTTTTTTTCTGAGAGTGGGGGAGGGGCAGAGAGAAAGGGAGAGAGAGAATCCCAAGCAGGCTCCCCACCCAGCGAGGACCCCAGAGCAGGACTCAATCCCACAGATTGTGAGATCATGAGCTGAGCAGAAATCAAGAGTCAGATGTGTAACTGACTGAGCCACTCAGGCACCCAAAATAATTTTCTATGGGTCTTTATTTATATCACTGCTTTTGCCTTGGAATGTCCTTCCACATCTCACCTGCTTTAGTTTTCAAATTTCAACAATTGCCTCCACAATTGCATTCTTTCTGAACTATCCCCCAGGGTGTGAAGAATAACACATCATTAGTTATTCACAGTATCACAGTATAGTGATTGCCTCATAGCAGTAGGAATAGTGCAGTGGTACTCAAATTTGGCATCCCTTAGAATCACCTGGAGGGATTGTTAAACCACAGATTGGTGGGTTCTACCATCAGACTGCTGACTAAGTAGGTCTGGGATAGGGTCCAAGAATTTACATTTCTGACAAGTTCCTATACAATGAAATGCTGATGGTCTGGGACCACACTTTGAGGACCACTGATACATTATTATAATAATGGTTTAACTTTTTGTTTCTCCACTTGTCTATGAGTTTACTGAAAGCAGATCAAATTTAGCTTCATGTCAATTTCTAGAACCTAAAAAAGTATCTGTCACATAGTAGATGTTTTATAAACAGCTGTTGACTAAATGCATAGAAAGTTTTGTTGAATAGTACTCTTCTGGATATATAAAATTTCACAATTTTGTACTTGTGAGCTATTTTTTTTCTTGGTAGCCACTAGCTATTTTCTAGGAAACTAACATTTCAAAGGTAATTGATAGCTTTAATGTAAAATATGAAATAGTTTATCCAGGAAATTTTTTATTATTTACCTTATTAATCACTAGCTAATATCAAAGATAATTTTAAACTAATGTTTTATTTATAAAAAGTGGAAATAGGTTCTCATTAGTGTATTTAGATGATATGTACTCTCAAAAAAAAAAAACCTCAGTAGAGATTTCAAATAATAATAATGAATTTTACCATTGTCTTAAAGTGAAGTTGCATAGAATACATGTGTAATAATACTCCTGATGCCAACTGTAAAGAACTATCGCATTAGCTTTATGGGGCAGTAATCTAGGAATTCCTCAAGTAGAAATATTAAATGGCAAAAATGTAGATACTTGAGTAGAAAAAGAGTACCGGTTTTCAAATCACCACCAACAACCACACCCTCCAAAAGGTAAATCAGGTGAATCAAAATTAAAAAATCCCTAGGATATTTTCTACAAAATTGAGAATGGTGAGGGATGAAGAAGGAGGGAAATACCCAATGGAAAGGTGAAATGAGCACATGTCACAGAATACAACTTTATTTCCTCCAGAAGCAGCGCTCTACTCTGGTGTTGGTTTGCAGAATCATCAGGTCCCCCCCCCATTGAAGCGTCTTCTCTCTCTCCATCAACACCCACCCACTCTCGCAAGGCAACCTGCAAAGCGACCACAAGCTTTGCTGGGTGGGGCCTTCCTTCAGCGGGCAGGGTACTCCAAATGTACCTCTGGCCACGAGCAAGCAAAGAAGCTGCAAATCAGGCTGGACAAACATTTGGTCCATTGACCACTGAGTCAAAATACAGCTTGAGACACACACTGTATATTTTGAAACAAATTATTTTGAAATATTTGATTTTTGAGAGAGTCTGTGTGCACAAAGGAGGAGAGGAGAAAGCGAATCTTAAGCAGGTTCCATGCCCAGCGTGGAGCTCCATGCAAGCTTGACCTCACGATGGTGAGATCACCACCTGAGCCAAAATCAAGAGTCGGATGCTTAACAGAGCCATCTAGGCGTCCCTGAAATATTTTTGAAAAATACAAAGCAAATATTTGAAATAAATCTTAAAGTGAAGGTTAAACATGTTGACAACAGCATGTACCTTTAGCTTTCTTCCCATTTCTAGGTCTTGATTCAAAGATTTTCTTATTCTCTGCCGGAATATTTGTTGACTTGGGAACTGACTGAAAGGACAGATGAAAAAACTTTAGTCTGTGACCTTACTTTTTGGCTTATGTTCATTAAAATGATAAAACTGAATGAGGTAATTTTCATTCTGCTGTTTTCTTATTCTTTTTTTCTCAGTCTTCATTCCACTTTTAGATTACTCTTTCTCTTTCCCTAGATGCATCTTCCATTGTTAGTGCTACCCATAGTTCAAACGTCTTTTCAGATGTAAAATTCTCCTGCATTCATTGCTTGGCATTTAATTTTTAATGGGTTTCTTTTCTCCCCCACACCTACTACTTGTATTTTCCTTTCCTATGGATTTGATCTCCTTGGCAGCTGGCATTGTCTTCATTATTTCATCCTGATCACATAAATATTGTCAAAGCACTCACCTCTGTTTTACCTCAGAAGAGAAACTAGTGAATAAAGAATACGCTACACCTTTTCTTTCTTTCAAAGAGCAGATCTTTCATGTAAAATGTCTCCCTTGTAAATTTCCTTTTATCTCCCTGTAATAATTAATCTAGTCTTTGTTATTTAAAAAGCAGTGTCATCCTCTTCTATAGTTTTGTTCTATGTTGGAATCTTGTGAATTCTTATCACCCACCCATAGAAAAGGAAAATATTATAAAGAGTGGAGAAAGATCAAAAGTGAGGATTTCACCTATTATATGTCTTTTTTTTTCCTTCAGAACAATTGTGTAAAATTTCAAATTTTATGTAAATGCCTTAATTCTATATTGAAATGACTCCTAGCCTCCATGAAACTTAAGATAATAGGTAATAAATATTAGACTCTATCTCCTAAAATTTCAAAATATATATTTTAACATTTACCAAAATGGGATTATCTCTAGGAAATATGCCCTCAATGTGTTATCTGCAAATTCTGGTCAGTAAAAATTTTTAACTACTTAGCTTTTATTTCTGGCATGAAGAGATTATCTTGTTGACTCTGTCTTCCTTGGATCCAGTCAAAGGATCTTTACATTAATTTTGTGAGACTTTTCTAGCAGGCAAGAAAGGGTAACATTACTGGCTTGAAAGATTTTGGCCTTGTTGATACAGTTTGTGGACTGGAACAAAAAGGGAATTTCTTTATTTAGTGTAGTTGGTGTCAACTAACCCTGTGCTTCAGAACCATCTGGAGAGTGTTTTTTTTTTTTAAACTATAGATGTTGGAGATGAACAGAGATTTGATTTCAATAGGCTTGTGGGGAAGGTGGGGAGGTGGGCAAAAAATGAGTACTTTTAAAACTTTTGAGTTGATTCCAATGTGCAGTTGGCGTTGTGAACCATTGATTTAGCATCAGATTGATGAACTGTGGATGTGCATACAGGTGCAAGAGCATCTTTATGGCACTAGGCAAACCATGGCTTCTCAACATGGGTCCTTTACTTGGTATCCTTTAGAGACCTAAAAGATGGCTTGAATGCTGACCCCACTATGGTTAAGTTTGCCTCTGCTTTTTCTTTTGCATGGCTATCGCATACCATTCCTTTGAGAATAAATGTAAATGTCTAGATTATTGATGAAACTCAGGGTGAGGGATTGAGGAGTGCAAAAGGCAGAGAGCATCCGTTACAAGGTGGAACAATGAAAGAGAAAGCCCGTGCTTTTGTTCTGAATCTGGCGAAGCGTGCCACTAATCTAGTTATATCCATCTTGTCAACCTTGCCTACAAACTTATTGTTGTGTGTCTATAGAGATGTGACATTAAGTAGCCCATATACTGTGTTATTTATTTGTTTATAGGTTAATTGTTCAGAATATTGATCTCCTGGGCTCATTTTCCCATTCTTTCTCAAATACCCTTTCAAATCAACAAACATAAACTAGGACAGATTTTTCCACACGGGGGACACTTAAAACGGTACAGAGTCTTTCTACTTGGTGTCTTTTAAAAAAAATCACTCGTGTAAGAAAGCACAACCCAGTATAAGTATCGCCACCGCTCCAGAAGTTACTGTAATGTTTTTGGTCCTCACTTTTGGAGCGATGCAAGCCACTAATTGGGAGGCACCAAATTTTTGACCACTTGCCCTTTCGATTAATTTAGCAGTGAATATATAGAGGGAGGCCTCTAAGTTACCATAAAATTCTATAACTTTTTCCAAGAAATTGCTTGAAGATATATTACCCAGCTATGTGATAGCTTCTGTGGGACCCTAAATCTGTCTTTAAAATTGCAATACAAAATAAAAGCTTAATTCTGAGCAGTGGGGATACAGACTGTCACCTGCCCCCACATTCCACCACCCATTGTTGTAATTGTACAGTAACCTCTGCCTTAATTTTGTAATGCATTTCATTTTTAATTAGCAGAAAGTAAGTTCAAAGCCTCCCACTTGACCAGTGGGTAAGTATGTGCAGAGAAGTTGGTTCAGGCACTAGGGGATTTTAATTCCCTTGGTAGGGTTGTGTATGAATTGAATTGAGAGACTCAGAGGCTAACAGGCCCCATGGAGAGGCAGCATCTGAAATGGAACCTGATTTTGGCCGAGATCAAAATCTAGAAGCTCAAGAAATCAGTACAGATTCTGAGGGAATCTCTGAAAATGAGGGCAGAGAAACTATTACGAGTTAACAATAGGAGTATGAAGAGAAGGAAGATTCCACAACTGATGCTTCAGTAGCAAAGAGGGGTCAAGAGCAGGAGACATGTGTCTCGGTGGCTCAGTTGGTGAAGTCTCCAACTCTTGGTTTCAGCTCAGGTCACCATCTCACAGTTCATGAGTTCAAGCCCCGCATTGGGCTTTGCACTGATGGTGCAGAACCTGCTTGGGGTTCTCTCTCTCCCTCTCCCTCTGCCCTTCCTGTCTCTGTCTGTGTCTCTCTCTCTTTCAAAAAAAAAAAAAAAAAAAAAGAGCAGGAGACAGAAGTGTAGACGCAGAAAGGAATTCCAGGAGCAAAGTAGCTAGAATAGGGATTAGAGTGCAGAGGCGTCAGAAGTGAAACGAGATAAGGGGAGACGGGCCAGAGCAGTCAGACAATAACAGATTGCTTTAGTTGTCTCAATTCTGCTTTTGATTTTATACTAGTTTTTTAAAGCATATTTTCTGTTTTTCCTTTGGTATTATTTGGTATTATGATTAAGAAATTTATCTTATTCTTGCAGGACCTAATGACACTTGACATTGGACAAGAAAATTCTACAGCTGGATAATCTGTTTTTTGAAGGCATTGGTGCAGCCTCTGTCAGATGAGGGTTTTTTGGGCCATTTTTCTCTTGAATATCACATCTGGCTTTTTTTTCCTCATAGTAAGAATCTAGATATCACTGGGATCATATCTGCCCTCACGTGCTCTTGTTGAGTGAAATGTGTTTTCTTATCCATTAACGGGGCACAGGTAGAATGGTAGAATGGTATTTGTGGAACTTCAGAGTTCTTAGCCAATGCTGAAACCTAGTGATATTGTAATCAGTTAGCAGTGTGTTCCACTATAAGTATCAGAGATCCTCCAGATGCTGGCTTAAACACACAGAGACTTATCTGCCTCTGAGGCCAAGAAATCCAGAGGTGGACAGTAGATATGGTCACCAGGGATACTGTTGGGGTGCTGGTTCTTTCTCTTCTCCTATACCCCTTCCATGTGTAGGTTTTATTCTCATGCCGATGGATGGACATATGGTCTCTAACTGGCTCTCACTTCAGTGTTCTAGGTGAGAAGAAGAGGGAACAGTGTCATGTGGCAAGAATGGAGTTAGGGGTCTTTTCTTTCCTATGACAGAAATCCTCTGTTTGAACATCAGTCACCCTAACCATGTCAGGTGGCCACCAGAGCTGTAGGGGTGTATAGAGAAGTGATGTCACCCTTAAACAAAATGGAAGTTTTCTTGGAGGACAGAGAGTATGTTGGGTGGATAGCTACCGGTGTCGCACAAAAGCTTGATGGGTAAGTGCAGGAGTAGATGCATTTTTAACACCTGAGAATTGGACCAGCTTCAGGACCAATGTTTAAATTAAGAGTGAGGCTAGTTAGATAATCTCTGCATCAGCCATAGTCAGTGGATAGGGTCTGAGGCAATTTTTTTTCATAGAGGTGTCAATGTTTTTGTAAGTTCAACAATAAAGATCTTTAAAAAATGTTTATTTATTTTTGAGAGACAGAGAGAGAGAGAGAATGAGAAGGGGTAGGGGCAGAGAGAGAGGCAGAGAGAGAATCCCAAGCAGGTGCCATGCTGTCAGCACAGAGCCTGATACAGGGTTTGATCCTACGAACTGTGAGATCATGACCTGAGCCAAAACCAAGAGTCAGACACTTAACCGACTGAGCCACCCGGACACCCCTCAAATATAAGTATCTTAAAGTAAGGAGAGTTTTGTTTGTGTTTGTATTAGATTTATGAGTAGGAGCAAAATATAGTTCTTCTTTTTCTCTACTTATAATCCTTAGCTCCTATCCATTCCACTCATTTTATGTCAGAACGAGAATGCTGGCTCTTTGGTAATATGGAATTTTGACCTGTAGCTCCACGTGTTCACCTTCAAAAGGCATTGTGTTTATTTCAAAAATAGTACCAAACCTCACACTTAGGTAGAATGAATCTAAAATTACACAGTTGGATTTCTGTATATCATTATTATTTTGCAATAATAAGATACCTTAGTTCACTATTTCCTCTACTTTCTTATACAAAAGGTAGCACACTATATGTACTTTTGAAACTTCAATTGTTTGTTTACTACTTCTTGGGAAAAAGTCGTCAGTTTATAGACCTCTCCCTCATCCATTTTCATGGCTCCCTAGTACTTCATTGTGGGGATGGACAGGAGCATGTCCAAACAATATTCTACACATGGGCATTTACCTTATTTCCCATACTTTAAATTTTTGGGAAGTAGATTGTACATATGTGTTTTGATATTGCTGGAGGTCTTTCTTCAGTGTCAACTTCTAGAAGAGAGATTGCTGTATCAACAAGTAAACATGGGTAGTGTGGGTAGACATTGCCAAGTCCTTCCCCTCCCCTGCACTAAGACTGATAACAGTTCGTGTCAGTCACTCTGGATGACTATAACAGATGATCATACACTGGGTAGCTTAAACAACATTTATTTCTCACAGTTCTGGTGGTGGTAATTCCACGATTAAAAACTAGCAGACCTGGCATCTAGTGAGGGCCCTCTTCTGGATTTTACACTGTCGATGGCTTGTCGTATTCTCACAGAAGGAGGAAGAGCAAGAACATTCTGGGGTTCATCTTATGAGAACGCTAATTTCATTTTTGAGGGCTCCACCCTCATGACCTAATCATCTTCCAAATACCATCCCACCAAGGGGATAGGATTTCCACATATGAATCTGGTGGACACAAATATTCAGTCTACTGCTGTTTGCATCCCAATTAGCGAGGTATGTGAGTGTCTGCATTCCTCCACTGCCTCACCAACAGAATGCATTGTTACACTTTTTAGTTTTTGCCCATCTGACAGGTAAGAAATGGCATCTCAGCGTGGTTTCCACAGGTGTTTCTTTTGTCATGAGTGATGAAGAACATCTTTTCATATGGTAAACAGCCATTTGTACATCTTTTTGTGAATTGTCTGCTTGTGTCGTTTGCCATTTTTTCTGTTGTCTTACTGAAACCCTGGTATCCTAGCCTTCCTGTAAATAGACCAGCGTCCTGAGAAAGAGAACAGAAGTATACGTGCAAACAGAAGCTTCCAAATGCTTATTGTGGGTTTGGTACCAGGCGAGTTGCTTAATAAAGAACTAGGTAATACAGATCAACACTATTATCTTCAAGTTTCTGATTCACAAGGACTGGCATGGGTCCCAGAATTCTACATTTTAAACGCCTGCCCTTGGTTGTTTTGCTGCCCAGCCATGTGTGGGAACTATTGAGAAGACTCTCCCTGGAACAGCAAGACAAGCTTCAGGACACTTCACTGTGAAGAAAACGGGCTGGATGGGTGGCTGGTGAAGGTTGCCTCAGACCAGAGGAATACAAGGACATTTTCACTCACCTACACATTTTACCAGGTCAGATTTGTCCTCCTTGAGGGGAAGGGAGGTACTGGTTATGCCATTTCTGGTCCTCAAAATGCAATTGGATCATCTGGGCATCTTGCCTCTGAGAGCAACTCAAAACCCTGTATTGTATGAGATCCTTAGTGTTTTTGCTGATTGCCCACCTGATTTGCTGTTTTCATTTTGCTGGCTGTTGTGTTCTCATATTCATACTCTCATTTTTCAGGACTATCTCATCGTCTCCTTTTTCGGTTGACCTTTTTTTCCTAGACTACTGACTTTGGTTCACCCTGCTCCTTTTGCTTTATTATGGTCTCCTGGTTTCGACTGCTTCTTTGGCTCTGGGACAAGAAATTCTCAGCCCTTGGGACAGAGAACACAAGTACTCCATGATTTCTATGTGGGTAGAGCTTAGGGGCAATAGCAATCTGGTTTGAATGCGAGCTTGGGATACCTCTCCTCAAGATGTGTTTTCATAGTAAGGGTCTGGTTTTGCTTAGATTTGCTGTTTATTTGGATGGAGGTCATGGGGATTAATAAGTAAAGTGCCTCCAATTTGCTTCCTGGAGTAGCCACTGACATGTATGTGGTAGCCTCTGTGCATAAATGCATAGTATCCTTAGGTTACAATACAATATATGATAACCTGATAGCAAACTAAGTTCCTGATCCCCATATTTTCCTACCTACAATTGTTTCCGAATAAAAAATAGGCAGGTTTAAAAAATGTAGAGAAATGTTTAATTTTTTTTTGAAATGGGGAGAGCTATATATAATGATATCTTTCTTTTTAGTCAGAAAATGAGATCTTATTCTTATTTTTTATAAGTGACTATTTAATCCAAACAAGATTGAGAGGGCATACTGGTCAAAAGAGGAGAAGCGAGAGTAGTTGGAGGTGATAGTAGGGAATTGGCAAAAGAGGAGAGGTGGTTGACTCAGGGAAAGAAGGTCTTCATATTGTGTCCACCTGGCTTTTCTTGTCACTGACTTTCTGAAACTCTGGCCTAATTCTCATATTTTTAGAACTTTACCTTTAGATTCAGAATCACTGCATAAGGGGTGACATTAATATAAGACCAGAAATAACTCAAAAAAGAAGAGCAAACGCCCATGTTTGACCAAAGTCTGAGATATGGCCAATGTCATAGAAAGTGGAAAACTTGAATCAATCTGCAGGTGAAAAGGCCGCAAAAATCACAGATGTTTAAACTTGCAAGGAAACATCTTAGAAGTGCTCTCTGGTATATGGTCTGAATATTCTTTGGGAATTCTGCAATATCCCCAGGGAAAACAAGGATCTTAGATAATTTTCTTTAAAAAGATTTACTTTAGTAATTCAAAGTAGTGTATCTCTCTTTGTTTTAAGTGTAAAAAATGCAGGATCTTTTTTCTTATCTTTTATCGACTTCTTAGGGTTGGTCAGCCCTTTGGGTATATTTCATTTACCTATTGATCAAAATCATGTCAGTGTCCTACACTGAGGTTATTGGTTTCTATTCCCTTTCTAGAACTTACTTTTTAGCTCTCTGATGTGGCCCTTCCCCAACAATCTCTTCTTTTTTTGAAGACCATTACTCATCTGTAGAGAAATTCTAGACTATTGTTACTGGTCATTCTCACTGTCTGTTGTTATGGAGTCTCATTATTGCAAACAGACTGCAAGTAGATTGTCTTAAATATTCTCCCGAAACATATTCACTCTGTGTGTCAGTTGGTAAATACCATTATGGAATAGACGTGGCATTGTTAATTAAATACAATTGGTAGTTTGGTCATTTTCTCCTCAAAAGTTGGAAGAAATAAAAATACATTCTTATTATTTTGATTGGTCTGTTATAATTAGGTTAATCACAAGGAAGCAAAATACTTACATTGGTAGAAGCCACTAATTCTTGCCTTCCTGTTATTCAGTTATTTCATGAGGTAAAGTCAACAGTGCTATATGAAACAGGTGTTGCACCCAAAAGCCAAAGACCATTTGGATTCGTCTCACAGGGCTCCAGTCACTCATCATGAGCACCTTTAAAAGGAAAAAGAATTGAGCTCCAGGAGGATGTCTGAATTTTGAGTCACATTCAGCAATGTTCAGCAAAAGAAGGTTTAACTCAGTACATCCTCAATAAGCGATAGCTTGTGTAAGAAAGAGGATGTTGTTTTTTTTCCTCCCTCATTCAAGAAAGATCATTTTTCATCTCCACTGACTGAAGAAGGAGGGTATGTGGTTAGGTTAGATGACAGAAAGAGTTTCCTTCTGGCTAGGATTTCTTCTGTGGTTATGAGCTGTCTTTTCCAAGAGGAAAGTGGTTTTCAGAGTGTGGACACAACTGCACTGTTTCTTCAGGTGACCTAAATGCTGTTCTATCTAGAATATAAAAATGTCTGCATTTTGGGATCTCTTATGTGTAAATAATTTACTCGTAACTTTTCAACTTTAAAGCCCTAGGAAGATCTTGGGGAATAGCAAGTGAGAACAGATGGGGGTAGGGCCTTTGAGATCTTTGATGAGAATGACATCATGGTCCAAAACAATGAAAGAAATCTTTCCTTAAAGAACTTCAATTTCTGCCTCAAAGTGATGTTATAAGATGGATTTTTATCTATCTATCTATTTATTTATTTAAAAATGTTTATGTATTTTTGAGAGAGATGGAGAGTGCACATGTGAGCGGGGGTTGGGGGGCAGAGAGAGGGGGAGACAGAGGATCTGAAGCAGGCTCTGTGCTGACAGTAGACAGATGGGTGCAGGGCTCCAACTTATGAACTGTGAGATCATGACCTAGGCCAAAGTCTGATGCCCAACCGACTGAGCCACCCAGGTGCCCCTGTAAGATGGATTTTCTTTTATTTTATTTTACGTTTTCTTGGGAAAAATTTTATTATTTGTTTATCAAATATTTACTTGCATTATTTTGATGTCAGGATCTTTTGTAGGAATAAGAGACAAAAAGTATAACAAAAATATTTTGTGTTCTCAATGGTTTTTTATAACATTACTCGTTCAATTTTATACTTCAAATTATTACAAAGACTTTTTTAATTTTTTTATTTTTAAAAATTTTATTTATTTGTTTGTTTATTTATTTATTTACCTCCAAGTTAGTTAGCATATAGTGGAATAATGATTTCAGGAGTAGATTCCAGGGATTCATCCCCTATGTATAACACCCAGAGCTCATCCCAACAAGTGTCTTCTTTAATGCCCTTACTCATTTAGCCCATCCCCCCAACCCCAACCCCTCCAGCAACCCTCAGTATGTTCTCTATATTTAAGAGTCTCTTATGTTTTGTTCCCTTCCTTGTTTTTATATTATTTTTGCTTCCCTTCCCTTATGTTTGTCTGTTTTGTATCTTAAATTCCTCATATTAGTGAAGTCATATGTTACTTGTCTTTCTCTGACTGACTAATTTCACTTAGCATAATACCCTCTAGTTCTATCCACATAGTTGCAAATGGCAAGATTTCATTCTTTTTGATTGCTGAGTAATACCCCATTGTATATATATACCACATCTTCTTTATCCATTCATCCGTTTATGGATATTTGGGCTCTTTCCATATTTTGGCTATTATTGATAGTGCTGCTATAAACCTTGGGGTGCATGTGCCTCTTTGAAACAGCACACCTGTATCCCTTGGATAAATACCTAGTAGTGCAATTGCTGGGTTGTAGGGTAGTTCTATTTTTAATTTTTTGAGGAGCCTCCATACTGTTTTCCAGAGTGGCTGCACCAGTTTGCATTCCCACCAGCAGCGCAAAAGAGATCCTCTTTCTCCACATCCTTGCCAACATCTGTCGTTACCTGAGTTGTTAATTTTAGCCATTCTGTATGAGGTGGTAAGCTGGCTTTTGAAAAGGTAATTCATTTGCAAGAAAATTCAGTAAACAACGAAACTATGCATAATATACATAAGGGTTAGTCAAATTTCTTTGTCACAGATATCACCCTATTCTCCATGGTGGTACCCAAGACTGTAGTTCACTGGGAACTCAGTTTCTTCCATCACTTATGTGTCCCACCTTGCTGGAAAACATGGAGTAGATGAAGACCTGAGAGTAGCCCATCTCTGCTTTGGTAAATATCATGTTGTTTGGAACAAAAACATGAACTGTACAATTCTCTCACTTGTTTATTTAAACTAAGAAGCATGAAGGGAAGTTGCTAGTTGGTGGTGGAATCTGAGGTTAAAGAGGCAACATACTGAGAATTGTAGCAACCTTATGAACTAGTATAAAGCATGGAAGCTTAAGATTGTCTTCATTGAAGAGCTGTGAAGGGAACAAGCATCAGAGAGGAATTGAGAGGCCCCAAGGGAGAGATTTTAGGCCTTCTCTGCTTCTAGCTTCTTGAAGCCTCTTGGAAATATATCACAGTCCTGGGACTTCAGATTTTCAGATACTTATTATATTCTTAAAATACATTTACTTTTACTTGCAATTTTATTTGTTTTCTTTGCAGCCAAACTAGCCATACTGGAATAATCAGTTTTATCTAAACACAAATAATTTTTGCAAGGATGTGTTCAAGTGGCAATATTTTTCACATTCTTTATTCCTTTGTTTCACTTTACTTATACAGCAAATATATTTTTCCTGAGAAACAGTATTTGTTATTAATGTGAATAATTTTAATTAATATGTAAGCGATATAATTTAGCCCAGAAAACTGAAGATAAAATACATTTTGGTATTTGGATCCAAACCTTTTTACTGAAATCAATTTTTATTTTTAAATTTTTTTTTAACGTTTATTTATTTTTGAGACAGAGAGAGACAGAGCATGAACAGGGGAGGGGAAGAGAGAGAGGGAGACACAGAATCTGAAACAGGCTCCAGGCTCTGAGCCGTCAGCACAGAGCCCGACGCGGGGCTCGAACTCACGGACCGTGAGATCATGATCTGAGCCGAAGTCGGACGCTTAACTGACCAAGCCACCCAGGTGCCCCTCAATTTTTATTTTTAGTGAATCCAATAAATGCTATGTGCTTTATTCTGAGTTATATGCTGTATTCAATGGTTAACACAGGGATGATGACAAACAATTTAATGGAAGGGGAAAATGCCAGTTAACTAAATACTTGGAGGTAACAGCATTTGATGCAATTTTTGAGTTTCTGTGTGTATAGATATCACCTCACTGACCTATATAAGAAATTGTTTTATTTATTTTTATTTATTTTTTATTTTTTTTTATTTTTTAATATATGAAATTTACTGTCAAATTGGTTTCCATACAACACCCAGTGCTCATCCCAAAAGGTGCCCTCCTCAATACCCATCACCCACCCTGCCCTCCCTCCCACCCCCCATCAACCCTCAGTTTGTTCTCAGTTTTTAACAGTCTCTAATGCTTTGGCTCTCTCCCACTCTAACCTCTTTTTTTTTTTTTTTTTTTCCTTCCCCTCCCCCATGGGTTTCTGTTATGTTTCTCAGGATCCACATAAGAGTGAAACCATATGGTATCTGTCTTTCTCTGTATGGCTTATTTCACTTAGCATCACACTCTCCAGTTCCATCCATGTTGCTACAAAAGGCCATATTTCATTTTTTCTCATTGCCACGTAGTATTCCATTGTGTATATAAACCACAATTTCTTTATCCATTCATCAGTTGATGGACATTTAGGCTCTTTCCATAATTTGGCTATTGTTGAGAGTGCCGCTATAAACATTGGGGTACAGGTGCCCCTGTGTATCAGCACTCCTGTATCCCTTGGGTAAATTCCTAGCAGTGCTATTGCTGGGTCATAGGGTAGGTCTATTTTTAATTTTCTGAGGAACCTCCATACTGTTTTCCAGAGCGGCTGCACCAATTTGCATTCCCACCAACAGTGCAAGAGGGTTCCCGTTTCTCCACATCCTCTCCAGCATCTATAGTCTCCTGATTTCTTCATTTTGGCCACTCTGACTGGCGTGAGGTGGTATCTGAGTGTGGTTTTGATTTGTATTTCCCTGATAAGGAGCGACGTTGAACATCTTTTCATGTGCCTGTTGGCCATCCGGATGTCTTCTTTAGAGAAGTGTCTATTCATGTTTTCTGCCCATTTCTTCACTGGGTTATTTGTTTTTCGGGTGTGGAGTTTGATGAGCTCTTTATAGATTTTGGATACTAGCCCTTTGTCCGATGTGTCATTTGCAAATATCTTTTCCCATTCCGTTGGTTGCCTTTTAGTTTTGTTGGTTGTTTCCTTTGAGAAATTGTTTTATTTTATTGAATAATATCTCCAAATGAAGACTGAAACGTGTTTACTTTAAATCTTTACTTTTACTCTTGATCAAATCTCCTCTTCTCCCTAGCTGTGGCCATGACAGCTGGAAGTTGAGGAGGTACAGGCTGAGTCCTCCCTCTCCCCAGTTCTTTCTCTCTGGTGTTGTGGACAAGATGGAAACATATGGGGAAGCAGACATCGTTTTATGTGACAGCCCATGTGTCAGTGGTTGATTTGTGTCTTTTCTTAAGCTCAGTCTGTTCTACCTGCTGCTTGTGGTATCTGTTGACATGAGAGTTCCAACTGAGATGGTGTGCTTGGTTTTCTTCAGTGGTATTTACCTTTACCCCAGCTCTCATTGCCACAGAGGCATCCCCTAGGAGAAGCAGACATGTCTCCCTTTATTTCACCAGAAGTACCTACTTCAACTCCTTTCTTGGATTGGACATCTCATCAATTGGTCCAGCAACTGCCTGGGCATTCTCAGCCCATCTATGTCCATTTTTCTGTGGAGATGGGATGTTTTTCTTCATGCTCTGAAGGGCTGTGGAGAGCTGCAACAGGTGTCTAGGAACACAACCCTTTAAACTCCCTTGCCACTACTCCAATGGTTTCCTTCCTTCATGAATCTCTAAGCTAGAAAGAGGCATTGATTTTTGTGTTCAAGAATGACTTCTAAACTTTAAAGGAAACCTGGGAAGCACCCACTTACTCCAACCCATGGTGGCGTAAACAGTCCCAAAAATGCTAATGTGATATACCTGGAGTTCCGGTTCTGGAGTTCCAGAATCCCTTAGCATGCTTGTCTCCAGGGTATCGCCTGCAAGGGCCTGAGCCTCAGCCTGTGGCTGAGCAAGTTCCCAGGCAGACGACTAGATGTCATTAACTTTTTCCTTCTGGAATCTCCAGTCTTCACAAATGATTATGTTGGCTTTTTGGAGGGAAACATTTCTGATTCCACCCTCTTTTCTTCACAAGCACTGTAGTACCCATCTCTTATGGCTCCTTGGTCTTCTTTTTGGATGTGGGGATTAGTGGGGGGATCAGCCACTTGGTGGAAAGTCTGCACTGTGTCTCTCAACAAGTCCTGCAGGGAGGTGTTGGCTCCAGCTTCAGCTGAGGACAGCTCCTTGTCAATAGAAGATAACTTTTGCCTTTTGTCCAGAACAACACCGAAAATCCCACTTTACCTATAAATCAGAGACTCTATTTGTCCCTAACTCTCAATATTTTATTCTGTGCTTTTTAAATAATTGGAACCCAATAAACGTTTGTTAAAAATAAAGACAGGAACAGTTTGGACAAGTTCAAATTTAATTTCAAGAAAAAAATTTAAGAAGCTTCCAAGAGAGATGGAAAATGTCTGATAGAATGAAAGGCTATATAGAGGTTAGAAGGGATTTATGAGAAGAAATCAGGTCCAAGTAATCTGACATAATTCCCTGCTGACATTCTCTGATGAAAATTAATGATTGGAAGATGATGTATTAAGATATTGTATGCAGTTTAACTCAGGCGAAGTTGTGCATTTTATAAAATAGTAGAGAAAAGGGACTTGGGAATCAGTATTAAACCAAACATCCAGAAAATAGAAATAAATATTGAGTTTTAGGCTATGCCTATACAGGATGAAGATATCAACCATTTCAATTTAAGTGTGTGTGTGTGTGTGTGTGTGTGTGTGTGTGTGTGTGTTTTAACTCTTAACTCTTAACTTTTTTTTGACTGACTTGACCAAACTGACTTGCTGTTTTGAAGCCATGGAAACACTATTGCAAGAGACAAAATAAATACAGATGGGCTTGGGTGTTTATGAAAACTTTTATGTTTTATACGGCTATTTATGGGATTGACTTGTGTAATACAATTACTAGTTCACGTTTCCTTTAAAGTTTCCCCAATATTTTTTTTTTCAAATGGAGAATTACATTTGGAGTAGGGCAGATTTTAGGAAAATTTGTAAAGAAGGAGTTATCAGTTTCTGCTTTCTATAGATGCCAAGCCCTCCAAAATTCAGGAAGACCCTCATTCCATTTCATAAGTGTTCCCTATTGAAATTGAAGTACATTGGCTCTTCATGGTATCTCCTACTGTACACAGTAAGCTACTTGAAAAGTACTCCTTTTTATCTTTATATCACCAGCAACTATCACAGAGACGAGAGCATAGTAGGCACACGGTAATGGCTTAAGCAATGAATGAATAATTATTAGGAGTCCCAATACTAGCCTTACAACCTAGCCCTGGGATTTCATATGCCTGGAGTGAGATCCCAGTTACCCAAGTGCTCCTGAAATTGCTGGCTTCTCCTTAACCTCTGATGCAATAACTCAGTTCATGATTGATGGACAGGTATAATAATAGGGATTAGGATTTTCTGCCGAAATGCATCTTGGCTGCTAGGACACTACTAATTTCCAAGGCCTTGCTAGCTGACTAGTCAGCGTAAACCTCCTCCACTAGCCCTCAACTGCAGACCCATTTCAAACTGAAATGAACCACTGCAAAACCTTCTGTGTGACCATGACCATTGTCTGAGGGAGGCTCCTGCTTCCGTATTTGTGACTGGAGTCTCAATCAGCTCAGAATCTTTGAACATTGGTACCAGTCAAAAATTAGATCCATCTTTCCTGTTGCTTTGGATAATGGAATTTTTACTGCTGGGATCAATTTCAGCTCATAGGAGGCTAGTCCTTAGTTTGAGTTAGTCCTGTGCCTCCAGAACAATTTGTCCCTAGGTTCCTCCCTTGGCCCGTAAGCAGACAGGCAGATGAGATAACGTTCAAGCTGCTCCAAGCTAAGGTCATCCTGGATAGAGTAGCCTTTTGCAGCCCCCTGCTCTCATTTCAGCCACCCCTTCTGTCCACCAAGAACTTACCACCCACACTGCTCCAGTTGGCTGAAAGGCTTCCAATACAGACGAGCATTATAGCCCTATTGGCTAGAGCTTTCTCCTTGGACTGGTCACCTCCCCTTATTATATCGCCTCAGGACATGGTCTCTACTTCTTAGATTGATCAGGAAAATTGGACAGTAAATGTTTAATGCATTCTGTAAATTTTAGAGGTCTCATATATTACATAGAATCATCCCTGGAATTGACATATGCATTCTGACAAATTATTGAAATATGTGGGGATTCTTGTGAATAAGATACACAGGAATAAGAACAAATGAAAAAAAATTGGGCTTTGTAAACGCTGTTATATCTATTGACTCATCTGAGTAACATGGCTGATGACTTGTGATGAGACATAAAATTTATTGTGGGAAATATTTCAAGGAATGAAAACTAGCCTTTTTATTTGAGAAGGAGAAGATAATATTTAAGGGATTTGGGTAACTTTTAAAAAGTTGTATTCAGTCCCCACTGAAGACTTCTGGTCACCTCTTGATAATTTGAGCTCTTGTAAGTTAAGAGAGACAATACAAGTCTAAAGAAACTAACATTTATTGCACCCAAACTCTCTTATCCCTGTTCATTCATCTATGTTGTGCCCACCTCAGGGATTTGGTGGCCACCAAAAAAACCCACCCCCTGATCATTCTTTTCTGATTATGTTTCCAATGCCAATTATCCCAAACTTGCCCTATTTCTCTCCCTTTCTCAAACACAGTTCACTTCCCTTTCCCTTAAAAAATATCATTAAATGTTATGTTACTGAAATGATTACAACCATCTGGTAAACAATTCAATATTTTTCACATTTTTTCCAGATTTTTCTGTTTCCCTAAGATTTTGTAGGAAGAAACATCTCCTCTAGAGAAGACTAATCCTCTACTCTTGCACAGAATTTCATGTCTCAGCCTCCAATAAGACCCTGCTACAGTCAGGTGCCATGTCATTGCATGTATTATCAGATCTTGTATAAAAAGAATCTAGGGATGCTTGGGTGGCTCAGTCAGTTAAGTGTCGGATTTCAGCTCAGGTCATAATCTCACAGTCCGTGGGTTAGAGCCCCATGTTGGGCTCTGTGAAGACAGCTCAGAGCCTGGAGTCTGCTTCAGATTCTGTGTCTCCCTCTCTCTCTGCCCCTCCCCTGCTTGCTCCTGCTCTTTATCTCTCAAAAATAAATCTTAAAAAAAATTTTGAAAAGAATCTACTCTCCCTGTTTATCACTTAATATTTTAGTCTTATGTTTCCTCCCTTTCATTGCAAAACTCAGTAGAATAGCTTTTGAGTGCTGCCTGCTATGTTTTACAACTTCAGCCTAGTCCTTAATGAGTTTCCATTAGCCTTGGACATTCATCATTCTGAAAAACATTTTTTTTAGGATTAACAATAATCAATAATTAGCCCTGTACATTATCCTTAGACTTCATCTTCCTCAACCTCCCTGCAATATATGGTATAATTAATCCCTTCTCTCTTCTTGAATAGCTCCCTTTGCTTTCATAACATCACATTCTCCAAATTCTCTTTCTGCATTTAACAAGATATCAGCTTTATTGAGATATAATTCACATAATGTATAAATGATTTTTAGCCAATGGAATGTGAGTGGAATGCATGCCGTTCCAAGACTCTTCCATAGACACTTGCAATGCTATTTTTCATGCTATTTTTCATGCTATTTCCATCTTCGGCTTGATTTTTGAAGCTATAATAGCCTCTGTGTTGAAGATGGCAGAGGCACCAAACAGAAGAAAAAAGGAAGGAGCCCGAGTTTCCAAACCACTGCTTAGAGAGAGGGTTTCTGCTACTCAGGGGCACTTCTGGAGACAGAATGGGGGCAAAGGGTACATGCATTTATGTTTAAGCCATTGTCCACCTTCAGGTTTGCTGTAATCAATGCTCCATCAGCATATGAAAGTCAGCTGAGCCAACATTCTGTATTTTTATTTGCCAATTTTATTATTGAAAAAAAAATCTTGGTTTAATTTTCATTATTGGAAGTAAATATTTTTAGAAATTAATTTACCACTTGTATTTATGTTTTTGCAAATTGCCCAGTTATTTCTTTGTTAACGTTTCTCTGAAATTATTTGCTTTTTCCATATGGATTCTTTGCATTTTAAGGACATAACATTTTGTCAGATGGATTGCCAATACTTTTTCACAATTTTGAACTTTGTCATATTTTTTATTTTTTCTTTTTCGATGCTTAGACACTAATAATTTAAAATAAATTTATGTTTATTTCTTTATTTGGAGAGAGAGAAAGAGAGCAAGAGAGAGCATGGGGGAGGGAAAAGGAAACAGAGAATCCCAAGCAGGCTCCACACTGTCAGTGCAGAGCCCTCGGCAGGGCTCAATCTCATGAAGCGTGAGATCATGACCTGAGCCAAAATGAAGAGTTGGAGGCTCAACCAACTGAGCATCCCCAGCATTAATAATTTTATGTAGAAAATTCCTTTATGATATTTGTTTATGGTTTTCCTTTATTGTTTTTACCTTTGGTGTCATTTCCAAAAAGTCCTTTCTCATTCTGGAATTATATTCTACAAGTTTCATAAAATTTTTAAAACATCTAAATCTTTAAGCAATCTGGAGTTAAATATAGCAGAAAATTCTTTTTGTCTTTAGTATTTGGTCCAAAATCTTATTCACAGGAGGTACTTAATGAATATCTGTTAAATTTGATAGTCTCCTTTTAAAAATTTCGGGTTGGGTTAGATCTGTGGTTCTTACACTGTAATCCTTAGATCAGTTTCATCAACATCAACTGGGAGCTTGTTAGAAATGCAAACCCTTGAGCTCCATCCCAGACTTATTGCAGGGCCCAGCAATTTGCGTTTTAACAGGCCATCCAGGTGATTCTAATGCAGGTTAAAGTTGACAGTCCCTGGAACAGAAAATCTGTAAGGCCATATTTCTGGTCAAAATATCTGAGAGATGTTTTTTCATGTTAACAAAACCTACTGCTGTGGAAACATGATTCTCTCAGTGTTAGCAGAGTAGGAAATAGAGAAGAATATGTTCAATGCTAGTCCTTCTGGGACAAAGTCATGATTGCAAGGAGGGTCATAGTCCCCGGGATTCTTAACATTCATTTTTTGTGCCCATACACACAGGGTGCCTCCGGTTGCCTCACATGCCCTCATTTCTTAGGAAGCTTTCTCTAGAACATCTCAGCAAATCTTTTCTTCCCATGCAGTGCATTGCCACAGATGCTTTAAGCCCTTCTGTGTCAAAACTCCCTGCCTTCCATGCCCTGCTCCAATCTGCAGCCTTGGGGGAGAGTGCTGATGCCCCAGGGCTCTCGGTGCAGATGTGTGAAGGGCTCAGCCACAGTAAGACCTTACAAGTCTGCATGGCTAGCCAGATGTTGGGTCTGTCCCCGGGAGGTCACTTGGTGCTCCTTGATACCCTGGCGCCCCTGGAGCTGGCACTGATTGCAAACCTCTGCTTCTGATGATGGTCCAGGCATATTCTAGAGCTCGGGGTCTAAGCAAGCATTCTTCAGGTATTGTTCTCCGATGCTGTCTACGCCTACCCACCACCTTGAAAAGAGCATTCTTTCCTTCTGCCCAGTGTAGTCGTGGAAGGCTCGTCAGAAAGAGTTTCTAGACAGTAGACTGGGAGTCATGTTTTAACAGCATATTTATTTTTCTCCAACTTAATGTTAAGCTGGATCAATCTTTAGAAAGAACTCCTAGTCTCTACCTTCTGCAGAGTGGTGGGGGAGATGTTTCAGTTCTGATCTGGGGAGTGGAATGTGGAAGTGAGTGTTGGTCATATTCCTTTTAGGATGGGCTAAAGAGCTTCTTATCGTGCAGCCAAACAAACAAACAAGTCACCAAAAACAAGAGTTCAAGCTCTTTCAACATATGTCACGCTGACCCCAGACACATTTCTCTGATATCAAAACTGATCTTAACCACATCAAGGACTTGATGATGAGATTGAGTGTATTTGTGTGGAGGGGAATGGTGAGGTTTAGGTAATAGGTGTAAGGATTCAAGCAAGAGGAATAAGAGAATGCCACTTAGGCCATAAACAAGGCCTCGTTGTCACTTTTCAGTGTGTGTGTGTGTGTGTGTGTGTGTGCACGCGCACGCACACCTGCCATCGAGCCTGCACGTATTCATGCTTGGAAAAGTTCCAGGACGGGCTTTTGCTTTATTGGAAAACTAGAAATGTCAGTCCTACTTCTGGAGGATAAGATCCGGCCGCGGGGCTGCTGGCCTGGGAGAATATTCTGGTCTGGAAGACAGCAGGGCAGTGCCTAGGGGTCCGCTTTCACACCCAGACTCACGTTCAGAAAGTGATGTTCTACCTGACGCCCCGCTCACTGCAGCAATTTCCAGCAGTGTTAATACTAAGGAGCTCGGGTTTGGGGCTGGGGTGGAGAGGGAGGCAGATAATTGGCAGGCTGCCTCTGCTGATCTTTTCACGGGCTCCTCTCTGGCTCCGGCTCTGCTCTGCGGCTGGGCTGGGCTTGCGCCGTGTCTCCTCCGACCCACCGAGCTGATCAGGGCTGTCTGCAGCGCGTGTCAAAGCCGCCAGGCAGAGGCAGCCGCGCTCCCTGACTTGACATCCCATCTCTCATCCTTCCTCAGATCTCGTCAACCTACACCGTCTGCTCCGCCAACAGCTAATAGCGAAATGACTGCGAGGAAGGCAATGACAGCGATAGCTGTCGGCATTTATTTTACCTTTGGTTTTTGCTGCACAGAAAATTCCAGCGCTGATGAGGTCAGAGCTGCAGGGGGGAGAGAGACATGGAGGAGGGCGCGCTGGGTTTGAGGAAGGTGGCGCTCTCAGAAACCTGCCCTTTCTCCTCCAGTACCATGACATTCGGGCTGAGTGGTCTCCAGCAATGATTTAATGCCTCTTTTGTTCGGACGTTTGTCCGCTAAGATAGCAGGTTTGACAGTATGCACGCAGGGTTGTATACTGACACCGAGGCTCCAGGACTATATATTTGTTTCCCGCCTAACATTTGTCAGACCTTTTATAAATTCAGGCGCAAGACACGGAGTTCGTCTTCTACTGTCTTTTGCATTCTTGCTTCTTCATTGTTCTTACCAAAACGACACGCCATAGCACCTGCTTACCCAGCTCAGTGCTGTACAAAGTAGGAACAGATGCCGCCCTACCCTCCAGGGCGATCCAAGATGTACCCAGATAGAGACGGATGTCATTTCTGCATCCCTTTCTCTGTTACCTAGCACACAGTTTGTCATAGTGCATGGGGCGCACAGACTTTATAGTCAGACCTACATCACAGTCACGTCTTGGTCATTTACTAGCTGTGTGACCTTGGGCAATACTTTCAACTCCTGAGTCCCAATTTCCTCATCTGTAAAGTGGGCACAACAATGAAGCCTCTGTTTTAGGGTTGTTGCAAAATTAAACTTAGTGTTTCTATACCAAGCTGGCCTACAAGTAGGTGTTTGATGCCTGTAGTGGTTTTGACATTTTGGAAAATGTATCTTATGATACGTGTGTGGAGGCCATGTTTCTTGTGATGTGTATGCATTACTTTCTATTAACAGCCCTTTCTTCCGCTGCATCATTGCTATTTCTTCTGCCATCGAATCAAGTTACAGAGCTAGCATGGAATGCTTATTAACTTACCCACATAGATATGAAGTTATCTGGATATATATATATATATATATATATATACACACACACATGTGTATATATATATGTATATATACACATGTATATATATATACATACATGTCCATCTATATGATAGATTCATAACATACATTGGCTGCATAGGTTAGCTTGAATATAACATTTCAATTAATCAATTTCTGCTCCTGGGTGATTTATAAGATATTGGTCTTTTGATTGATTACCTTCGACTAGGGTGAGTAATGCTTACACTTATTGTATTGATGTAGCTAATGGAGAGGGTTCCATATGGGTATCTTTTTCTATTAACAAATATCGTGCTTTTAAATATCATGTTCTTTGGTGCATTTATGTAGGTAATAATATAAGTCGGTAATTTGTTCATGTATACTAGGATCATCCATTATAATGAAATTGAGGAACACTGTTACAGATTAAATGATAATTATGTTTGAGTCTTTTCTTAACTAGTTAGTATAGGCTATGCTTATACTGGACCCAGCTGGAGTAGAATGATTGCTAGATAAGATTAATTCTTTTTATATCAATATTTCATTAATCTCATAACTCCATGGGCCAATTTTCCGTTACAGTCTCAGATAGGTGCTCCTATGATTTTTTTTTTCCTGAGGAGGAAAATGAGCCTTTTGATGTCCTCATGGGCCTGCCGTTAGCTAGTTATCTAACAGTTTCTTGTACTTGTAGCAATGTGTACTCTTCAAAGTCCTTTCACTTGAACTCTATGATACTGACCCCATTTCCAGTTTCTACCTCTTTGCCTCCATATATGAAGAAAAATGCCAAGTACCCAATGATGTGAGGGAAAAGTGGGAATAATTCCTTGGAATGTGAAGCATTTTTCTTAGAGAATTTGAAGGTCCACTGTACTGTGAAGGCATAGGGCCATTTTTGGAAGAAGAGAGGGAAGATGGAATTCACGGTTTGGGCATTCCTTCACATTCCAGAGGCTGGAGCCTGTGTGTGTGTGTGTGTGTGTGTGTGTGTGTGTGTGTGTGTGTATTTAGGAGGACTTCTTGCTTATATCATTATAAACCTCCTTTGTTGTTTGCTGATTGAAGTATGAGCTACTGAAAGAAGATTATGAGTAACTTGAAGTCAAAGAATCTTTTTTAGAAATTTATTTGCCTCAAAATGATTAGCATGGTGTAGGGAAGTTTTAAGCACTCAGTGGGCTCTTGCTAAGTGAAATTGAGAGATACTTTTGCTTCTTACTGCCTACCTAACATCAGATTGCATAAAATTGGCTCATGGGGACCTGTTCATTATGTCTGCTCCAGGGATAGTAAGGAAAATGCTTACTGGAAGGAGGGTCAATGAGATACAGACAAATTCAGGTTGTGATAAATGGCCCATGCCCTTTTTTGATACCTAATGACTCTAAATTACATTTAGTAATAGATGCCCATTGACTTTTTCATAAAGCGACAATGTGAAATCTGCTCCGAAATATGAGAATTGCTTAAAAATAATGTCTCCTAGATGTCAAACTGAAAACAAGAAAAATTCCTGAGACAGAGCTGATGTCTGTTGCATGGTAGCATGGGACCAGTTGGAAGCTGTTTCAAGAATAGAGACTCTCCTAACCAGAGCTAGGGTCAGAGATAAGTAGAACTGGCAGTCAACCGTGTATATGCCCAAGAAACACACTGTGATGCTGAAGTTCAAGAATATTTGCTGCACCCTACCATTGTTATGTTAGTGTTAATCACTTATGGCTAAAGGGCACTGATAAGGAAGGGACTGTGGGAAAAGAGGTAGTCCAAGTATTTAAAAATGAACACAATATTACATTACTAAATATAGTGTGTCCCCACTTATTGGATCAAATTATCCTTGCTGAGCCAGGGATGATCGTGGGAATTGTAATTTCTCTTGTCTGGGTGATTTATTCATTTTGTGTTTCTTCAGTTTCTCTAGGGTGGTCTGGCATAAGCTTGATCACCCAGCAGAATTCTCTTGAAGCATTTGTTGTCTTAATGGTGGAGTGAATGAGGGACATGCTGATTTGTTGCCTCTTCTGGTGGGCTTGGTGGAAGATGGCAATATCGTTGACATCTGATCCTTGGTTTCACCTCTCCTGATGCTTTGTTTATGACTGTAGCTTGAGGTACTTGTCTTCCTGACACCATTTACCACCACCTAATTGCAGTGGACTCTGCAATATGCAGAGATATTCCCATGAAAGGCTAGGCATAGAAATTCTACCCTTCTATGAAAAAAGAGGGTGGTTATGGTGATTTGTGTGAAATGTTGAAACGTGACATGTTTATGACTAAAAATACATGCTGGCAATGTCATCTCCAGAGTGGGAAAGTTTCATTTGGTAATTTCCATAACTCAAAGGACTTGGTGGTTTTTACTTTAAATTTTAATTTATTGATGTTCTACACCTGCTTGTAAAATGTTGACCCTATGGGAAGTGTACTTTGATGCCTAAGGACACCTAAAAACCAGAATTCATAATTTTCTAACTAAAGTCTTAAAAGCCCTACATAGCATAGCAACCTTACGAAGGAACAATGTACTGAGGTAACCAAGAACTTTGCGACTTCATTAAAGAAGAATATAAATGACAATTTAGGAACTCTATAAAATCAGGCCCTTTTGTTGGGGCCCTTTAGTTTACTGGTATATCTTTTGTACTTTTTAGGCGTTTGGCAAAATTGGGCTCTTTAGCTTAAATATTATTTCAACATATATTTTAAAAAAATTGTGTACTCCTGACTTTGGAACCTGACTATAAGTTCCAGATTTCACTATAAAACAGAATTCACTAAAGAAAAATAATGTTTTTAAAATGATTCAATTTAAAATGTTTTTCCTACCATTTTATGGATTTTTCTAAAAATTAAGAGCCAACCTAAAATCCTGTTTAGAAGATCCCAGATCTCTTATCATACTATTTATTTTACTGAGATGACTTTCTACTAGTTCTTGTTTGAAATTTATTTTGAGTGCCAGATTCCATCAGATCTTCCCCATTTCATGCAAGCCTCCCTCACACAGAAATGATGAACTGATTCATAAATGTTAATAATACATTTGGCCTCAATAATGTCATGTTTGTGCAAGGGCTTTATGGTTAATAGAGGTTAACCCAGTCAAAAGTATTGGAAAAGCCCTCCCCCCACCCAGACATGGGTGCAGTAGATCCTTGAGACACTCAGACACCCCTTATTTTGGTTGGTTTGATTCTCCAACTGTATCTTCTACTTTCCAAGGCCACACCTGGGTTTTTCCCTTCACTCCTTGACTTTACTCCTGAACTTTTGACTTAGGCTTGGTGACCTGACTCAGACTTCCAAGGTTCCTATACTCATCTATGAGTCACTGTGCCTGCTACTCCTTCAGATTCCCAAGGCCAGATTGCCTAAGTCAATAGGTGACTGGACCTGAATTCTTTTTTGCCATTGCCTGACTTGACTAAGCTTGGAGTTTGGCTCTGTCCTAATTTTGCTAAGCTCCATGAGAGTGGGAGCGGATTCCTTTATAGCAGCCATCTAGCACTTTCATAACAGAGCTATGGGAGGTAGAAGATGGAAATTCCAAAGGAATCCTAGAGTGAAAATTTTAGTAGAGTCCATGACACCCATACCTTTTCTTAGTCTTTAGCTTAAATGTTTCCTACCGGCTTTACTTGAAGTGAGTTGCAGCTTCTTTCCTCATTTTCTTCCTGGCTTTAATTTGCAGAATGAAATGACATTCTTGCTCTTTACATTTTGGGGAAGGAGTGGAATAAAATGGTTGAATTAAGAAACAGAATAGGAATCATTGTGAGGCAACCCAGCGATTTGAAGTTATGTGGTTTTGATTGGAGCCTGGTTTGAAAGAGGGTGACTAAGTACTACAGGCAAATCAGTTGAGTGGGCATTTTATTAATTTGGCTCATAAAAAAGAGTCAATCAGTATCACACCTCAGGGAATATTCACATAAAATCAGATTCAAATATGACTAATTAAAAGGAATTTCCAAGAGTAACTCAGCATAATGCCAAATTAAAGAGCAAATGCACCCGAGGAGCTGGAAGCAATAAGGGAAGCTGAGAGGTTTCTCAGGAAGAATCTGTGGTTAGCACCAGTAAGAGCCTTGGGGAATGAGACTCAAGGTCAGGGACTAGAATCAAGAAAAGTTGGATGAATTTCAGTAGTCCCCAAAGGAAATGCTCAAAGAAGACAGAGTCAAAAATCAAAAAGAATATTAAAAAATGCATTAGAGTGTGCTAAGGATCTGGGTCCTGTTTGCATTGATGACCCAGTGGGAGCTACTTAGGATGGCATATGGGAGAGAAGTTGCTGGAAGCCACAGAGGCCAGGAGATAGAGAGAGAGGTAAAAAACTGTAGCCAGGAGAGGAATCTAGATTGAAAGCAGAGAGGTATTGGATTAAATAACAAGCTGGCAGGACCAGGAAAAGGAAGAAGCACTGGTTGGATACCAACGCTAGTTGTTAAAAGGGTTGAAAAATGTAGGCTGAGGTTTGGGTGAACTCTGGGGTGAATCTTGAAGGGAATGTATAGAACAGATTCCAAGCGTGAACACTGAGAGTGAAGAGTGAATTTACTAGTTTGTCCACAGATCTGTCTTGAGCACCTACTATGCAACTCACACTGTAATTAATATTCTGGAGGAATATGGAGGTAAATGGAACACGTCTCTTGCCCCTAAATTGCTCAACCCGGTTAAGGTATAGCCTGGCATGTAGCAGGCACCCAAGAAGTACTTTTTGACTGTCTTCTTTTTTGTTTTGGTCACAGCAGAGTGACAGAAGTAGCTCATATGAAGCATCTCTTCCCAACTCTGTGTCCAGTGACATCATGTTGGAAGCTTGAAATTGGCCATGATGGAAGTATTTCCATCATAAGAATCGGTAAACACTACAAATCAGGGCTACTTCTGTTCCCCCTCTCTGCAACCCAGGCATTGGACTTTTAGCAGCACACTGGTCCTGGATCAACTTCATCAGTTTAATTGAACAACTACTAATTGAGTACTTCATACATGTAAATCTCTGTGCTGGACACTTGTCATCCTCCTTTCAAAAGATTTTTTCCATTTCCCAATAACTTGATTACTTAGGTGGTTTGAAGCCTCCCTTATTTATCCAGTATTCTATTTTAGAGTGACGGTTTGCCTCAAATTTCTTGTGAAATGGGAATGCAAAATTCAAGTTGTGAATTTTCTCCTTGGATTTGGGGTATTTGCAGTATGTCCCTTGGATGCGCACGGGAAGACCCTTCTACTTCCCACTAGAAATTCAGCTCCGGATAGGTACATACTTACCTGTAAAAAGCTGATCTTTGATTGGCTATTCTGATAATGGTTCAAAGTGGAAATTTGGGATCAGCGATTATCTAGGGGATATGGATTGTTCTTTTGTTATTTTTTTCCTATGAAAAGTGGAAGCATTACATTTCTATCCCTATAAAAGATTCCCTTCGTAAGTGTATGCAAACTGGGTCCTGGACCTACCACCTCTTAGGTTAGACACTCAGGGTCATTTTATATTTGCAATTTCAGATACACTAATTCACTCACATTGAGATTAGAGTGGGAATCACCTCAGTGCTCTGTTAATGCCAATTAACTCTGAAACAGCCAGACTGGAGACAGATAAGAGTCCCTGATGACTGATTAAAATATGGTATCCTGAAAATTAAGTGTCTAGTTTGAGTGCAGATGTAGCACAAAGATTTGTTATCTGAATTGACTCAGATTGAATGCTAATATTGGGAAAACTCACCAGGAATAATATAACTGTTATACTTCTCCAGTAGGAATAAAAAAGAAAGAACTTCATGCTTCTGGGCCATGTTAAAGTCAGGAAAATTGGGATTGAAAAATATTTTATGATGAACTTTTAAGTCATAAAGCCTACTAATGAGAGGGCAGAAGCAAAACTAGAACTAAGTATGGCATTAAAATTTCTATAATGTTGCCCCTTGATCTACTGTTACCATTTGATTTATGCTTTTCAAATAGTGTTGTATATAACTCAAAATTCTCTTAAGGGAGAAAAAAAATTTTGTTTTTGTCATGGGTTCATTTCCTTTTGGTCAACAAATGCTATTGTCTCCAGGTACTATCCAGAAATTGGATAATGACCTCCTTTTAAGCATAACTTTGGAAAAGATTTCAAGAGATTAGAAAATAATTCATCAAATAGAACTAACATTAGACTTGGAAGCAGGCTTTAAAAGAGCCAGGTTTTGTTTTAACTAATGAAAAATCAACATATGGATAATGTTGAGGAATGAAATTTTAAAAAAATCAAGAAAAGCATTTTTGAATTGTTTGTTTAACATCTATCATAGACGCTACAATGTAGGAAATGTCTGTATTCCCAGAAGAGTATGATGATATAAAATGCATTTATTTATTTATTTATTTATTTATTTATTTATTGAATTGTATTTTCCTTTTTTTTTTAATTTATAAAGGTAAAGGAAGAAAACAAAAAAATGGACAGGACCTTTATTCTCAGAAAATTTCTATATATTAAAAAATGGTTATATACATGTATATATATATATATATCGATGGGTACACATAAACACATCCATTGCACAGGTATATATATACATGTCTATATACACACATATATCTATATAGACATTGTCTATATATGTATATATGAATGTATGTGTATGTATGTATCTATCATATATCATTGTTTATCTATCTATCCATTAATCATCTACCTATCTATCATCTATCTCTCTTATTTGTTAGAAAATTCAAAAGGTTTTTCTGGTTTCTGTAAGATTGAGGGCTAAAATAACTCAAAATTAAATGTTGACCTGAACTTACAGGAATAAAAAATGGAGTCCTTGTTCACCAGAAACACATAGAGAACTCTGAAAAACAGAACTCCAAGAACATGATCTGAGGCCCCATCATGAACTCAACATCTTCTACTCCCATGAGTCCCACTCACGACCATGAGTGACCCAGTTTCTCTGTATCTATACCATCATTTGGCGTTTTCACTATTTTTTTATTTTGGCCGTTCTGAAAGGTGCAGTGTGATATCATTGTGGTCTTAATTTGCATTTCCCTAACGGCTAACAACGTTGAAAATCTTTCTTCTCCTTCTGGTATTCCCATTATGTGCATGTGAATACCTTTTGTAGTAGTCTTACAGCCCTTGGGCACTGCCCATCCTCTGTGGCAAAGTGGAATGTGGACTTACATAGCCTCGTTGTGGTGGATGGCAGGGCACAAGTTCAGCTCCCTCCCAGCCCCGCCCACAGTTTCCGGGGGTGGGGGGGGTGGGGGGAAAGCTGTCTGTTGCTTTCCGGGTGCTGCTGTTGAACAGAGCGTAAGGTCAGCACCTTACTGATCCTCACTGACTCCCAGGTAGGAAGGAGTGGAGGACGGACTGGCACCACTTTGTAGGGTTTGTTAAGCCCTGGGGTGGTGGAGGCTCAGTTCCAGCTGGGATCGCTGAAAGGGAGCAAAGACTGGGAGGAAGAAGGGTTTTCCTTCTTTTTCTTCCTTTAAAATTTTTTGAGCTAAAAATACACCTACTTTGTCCTCACTCTTAATTGGTAGGCTTGCTCTATACAGAATTTTTGATTCAGCCATTTTTGTTTAGCACTTTGGAGATTCTTCTCTGTGGTCTCGTGTCGCTGAGAATTCTGCGATCAGTCCCATCCGGCTCATCTGTAAGAATGTCTCCTAACTCTTTTTTTTTTTTTTAGGTCGATTTTTTTTTAAGTTTATTTGTTTATTTTGAGGGGGGGTGGTGAGGGGCAGAGAGAGAAGGAGAGAGAGAATCCCAAGCAGGCTTCCTGCTGTCGGCACAGAGCCCCTCTCTAGGCTCAAACCCAGGGACCTGACCATGAGATCGTGAGGAGCTAAATAAGAGTTGGTTTCTTAACCAACTGAGCCACCCAGGTACCCTCTTTTAAGTCTGGTTGTAGTTAAGTTGTTTCCTCCTGTTACACTGTTTCTCAAAGATGTTTCATTCATTTGAATTATTCTGGCTAGGCAGTTAGTGAACTTTTAATCCTCCATTTGGAAAAATTCTCCACCATTCTCTTCAAATACTCCCTCTCCACACACATTTCCTCAGTTTGTTTTTTTTTTTGGGGGGGGGAGGGAGATTTTGTATTTGTCTGTAATATTTTTTATTCCATCATTTCTCTGTGTTGCATGCTTTTTGACCTTTCCAGTATACTTTGCTACCTCACCAATTCTCTCATCTAGTCTAGAGTTTATGCCAAGTAGTGAATTTTTAAAAATATTTCAGGGACTATATTTTTTATTTCTGTGTTTCTCTTGAGTTTTTTTTCCCTCTTGCCTCTGATCGTGTTTTGTTTCAACTTTTTTGGTTTTGTAGTTTCTTATTTTTTAAAAATAAATACTTCATATCTTGAGGACCCTAAAGCATACTTATTTTAAAGTGATTTTTAGATGGTATTCTTATTTTTATCTGATGTAGAATGAATTCTTCTCCCAGTTGTTGATTTTGTTGTCTATTTTTCTTTCCTTTTTAAAGTTTTATTTATTTATTTTTAATGTTTATTTATTTTTGAGGGAAAGAGAACGAGCTGGGGAGGGGCAGAGAGGGAGACAGAGGATCTGAAGCAGGCTCTGCATTGACAGTGCAGACGACAGATGCGAGGCTCAAACTTACAAACCATGAGATCATGACTTGAGCTGAAGTTGGAGGCTTAACTGACTGAGTCACCCAGGTGCCCCTTGTTGTCTATTTCTTAACCTCAGTGTTCCTCATGTGATTTTAAATTGTGGTTTGTAGATTCAACTTGATTGTGGGTTTCTTTGCTTTCTCTCCCTCTTCTCATTCCTTCCTATCTAGTGATTACCTTCTTTTTGCTCCCAAGATCCTATGTGGGGGCTTTGGGGCTTATGTTCTGCTCTGATAATTGCAATATTGCTGATCCAGTCAAAAAATCTGAGTATAAAATCAATAACACGAGAGACAACAGGTGTTGGTGAGGATGTGGAAGAAAAGGAACCCTCATGCACCGTTGGTGGGAATGCAAAGTGGTACAGTCACTGCGGAAAATAGTATAGAGTTTCCTCAGAAAGTTAAAAATAGAGCTACCCTATGATCTAGCAATTGCACTATTAGGTATTTACCCAAAGAATACAAGAACACTCATTGAAAGGGATACATGAACCTTCTTGTTTATATCAGCATTATATACAATACTCAAGTTATGGAAACAGCCCAAGTGTCTATTGACTGATGAATGGATAAAGAATATGTGGTATATATATATCTATATACACAATGGAATATCACTCAGCCATAAAAAGAATGAAATCTCGCCATTTGCAATGACGTAGATGGAGTTAGAGAGTATTATTATGCTAAGTGAAATAAGTCAGTCAGGGAAAGAAAAATACCATATTGATTTCACTTACATATGGAATTTAAGAGAAAAAGAAATGAGCAAAGGGAAAAAAAGAGAAGCAAATCAAGAGACAGACTCTTAACTGTAAAGAACAAAGAGATGGCTACCAGAGGGGAGGTGGGTGGGGGGATGGGTGAAACAGGTGATGGAGATTAAGGAGGGCACTTGTGATGAGCCCTGGGTGTTGTATGGAAGTGTTGAATCACTATATTGTACACCTGAAATTAATATTACACTGTATGTTAACTAACTGGAATTTAAATAGAAACTTTTGTGTACTGTGCTTCTGTTCTTGACCTTGAGGTCAAGTCTGACTCCTTTGGATCGTAGTTTACTTGAGTTGAAACCCCAGGCAGTTTTCTCCCACAGGTTTTTCCAGGCTCCCTTCCCAGATGATTGGAGTCTACTACTCTGGAGGCACTTCTTGTCCTTTTATTCCTTTTATTTAGGATCTAAGGCGACTGGCTACTTCTGCTAACTTCTCTCAAAACTCTGTAGACCCAGAGATTCTTTCATATATTATGTATATTAATATGCATATAATATGCATAAATATTATATGTTATATGAAATCATCTTATATTCACATATATATTCATAGTATATATAAACCCCTAGCAGTTAGCTCTTAGCAGAGTGCATGACATCAAGTAGCTACATATTAAATATTTATAAGATTGAGGTTGCTTGTCTATGTTATGACCTTGATTGCTAATTTAACATAGCGAAATTTTTACAGCATTATAATATTTTTCCAAATGAGTTTTTTTTCTTTGTTAAGCACTGTAATGCTGTGTTTACCTAAAATTACACAGAAGCAAATTTAATTTTTGGAAATAAATTTACTTTTATGTTGGTAAGCCAGACTCTTTCTTTTGGCTTCAAATGAATTAAAATGCTTATGCTAGATTGTAAAGATTTTAAACAGGGGAAAAATCAACAAAGAGACTAAACATCATACCTACAGTATAAAATTTTCTTTTGGGAAAAAATAAAATAATTTTTTTTAGGAAGTTACTCTGATAAATTTACACTAATGTGTTCATAGCTGGTGATCAGACTTCTGGAAAACTTCTGGAATCTTCAAAAATGTGGCAAATCATATAAGGATGCCTGGGTGGCTCAGTCAGTTAAGAGACCAACTCTTGGTTTCGGCTCAGGTCATCATCTTATGGTTCACGGGTTCGAGGCCCACATCAGGCTCTGCGCTGACATCCACAGCCTGCTTGGGATTCTCTGTCTCTCCGTCTCTCCCTGCCCCACCCCCACTTGCACTGTCTCTATCTCTCTCAAAATAAATTAATAAACTTCAAAAAATGTGGTAAGCAATATAGAATGTAACTGAATGTTGTAAGAGATGATGTCAGGAAAGGGAAACAATGCTTGTGCACTTTGTGCAGATGGAGTTGCCCTTACTGGTCTAATATTAATTTCAAACAAATTTAATTTTAAAGTATATGGACCTTTAATAAATTTCAAAAAAAATAGATAAGAAAAACTATTTTCAAAACAAAAATAGATAAGAAAGACAGTGGGGGTAGTAGGGAAGATCATAATACACTTGACTGTCAAAAATCATCTGTGGTTCCGGAGTTTATGTTGAATGGATGGATCAGTGAAAACGACATATTTATTAGTGATACTATCAGAAAGAGAGCAAGTGCAGTTAGTTGATCCTCGAACAGCGTGGGTGTTAGGGGTTCCCACTGCCTGCGCAGTCGAAAATCTATGTATAACTTGTGACTTCCTCCCCCCCCACCCCAAACTTAACTACAAATAGCCTACTGTTGACTGGAAGACTTACCCATCACATAAACAGTGGATTAATGCATATTTTGTATGCTATCCATATTACATACTCCATTCTTAAGATAAAGTAAGCTAGAGAAAAGAAAATGTTATTATGAAAACCATATGGAAGAGAAAATACGCTTACAGTCCTGTGCTGTAAAAAACATCTGCATATAAGTGGACCCGTGCAGTTCAAACCCGTGTTGTTCAAGGGTCAGTTCTACTTCCAGTTCAATCACAGGCACAGAGTAGTCTGGAGTCAAATACAAACTCCATTTCCTACAAGTCAGGAGGATATCAGGGTATTAAAACCCAGTATACTATTGTATCAGTTTCTTTTGCCATAACAAATTAGCACAATCTTGGGGACTTTAAAGAAAGTTTTTTTCTCTCAGTTCTGAAGGCCACAAGTTGGCAAGAGCCACACTTGTTCCCAGGCCTCTAGGAGAGATTTCGTTCCTTGCGTCTGCCAGCTTCTAGTGGCTGTCCACGTCCCTTGGCTGGTGGCTGAATCATCTGCTCTGTGTCTGCTTCTAAACTCCAGTGGCCTCTCTCCCAAGAATACTTGTGATGGCATTTAGGTCCTACCCAGATAATCTAGGATAAGCTCTTTTTTTTTCTTCAAGATCCTTACACATCTCTTGCCATATAAAGTAATATTCATTCTTTTGCCACGTAAGGTACTATTCACAGGTTCCAGAGGTTAGGACATCATATTCATTGGCTGGGGCTGCCAAAACAAAATATCACAAACTGGGGGGCTTAAAAAACAGAAATTTATTGTCTCACCATCCTGGAGGCTAGAAGCTCAAGGTAAAGGTATTGATAGGGTTGGTTTCGGCTAAGGCCTCTCCCCTTGGCTCGTAGACAGCTGCCTTCTCCTTGTGTCTTTACAAGTTCTTTCCTCTATGTACACCTGCCCATGGTGTCTCTTTGTGTGTCCAAATTTTCTCTTCTTAGAAGGATGCTAGTCAGATTGGCTCACCATTCAGTCCTCATTTTAACATAATTTCCTCCTTAAAGACCTTATCTCCAAATATAGTCACCTTCTGATGTACTGGGGTTAGGGCTTCAACTTATGAATTCTGGGGCAGGACAGAATTCAGTCCATACCAGACGTGAGCATATCTTTTGGGGGGGCACCATTCAGCCCACTACACATGTGTAACTTACAGTTGAAATGAGAAAGAAAAGTTAAATATAATCTACTATGCTCTATTCACCAATGCAGGCAAGTGTAATACATTTTAAGGGGGTAGTCTCATCAAAATGGTTAAAATTTCAGAGAAAAAGAACTCTATCAGGACTTGCTGACAATTAAGTAGAAAAATGACTTAAGTGGAATAGTCCTTTCTCAACGAGGCAAGATTAAATGTAATGCTAGCATATTGAAAAATCTCACGCTGATATTTATTTGGGAATATTTTTTAAAACTCTCCCTTTCATTTCTGGATTTATAGACAGACTTGTGAAGATCACAATAGAAAAGAATTCTCCCTTGGTTAAAGGAAAACATGTAATTTAAGTGGAGGCGTAATTTATACTATAGACTGCAATTGCCTGACTTTAATGAGAAAATAAAGTAAATTCCAATATACTTTCCTGGGAATCATTCCAGCTTTCAATAATCATCTGCAGTGGGATGCCAGGAAGTGGCTGTTCATAAGGAGATGGCCCAAAGTCCATATCTATAAACATAAATAGGTTGCTTTCTTGGTAACATCATCTTTGATTACAAGGAAAGTGAACTAATATTAATATATGTATTTTCAGAGATATATCATACACATGCCATGTACATGGTACCAGGGCATCTAAGGACATAAAAATTACAAATATAAAAAATCACACCAATATTATAGAACGTCCCTTGTCTTGTACTTTGCTTCAGAAAAATCTAAACTTCCTTGTTCCTTATTCCTGCTCCAGACCTCAAGCTCTTCTTCATAGCCTGCCCATGTAGAGTCCTTCCATTTCTAATCTGTATGGTTCTTCCACTTCCTTTCAGGTCTATGGACATAAGCTTGGGCTTCAAGTATAACACAAACTTCTCCAGCATATAGTGTTACAGAATTGACAATAATTTTTGAACATGTACTCGGGTGAATGGTGTTCCCCTTCTCCCCTTCAAGGAAAAATGTCTACCTGGAACTTCAGCCTTTGCAGATGTAATTAGTTGAATTAAGATGCAGCCCTGTTGGAATAGGGTGAGTTAAAATCCATTGAGTTATGGCTTTATAGAGGCAGAGATGCAGGTGCATAGGAGAGAAGGCCATGTGAAGATGTGGCTGGAGTGATGGGTCTACAAGCCCAGGAATGCCAAGGTTGTCAGCAGCCTGAATCTTCAGGAGCTGGAAGATTCAGGAGGCATCCTTCCCTAGAGCCTTTGGAGAGACCATGGCCTTGCTGATGCCTTGATTTCAGACTTCCCGCCTCTGGAACTGTGAGACAATACATTTTTGTTTTAAGCCACTCAGTGGTAGTTTCTTACGGAAGCCCTGGAAAACAAATGCAGAACACGATAATGATCATTTGAATCTAGGCTGGAAGTTTATTCCAGATGAAATGTATTTGAGAAAGGAGCCTAAACATTATCTAGTTAAAATTATACCAAAGTATAAGCACTCTTTTCGCGGTGTGGTTACCCAGCACCACCCAGAGATGGGGAGTTGATTACCCTGTAAGGAAGAGCACTGAATTTGGGGGAAACTCTGTTAGAATTTCTGTTAGTGCCCTAACGTCTGCCTCCCAATACTTACTGGTTCTAGTTGTGTCCTCTAGTTAAAACTTTTCACCCCTTTTGTGATGTTGCTTAAAATATTTGCAAAGTCTTCAATTACCCCTTGGTTGTTCTCTGCATCAGTCAGATGTTTTTCCTCCCCTGTGTACACCTCATTTTGGCAGATAGACTTCTAAGGATCAAGTACACTTTTTCTGAGGAAGTTTGACTAGACCAGTGAAGCATGGAACTAATTTTTCCTATAATTTGGGCATAAAATTTTTTATCTTGAAGCCTAATGTGAAATTTGAGGTTTTTTACATGCACATTATATACTTGGTCAATTAATCTTTTATTATATAAGTAAGAGATGAAGAAATTTTTTCCTGTAAAAGTTTCACACCGTAGATAAGTATGTACAATAAAATACGAGAGAACTTTTTCTCACCCCTCCCTCCTAAACTCTCATCCCTAGAGATAAGCATTCAGTAATTTAGTATTTGTTTTTCTGCCTTATTTTATGTATTTAAATACATATTTATTAGTTTTTTCATGCTTTATTTATTGAGAGGGAAAGAGAGAGAGAGAGAGACAGAAAGAGACAGAGAGTGCAAGAAGGGGAGGGGCAGAGAGAGATGGAGACACAGAATCCCAAGCAGGCTCTAGGCTCTGAGCAGTCAGCACAGACCCTGACATGAGGCTTGAACTCATGAACTGTGACATCATGACCTGAGCTGAAGTCAGACACTTAACCAACTGAGCCACCCAGGCACCCTGTACTTAAATACATAGATACACACATACGTATGCATACATGTGTGTATCTCTCTCTCTATATATACATCTATTGTCTTATAAAAGAGCACTGCTTTGTTTGCTTTCTACATTCCAATTAGTTTCCTTATCCTTTGCTTCTTTAAATGGTTTGCCTTGAGCATTCTAAAGTTTTTATTTATTTATTTTGGGAGACAGAGCAGGAGCGAGGAAGGAGGGAGAAGGAGAGACAGATGGAGAGAGAGAGAGAATCCTAAGCAGGCTGACAACACAGGGGGCTCGATCCTACCAACAGTGAGATCATGACCTGAGCCAAAAAAACAAAAAAACAAAAAAACAAAAAAAAAAACAACAAAAAAAAACCCGAGTCGGACATACACTCACCAACTGAGCCACCTGGGCGCCCCTGCCTTCAGCTTTTTAAAATCCCATATACTGCCATTGGAGGTTTGGTACTAAGTTCATGATTTTGATACTGAATTGAAGACCTTTAAAATGTCATCTTTTTGTGTTTTTATTTTGTGTTAATCAAACACAAGTTAAATTTTAACTTGTACATCTAACATATTGGCTATCTCTTTCAGTTTTGTGCCTGTTCGAAATTGAAAAGCACACTTCTTACATTATTGTCAAGGCCACTGAAAAAAATCAGTCAGAATTAGACCAAGGGAAGTTATGCTATTAGAGACTTTAGGTAGCCTGCATCATTAATCAGTGTTATAATGTACGATTATTCAAACAGAAGCAAATCCAGGTACCATAAGTTAGTTGTATCAACCGAAATTTTTGAGATAATGTGATTTTTTTTTGGTTTTGTTTTGTTTTGTTTTGTTTTGTTTTGTTTTGTTTCTGGGCTCTTGTCTCTGGGGTGGTGCAGAAAGAGAGGTGTTTATGTTATTCCTTCTCAAAATGGGAATGGACAATATGGACAAAAAAACCAACCACTCAAATACCACAACAAATTGTGAAACATCTAGTCAGTTTCACAAATCTTAACTGTAACTTGCTACAGTTAAATTAGGAAGAAGGCAAGTGCAAATGTATTAAAATTTTAGTTTATAGGGAATGGTTAAAAATTTGAAAAGCCATGCATGTCTCAATAACATAAAGAATATGGAAAATCTTTCTTAGTAGTAATGTCTAAAAATTTGCATCCTGAACCATTGGAGAAGGCAATTTTATACTTATCTGTTGGAGTGGCTTTTTTTTTTTTGAAGTGAGGTAAATGATATATTTATATGTTTGTTACCTGACCAATGAGCAGTTTCTCCACCCTAAGTTTTGCTGCCAAATTGATTTATTTGGTGATGGATAAGCTTTCTGTATCACTTGGGGTTCCTAGTTGGAAGCAGCAGAATCGATTCTGACAGGGAGATTTGCTGGGAGGTTATTAGTGGGGAGGGGAATGCTCATGAGAAGGGGGGCAGGTTGTAGGTAGGGGTGCTATCTAAAGAGTCAGAAGGCAGAGCACGCTGTCCACAACTAGAATGACTTGGGGAGAGAGCCCCTGATATCACCACTACAGCAGCCAGGAATGACCTCCCACTGTGCTCTATCTTTTGATCGCCTTCCGGATGGGCTGCAGTATGTGGAGAGTTGGCTTCTGATTGGCTGAGCTCATCTCACAAGCTTTGTCCCAGCTATACCTGGAAGAAGGATCTGTTCCTCTCCTCCTTCACAGTGGGAAGCAACCTGGCCATATTAATTTTCCAGCGTGGCAGTAACAAAGTACCACAGACTGGGTGGCCTGAATAACAGAAATGTATTTGCTCGCAGTTCTGGAGGCCAGAAGACCTACACCAGTGTGCCAACCGAGTTGGTTCCTTCTGGGGGCTGTGAGAGAAGCATCTCTGGCTTGTAGCTGGCCGTATTCTCCCTGTATCTTCACATCACCTTCCCTTTGTACGTGTCAGGGTCTAAACTTTCTCTTCCTACAAAGACACCAATCACATAGGGTTAGGGACCACCCTAGTGCTCTCATTTTAATTTACATCTTTAAAGACTATCTCCAAATATGATTACATTCTGAAGAACGAGGGGTTAGCACTTCATCATATGAATTTTGATAGTGGTGGTGGCCCATACTCCTGGTATTTCTTTTCCGTTGACCCAGTACAATGTGCAGGAGAGGAGACTCCCCTGGAATAAAGATTGGGATGCTCTTACAAAGAGGAGTTGATTCTGGGCAGGTAATTACGAAGTTAAGCAATTTTTTTTAATGATAAGAAAATGCTATGTACAGAAAACTTGAAAATCTAAAAAACCCAACCACATTCAATGTTGGCAAAGGTAGAAGAAAATGAACATGTTCTCTGTGCTGGTGGAAATGCAGGCTTTTATCCACCTTCCCATCATTCTACTTTTATATACTGCAAAAATGGAGCTGTGCCACTTAAAGCTCTCTTCCAGAAGGAATTTGCCATTCATCCCCAAGGGGAGTGCAGTTAGATCATTTCCTGCTGTTACGCCTTCAGGATTCAACTCTGCTTTGGAGCACCTTTTGGGCAGCCCCAATAACTGAGCATGGCAGGGGTACTAGGGCCTGGCCATTTCTGGCCAACACGGGCCTCCTGGAACAGGTAATCTTTGCTCTGGGAGCAGCTGTTCAGTTTGTCTGAGACTTGGTCAAATTCACATGGTGGTCTGAGCTCTGCCCACCCTCCCAGTCCTGCCTCCTCTTCCTGTCATCTCTCACAGACCTCATCCTGCCCCAAGCTTTCTGCACCCCTAATTTCATCTCTGTCTGCATCCCAGACGGTCCACTTCACATGCATATTTAGCAATAGTTTTGTTTTCTTGCTGTTCTTCTATGTCTTTGTTATTCCAGCCATGGGTTTGCAAACTGTTTTTTTTTTTTTTCATGCTGAAAACCCCATGGTTTTATTTTTATTTTGGGAGAGAAGGAGGGAGAGGGAGAGAAAAAGGGAGAGGGAGAGAAAAAGGGAGAGGGAGAGGGAGAGAAAGTGACTAGAAGAGAGGGGCAGAGAGAGAGCAAGCAAGAGAATCTTAAGGAGGCTCCATGCTCTGGACAGAGCCCCATGAATTGGGGCTCAATCCCACAACCCTGGGATCATGACCTGAGCCAAAATCATGAGTCAGACACTCAACTGACTGAGCCACCCAGGCACCCTGAAAACCTTGTGGTTTGAATGTAATATCATTTGTTTTCTCTTTTGCCATCTTACCCTTAGCAACAGCATGAAAATTTTATTGCATGCTTTTCTGAAATCAGTTGAATTATATTGTTGGTAATTTACTATCTTCAAGCCTAATTTTGAACTACTTAGTTCAGTGAGTCATTTAAGGTCTAGATGGAAACTAAGGGAGAGAGACAGAAACAGACAGACTGGGAGACAGAGAGATGTCTCCCTCTGGGTATTTGTACATTACAGCATACGACCGAGTGACTATTGGTGGCCATGGTCTGTGCTTTGAACTTAAGCGCTGAGGCAGGTCTGCAGTTAGAAAGAAGAATTGAGCAGATAAATCGAGAAAAACAGACTGGAATAGAGAAGACGTTTTCTGGTTTGCTATGAAATGGCCTGAGTCAGAAGGGAACCCTGGTCCCAGGTCTATTCCCTCTGGGTTTGGTGCAATTCCTTGGAGGCTTTCTAATGAATTCCCTTGATTTTGCATGTATTATATGTTTAAGTTGGGTTGCCATCATTTGCAACTCAGAAAAAGTTTTCACTATCACAGCAGATAAGCACTTTGCATGACCATAGTAGGCGTTCAGAAGTTTTAACAAAATCTGTATCTTGTTATATTTTTTAAGTGAAGTTTTTTGTTTGTTTGTTCTATTTTACTGTTTGTTCCCAGTGATCCCAAAACCTCTTTTATTGTTTGAATTTATAGTCTCAAGCTGTATATAGATGGTAATGCTAAGCCCAGTCTTCTGCAACCTGTTGTCACTTCTAATATATTACTTAGAAAAAACAATAGCAGGAAGAGAGGGAGGGAGAGAGAAAGAGTGGGCAACCTTACTATTGGACTAAAGGAAAGACTTTCCTCTTCATTAAAGAATCAGATTTTAGGGGGTGCCTGGGTGGCTCAGTCGGTTAAGTGTCTCACTCTTGATCTCAGCTCAGGTTTTGATCTTAAGGTCGTGATTTCAAGCCTCATGTTGGGCTCCATGCTGGGTGTGGTGCCTACTTAAAAAAAATCAGATTTTAGATAAAGGATTTTTGTTTATATGAGGAGTCCAATTCCCAGTTCCTGTAGCAGGGCAAGGTTTTAGGCTTACAGTGGGCAGGGGAACTAGACAGAAACGCCTTCCTTGATTGAGCACTAAATCTGAACATACACTAGCAGAGAAATCGTCACCGGAGTTTGAATCACCTGAAGAGGAGGATGGGATCTTTTATTTAGATGAGATTCTTTAGATCACCAGGAACGTGGGTTTCCTCCATAGGTATCCCAAAATGGGCCATAATATTTCACAAAGAGTGCTGGAGTCAAAAATTCACACGGCTTAGAATTGATAGACATGGATGAGTCCCTTCTTACAATGATCTGATTATCCAAATCTACTGAGTAAACCTAGGCCCCTAAGGATGGACCTGCTTAGTTTGACCTCAGACACCATAAGAGCAACTTCCGTGCTAGGAAGGAATCCAGAGTGTTCTTCCTTCCCTAGCCCATATCATACTGGATTTTCTCCTCACTGAGAGACAAGATTGATTTTTGCCCTACTTTTTCCAGCTGTCTCTTACTCCTATGCTAACCTAGAGCCTTCACGTTGGTCCCCCAAGGGCAGGCCTCAGCCCGCATCTGGACTAAAGGATTGACTGGAAATCCATGCTCTGACCATATGTCTTGGAGTCACCTTCCAAGTTCTCTGGGATGATTCCTCTTCTTGGCAGCAATGTCTTATCTCTTTTAATCTTGTCGCTCTCTGGAACAGGGCACTGGGGTCCTGACACTTGTTCTCCTAATCATGTTGCTGCCATTTGGAAATGAGTGAGCTCTGCTTTTCTGTCTTTTTCAGCTGTTGGTATTAATGATTCCAGACATCTTCTCTGATCCTGGAATCTGTGGCTGGAAAATGTAAAACTACAGAGACTACAAGCCAGTGGTGTTTTCCAAATGTGTGTGCAGACTATATTTCATCTATTAATTCATGGTGATGGTGCCCACAAAGGCCAGAAGGATCATCACATTATCTCCAAACCCTTTTAACAGCTGACAAAAACCAGATTCTACAAGTAACAGAAAGGGTAGAGTTTTTCATATATAGCCTATGCAGCTCATACTCAAGGGGCCATGAGATTTCTGATGGTGTTATCTCTCAGCTATTATACTGAAGCTACATGGTTAATCCTGTCACTTGGGCATCAATAGAAAAACGTACCCTGGACTCTTAAGTGTAATGTCTAAGACAAGATAGTTATAAGCAAATCTTACTAATTCTTGATTACCTGTTAATGGAAGAAAACGAGTACATAGGCTTATTTTGAAAAAAAAAAAAAAAAAGTGAATAATGCATCATCCTGCACTGCCAATAGCTCACACAAACAATGGGAAACACTGGGCTTTGGTCTTTCCCCCCGGCTTTCGGTTCTAGTTCTGACCCTTCCTGATTGCTTCACTTACCTCCACTAAACCGGCAATAGTCATACCGATTTCATAAGGTTTTTTTCTGGAATTCAATGTGATAATACCTATAATTTTTAACATACTTATGTTTACAGATTACGTTATAAATCCAAATATCTATAAAGCATAATGTTTGGTGCCTCCTACAGGCTAATTTATTCATACAAACTTTTGGGCACCTTCTATAAATAGGTCTTAAGTGCTGGGGATAAGAGGACAGATAAGTCAAAGTTCTTACCTTCAAGAAGGATGCAGTCCCATTGAAGTGACAGGTCTATAAACAGACATTTTGAATGCAGTGTGATAAGGACAATTACACAGAGAGGCATACAGAAGTATAGAAACAGAGGAGAGACAAGTAATAAGCTGGAGCTGGAGGTGGGATAAGGGAAGGCTCTGGGAATAGATGCCTGAGCTAAGAATGAACCAGAAAACAATGAATAAAGACATGTAATGCATACATTTTCGAGATAACGTGACATTCAATATACCTGAGTTTTCTTTGCTTTTTCTTTTCTTTAATTCACATTGCATCACCAACATTTTTCATATTTTTGGTCAGTTATTGGTAATTCCAGGACTCAGTCTGTTGGTATTAGGGAAGGAGGAACCAAATTTATGGACCATCGTGGGTTTATAATTGCAAACTAAAATTCCGCAGGTTGGTCTTTAAAAGATTGACCACTAAAAGACTAAGAAGAAAAAATAAGACTAGAAAGACATTAAAACTGGGAAATATCAGGTGTTATAAAATTAGATGCTGAGAAGTATAAACTGGAGGGAAAATTAAGGCAGTAAATATTACTGGTGTGTCCACATGTTTTAAATCTTGCTTTCCTGAGGTGGGAGCTGCCTAGCAACAGAGCCTCCCTGAGGCCCCACTCGCCACAGCTGGTCAGCCTTCAGGGTCTGGAGTTGCTGAGATCAGGGGTTATAGCTTAGGAAGGCCCCAGTTAGAGAAGTTTAGGGGTCAGGATACTAAGTCTCTGAAAGTCCTGGGACAGCAGAACCCAGAGGACTCAAGGCAGAGCTCTGGGATTTAGTTAATAACATTCAGCTTTGTTGCCAGTTAAATAGATTTTTGTGAACTGGCTTTGGAGCTTTACCATCCTTTATATACTTTTACTCTTGGGTCAATTTATGTGAACTACCAAGGAGGCACACAGAATGCAATCCAACCATAAGATAAACTTAACCACATCTTCTTCAGGTCATGAATTGAATCTGTGGAAATGTGGCATCTGTACCTAAAATGCATGAGTGCCTCTTAACGATTGTTTATTCACTTTTGTGCCTTGTTGCTAGACATTTCCTGAGTATAGCATCTTTCAAATCCTTTCAATGCCTTTTCAATTAACAATTTGGTTATATAACAAATCAAGAAGTATTTCTATCTCAGGTACTTTGCAGAAGAGGTTTATCAAGTGAAGTTCTGAATTTCAAGACGCTCACGCTGTAATCTCTTTCCAAGAACAAACCAACACTTGGGCCAGGCCTTCAGGAAATCCAAACATCTGGATTAAAAAAAAATGGCAGAACAGTCAATCATCCCATTTTGTCAATGTGATGCCAAAGACCTAGATTATTGGAAAGGTTTCCAGCCAGATGTTATACAGTCTGTGGACGTATCTAGAATCAGGACTACAAACACAGACCAAAGAATAAAATGCATCAACAGTTTTGCATTTCAGTCCACTGTGTGCATATTTGTTTCTTTAGTTGGTACAAGGAGAAAAGAAGTTCAGACTTTGTGGAGATGGTGGAGGTTTTCTCCTGTAAGATAATCATTAGAGAATTAGAAAGGAATATTTAGATAGTGAGTTGGGAATACACTAGGTGCTAGCAGAAAGTTACACAGAATTTTGTCTGACTCTGCAGCATAGACTACTTATTTGGGATGGTGCAAACTGAGAAACAGTCGTTTTGGGTAAAACAAATGGAATTTTTTTGTATTTTTCCCCTTATAAGAGCTCTTTTTTGAGTTTTAAAATAAACTTGTGTTACTTTTATAGTAAAGAAAAATAATTTTAAGTGCTCCTATTTATTGATCACTTTCTGAGTGGCTTGCTCTAGTCTAAAGAATTTTCCTGTACTAAATCCAATAAAGTAGGTGCTGTTGCTATCCTTCTTTTGAAGATTAGAAAATAAGCTTTGAGAAGTTCCACACTTGACTCAAGCCTTCCCAACCTGTAAGCAGCAGAGTTGGGTTTGAGGTCAGGCAGTTCGTCTCCAGAACCTGCCACCTGCCTTATTCCCTCAGCTGGGCTCTGTGTGGCAGCCCTACCCTGGGGACCTGCAGCAAATCCAAACAGGTCAACAAGGTCTTCAATAAAACAACCCTGGTGGGGCACCTGAGTGGCTCAGTAGGTCAGTAGGTTAAGTGTCCGACTTCAGTTCAGGTCATGATCTCACAGTCCATGAGTTTGAGCCCCGAGTCGGGCTCTGTACTGACAGCTCAGAGCCTGGAGCCTGCTTCCGATTCTGTGTCTCCCTCTCTCTCTGTCCCTCCCCTGCTCATGTTCTGTCTTTCTCTGTCTCAAAAATAAATAAAAACATCAAGAAAATTAAAAAAAAAACACACTGGTGACAGTAATAGCCACAATAATAATGATTAACAAATACTGAGGACCTAATATGTTGTCGTGATTTTATTTTTATTTCTACTTTTCAAAACTCTTGTTACGTTTATACATCAGGCGGATAAGGAGCCTTCAATGTGGAGAGACTGGGCAATGGCCAAGATCACCAGGCTCTTAAGTGGTGGAGCCAGCAGTGACCAGGTGGGTAAAATAAAGGGAAACAAATATGCTTTTCATTGTGTCAGACTGAAAATCACTAAAGTAATATTTCTCCTTCTAAAATTAAATAGAATATTCTATATTAACTTATCAAATTGCAAGACTACTTTATGCAGTTTGAATAAAAGTGAAGTGTCTCATTGGTGAGGAAAAATGGAATGTTTCAATGGGAAAAACACTGGATAAAGAATATATACAAAGGATGTATGAAAAGTAATAAGGAGGGATAGTCAATTATGGCAAATATTTCATTCCAATATAATATGGTAAAATTGATTCAAAGGAAATTGATAAGAATAAAATAAATTTAAATTTGAGACGTTAATCTTTAAACACTGTGGTTTTCAAAGTAATGCCAACTAAATCATTTGCTACTGATGTCAGAAAACTCAGGTATTTGGGGAAAATGTCATTTAAAAATTATGCTGCTACCACATACTGGTTATGAATTATTCAATACATGTGTGGGGGTGATATTGTTTACAGCACACTTCCTGCCAACTTCTGTTTTTCACTAAATTTTTTGTTAAACTTGAGGCAGCTTCATAATGTAATTGGTAATAGAAACAGATGGCACTTTTTCTGACCCTTTATTTTAGCTTCTAGGCATTTGCAATCAGTTATATGTAAGATATAGGGACAGACAACATGCATTAAAATTAGCCCCATCTTTTTTAGCTGCCAAAGAGTAGATTTGGTCATAAAATTTGGGAGTGAAGAACCTCAATCATCTAGTCTGAGTCTCAGATTTTATAGGTAAGAAAATGCTTGAGGTAAGATGACCAGCTCAAGGTCACATAGGAAGTAAAAGGAATCAGATCTCAGCCACTTGACTTAGTGTCAGAGATTCTTTGCCCCCACTCTCTACGTTTTCCATTTGGAGAGATTAGAATATTTATATATTATGTACAGTTAGGAAACATTTTAAGCATCCTGAAAATAAACAAGATTAATATAACTCTGGAGTACTTTCTTACCCAGTTTATCAAAACTTAAAACATTGCCATCACCTTAGCCATGGATTCATTTGTAACTCTTTGACTTTTTAATTTTTTTAATGTTTATTTATTTTTGAGACAGAGAGAGACAGAGCACGAGCAGGGGAGGGGCAGAGAGAGAGGGAGACACAGAATCCGAAGCAGGCTCCAGGCTCTGAGCTGTCAGCATAGAGCCCAACTAGGGGTGTGAACCCACAAACCACGAGATCATGACCTGAGCCGAAGTTAGACGCTTAACCAACTGAGCCACCCAGTCGTCCCCTCATAGTTACACGAATACTCTCAATACCCTGAAAATAATAATAATAATAATAATATAATTAATAATAATAATGATAATAGTATTATCAATAAGAGTAATAAGTTCCATCATTGTTCTGCTTACTATATGACAGGTATTTATTTGTGTGCATTGTATTATTTTATATAAAATTGCATTTTGTTACTGCGCTAGAGTTCAACTCATTTTCTTCTAGACAAAATTATTTCTCTTTTGTTATTATTCTTTTCAACTGAAATAGGAGTGCATCATAGAGGCCTATTTTTTCCTGTTGGGCCACAAGGCCTCTGATAGCCTAAATAGTTTCTTTGTATGAAAAAAAGCCAGATACTTTGTTTTGGGGGAGGACATGGCCTCCTGTCAGCCCCACAACTTCAAGAACAGAACTGGTACCGGATTTCAGTCCTTACTTGTTTCTTTAATTGGGAATTCTTGTTTAGGGCCAACCACTGATTTACTGTGGCTGTTCTGATGGCCAGAAAGAGAGGACTCTCAAATCTTGGGAGTGAATCAGATCAAGACATGGCCAATCTAAAATGAGGAATATTGTGAGAACATTTGAATTTGGTTTTGGATGGGTTTATTGAACTTACGCTCGAATATCGGTTACACCCAATGATGTTCTGAAAATTCACATCAAAGAGAATAAGGAAATCATGCTGTGAATGAAGGCTGGGCTGAGGAGAAGCTGGGAGCTTTTCCAGGTTTTTCTCCCAGAAATCAAACCTTCCTTGGAACAGATCCTAAATTGAAATGATTGGATTTCAAAGCACATTCCTCTTGAGAATGAGATGGACTGAAAGCTAAAGCAACCAGGTGGAAGGAGTGTGATATGAAGTATAACCCAAAAGCCTTACCTGCCTCCAATTATTTCTACATCATCTCCCTCCCTGATCTGAATTTCTCCCACAGAGTAAAATAAAGATGGCGACTCTGTCATCCTCACTTACCGTATCCCCAGCTTTACGTTTCACCCATGTGTGCTTCTCACCTCTCCCCAAAACAGATAGAGATCTTTCACATTTCAGGTTCTTTGTTCATGCCACTTATTTCCTGGCCCGGAATTCCCTTGTCTTCTTCTACCTAGAAAGCTTCGACTACAGCCCAGTTTCAGGAAACACAACTCAGGAATAAGGTCGTTACAAATAAGTGCAAATCTGGAGAGATGAACAAAACTACCTATTTAGACTATTCAGATTTGGACAGGAGCTCAAAACTCTAAACTCAAAAAAGGTCTGGTACATCGTGTGTTCTCAAGAAATATTAGTTGAATGAGTGAAGTAGATAGATAATGTGCACGTGTAAGAGTCTTGATAATTTTTGTTGGACTATAATGTCTTCTTCGGCAAGCTTCGATCTACAGTCAGGTCCTATTATATAACTCCACCCATGAGCTTTTGAGATGCTGTGTGCAGCACTTTACCTGAAGCGAGACACATTGACCAGTGGAATCACAGATTATATATGTCACCAGGGGACTGGTGTGCCTGAGATGAGCCCTAGGCACTTATATACTTGACATATATTTCCTTACTCCTGTTGTGCTCATTTACTCCAGGGTCTTGCCCTCAGTCTTCTTTCTTGCTTTGGCATTCTAGCTCCTGACTGGAATTTGGAGCCTGCCTTGAGTCCTAGAACACTTAGCTAGAGCCTGGACCCACTTGGTTGTGTCTTGCTCTGGTCAGGGGATGCAGATCATGGTCCTCTTCTATCTATCAATTAGCTAAAGTTTCTGCTTCCACAGACTAGCACTGGGAATTGAGATGCTCCTGCTCTCTGACAGGGAACATTCCTGTCCCGAACCACGGTTCAGTAGTCAAGGGCACAGACCCTGGAATCAGACGGACCTGCATGGGAATCTAGCTCCATTATATTTAAGTTTTGTCAAGGTTTTCAACATCTCATTTGTAAATTGGAGCTAACAATAAGTCTTCAAATTGTAAGGGTTAAATAATGTAGAAAACACTCAATATGGTGTACACAGAGTGATTAATATCTCCTTGACTTCTAAGGTTAAGAACACTGGGCCAAAGCCAGCTGAACATTGGCTACTGGGATGGATATTGGCCTACTTGGATTCTGGTTATTGACCTTTAGAAGTCAGACCTACTGTGAAGTAAGCAATTCTCCTTGCAGTCTATCTTCTTTTTTTGTTTCTCTGTTACCTAGCCAGATTCTAACAAGGAAGGGATGGGAGGAGCACAGAAGCATCTATTTGTCTCATAATTTGCCTTGGCCTTGGTAAGACAAAAAAGATTGATTATTTTAGAACACAGTAATTAAGTAGGCAGAATGCAACCTGCCAATAATATCAACAAAACAATTCATTAAGCATAGTTGGTGCTATTGGTTAATAAACTGACTTTAAACAAAAGTTTGCCATGGGCAAGCCAACATTTTGCATAATTCATCTAAAGATGAGGGAGAGGTGACTTTATTTTTTAAGAGTTTCTAGATATTACTCATTAATGAGTGTGGAATAAATATTTTAGGAAATGAATCAGGATATTTCTCTAGAAACAGTTACCTTTAAAAATGATACTCAAATTCTGAGGAAATTGTACTTGTGTTCAACACATTTCATTGTCTTATTTCAGTGATGTGGTAAAACAACCACAGCTTTTGGAGTCAGAAAGATATGGTTTTCAATTCTTCTCCAATATAAACTAAATATCACTGAACCTTAGTTTTCTCTTAGGTGAAATAGCTTTAGTTTTCTCCATTTTTCAAGATGCCTGTACAGATTAAATATGATAATGTGTTCTAGTGATTTGTGTCACGCCAAGTCCAATTTCTACCCTTATCTTTGCCTTCCAAACCCATATGGAAGGCATATTTATATTAAATACACTTAGTGAAATCACATACCTCCTTATGTGAAAGCTATTCTGCATTTATCCCCTCATCCAAGAAACATTCATGTGCTACAATATTCTAGGATAGGACTTGCTGACTCTCTGATCCTTTTTACTTTGGGGCAGTGCAATTCAAGTTTGGGACGGTGAGCCAGGGGAGGATAAAGGCAGTAAAGTGATCGAATTCATTGACTTGAATAAATGGGAAGAGGGTCACTGAGCATGTATTATTATAAGCGAAGTTGGTACCATTCCACAAATAATTATTGGGTGCCTAGTACAAGTAAGCCACTGTTCTAAGTGCTGAGGATACCACAGTGAACAAAACAGGTCAAGTCCCTGGTCTCAAGGAGCTTAAGTGCTAGCGAGGGGATACAGAAAATAGGTAACTCAATAAAATGTACAGTGCTATTGACAGTGGTCCTGATGTTAACAAAAATAAGGCAGGGGCGCCTGGGTGGCTCAGTCAGTTGAGCATCCGATTTCGGCTCAGGTCATGATCTCATGGTCTGTGAGTTTGAGCCCCGCGTTGGGCTCTGTGCGGACAGCTCAGAGCCTGGAGCCTGTTTCAGATTCTGTGTCTCCCTATCTCTCTGCCCCTCCCCCGCTCATGCTCTGTCTCTCTCTGTCTCAAAAATAAACGTTAAAAAAAAATTAAAAAAAAAAGAAAAAGAAAAATAAGGCCGAATAAGAGGGACATGAAGGGCTGCAGTGGGTGTGGGGTTTCTATAGTATATAGGGTGGCCAGAGAAGGACTCTGATGAGATGATGTTTGGGCAGGAATGTGGAGGGAGTGAAAAAGAGTTTGGAGATACCTAGCCTAAGAGTGTCCCATGCAGAGAAATAATAAGTTGCAAAGTCTCTTGAGAAAGGAGGTGAAGAGGGACTAGTTAAGGAATATCAAGAAGGTGGGTGTGATGGGAGCAAGAATAAGCCCTTAAAAGGAGATCAGAGAAAGGAAGCATGAGTAAGCTGTTGTTCCCAGCAGGGCAGTTTGTAAATGTGTGGGCATATTTTCAATTGTCAGAATGAATGGGATGTGGTACTGTTATAGAATGGGTGGAGATCAGAGATGGTAGGTGTATTGCAATCGGTGGGATGGTCCTACACAGTGAAGAATTGTCCTACATCTGGTCCAACTTGCAAATATCTGAATGGGTGTTTCTATACTATAGGGCTGATGCATATCATTGTGCAGCTTGTGGACTGTGGGGTTTTTGGAAGCACCACTGACTTAGATCGGTTGGGTGTGGCACAGTCCCACAGGACTGTGTTGTGCAAGGTCTGTACAGCTGTAAGTGGCAGGCTTGCACACAGGTAAACAATTGTTTACAGTCTTCTGAGTCTGCCCCTAACTCCTTTTTACATACAAACAAAAAGTTTATATTTTGCATCCTTATATAATTCCTGAATTTCTTAGGAATGCAACTATGATGAAGGTAAAATAAACTTTTTCTTTTTTTCAAAAAAAAAAAAAACACCTTTACCAAGGGTTGTTCACTATTGTATCAGTCAGGTTTCAATCAGGAGAGTGAAATCATATGGTAATTTAAACAGGACAAAATTAACACAAAGTATTATTAACTATAACATGGAATTAGAATGAAGGATTGGTTAGTAAGAGCAGAATTCTAAGAAATATATGAATATAATTATCAACACTACCCCTAATTCAGAGAGAACATACAAGGAAGAACCACCCACTCTGGGGTGGGAGAATGCTAAGAGTCAGTAATTGTTGGAACAACATAATCGTGGCTCGTTGGATGGAAAGAAGTTGCTGTGGTTTTGCACTGGCAGAACTTGCTGGAAATCCCAACTTTGGAACTTGATAAGAAAATCAGGTGCTGGGGAAAGCCTTTCAATAGGAATGTCTCTCTTAGACATTCTGCTATGAAGCTGAATAAGAGGTATGCCGGAGGAACTGTTGTCTGCTGGATGCTGCTGACTGCTGTTCATTGCAGGAGCGAGCAGAAGCCCTGGGGGAGGAAATCTATCATAGCATCCTTCAGAATCACTTTGTCTAAGAAGGGAGAATATGTAACCCAATCTCTTCTCCTCCCACCCTCCTATCTACTGCAAGTGTCTCCTATTGACCAAACCCAGTTGGAAACCAGGTGGCTAGTGAGTTTGGGTCATTCTGACCATAGGAGTCAGCTTCCTGAGACGGAGACCAGAGCAAAGAAAGACCTATCATGGATTTGAATTGGAAGCAAATGAACAATATAGAATTGGGTCAATTAATTCTTTAAAAAAAAGACAATTGCTTCAAAGCCCTCTGTTTGTTTTGTTATTGCATTTGAGATAATCCAACAATGAGGCTGATTTATTCTAGAAGACATTTTTGAGAGGTAGTCTCTCTGATCCCAAGAAGTCATAAAGAGGACACAATGGGCTGCTAGGTCAAAGGAACTCTGACATGCTTCTTTCCTGGGCTGCCTCACACTTTCTGGCTCCCAAAGGCTGCGCTATCTGCCTCTCCCCTCATTACCCTGGAACTTGCATTGGGGTACCTTTAACCGGGACCTTTAATATCAGGGAACTCTCCAGGTTTTAACATTCTTCCATCCACTTCATCAAAACTTTGCATTGTTCTCATGTAGAAATGCACTGATTTGAAGAAGACTCCCAACAAACCACTCGTGTCTACGGGAAATGATCTTTCTTTCCTAAATGTCACAAATGTCTTTAAGTGTTTCAAGACTTATCACTTGAAAGTGGGATTAGAACTATTCTATATTCCAGCCAACTCCAGGGATGGAAGGGGACCAATGAGTGGTAACCATGCAGAGAATCACCTGTGCTTATACCAATCTGAAGCTCTCCAGGTGTGCAAAGATGGAAAAGGCTATCTTGAGAGACAGTGAGGTTCCCCCTCACCAGGAGTGTCTGATCATCAACGTTGGAGGGAGACTGTAGAGCAGATTTAAGTTTGGGGAGTGTGGTTGGCCCTATTATCTTTTTTCAGATCCCCACCAATGCCTGTCCTCCTGGGTCAATGGGACCGAGAGCTGACAGTGGAATTCGCACTCATCACGGACCAACACTGCAGCTTTGCCACAGTGCCTCCCGCCATCTAACCCTGCCCATTCCCAACACCGTCATCTTCTGTCATATTCTCTGGGGTGTTGTATCAGTTTCCCATTGCTATGGGAACAAATTACCACAAACTTAGTGGCTTGAAACAACACAATTTTGTTATGGAGCTCAGAAGTCTGAATTGCTCTGATTATATTAAAATCAAGGCTCTGTTCTTTCTGGAGGCTCGGCTAGAGACTATTTCCTTATCTTTTCCAGCTCCTAGAGGCCACCTGCATTCCTTGGCTGGTAGCCCCTCCCTGGATCTTCAAAGCCAAATTCTCTTTTTCCTCTGACTCACACTCCTGTCTCCCTCTTATAAGGGCCCTTGTGATAAAACATTGGGTCTACCTGGATAAATCATGATAGTTTCCCCATCCCAAGATCCTTACCTTAATCATCTCTGCAAAGTTCCTTTTGCCACATGAGAGAGCATATTCTTAGAGTATTGTGATTAGGACATGGACATCTTTGGGGGACCATTGACTTGCCTACCACAGAAATTGACACTTGAAATTCATACCCAAGTCAAGGAGAGGAGTGGGGGTGGGCGTGAGAACATTGAGATGTAGCCACATGTCCACCGAACAGTGAACTGTTCAGACACTCTATCATTTCAGACCACCCCCGACCCATAGCCATGATACATCCTAACGAAGCGAACATGTTGGTAGTCACGAGTGCCGCTCATGAAATAACTTTTAGTCCTCCTTTGGGGCCCATGGAAGGGTTGTATCTCTCTGCCCCCTTAGATTTTGATGTGACCACATGACTTGCTATGACCAATGAAATGATAATGGAATAACGAATGTCACTTTCAGGCCAAAGTTTAAAGGCTGGTGTGTGATTTGCCACATCCTCATTTCTCTGCCAGAGCAAACATGGCTGCGCACAGATGAAATCTTCCTCGGTCTGGGTTCCTTACAGAGAATTAATAGAGTAGAGCCCTCCAGCTGATCCCCTAATGGACATACAGCCTGAGTGAGAAATGAACTTTTGAGCTACTCAGATTTGGGGGTGATTTTTACTGCAGCATAACCTAGCTTGCCCTGACAAAGGTATTCTTCATAACAAACCAAGTTAGGGCTTACTCCCTGTCCTGAGTCTCCTAACCAGGGTGCTGGAGGACCCTGAGGACCTGAGGACCCTGAGGACCTCCCTGTTCATCAAGGAAATCTGCTGCATGCTAAGACAGCCTAGTAACTTAAATCCCAGATTTAACCACAGACAACCTGGATTCCCTTCACCTTCCCAAAATGTATATACTGATGGCCAGAGTGTTCATATCAGCTTAGATTGAGAGAAATACACTCATAATTGTACCTTAAAAAAATTTTTTTTACATTTATTTATTTTTGAGAGACAGATACAGAGCACAAGTGGGAGAGGGGAAGAGAGAGAAGGAGTCACAGAATCCGAAGCAGGCTCCAGGCTCAGAGGCGTCAGCACAGAGCCCGACGTGGGGCTTGAACTCACGAACTGTGAGATCATGACCCGAGCCGAAGTCGGACTCCCAACCGACTGAGCCACCCAGGCGCCCCTAATTGTACCTTAAAGACTGCGTGTTGGTCCACCTCAGGAGCCGCTGTGGATTTCACATACAAAAGAAATTTCATTGCTTTTCTCTGGCTGGAATATCCCTTCTACTTCTTTCTGTACCTCCTGGTTCCACCGTTACTCTGGCAGTTGGTGGAATTTCAGCTCACTCTAAAGACCGTTGTGATCCCTTTCTCCTGACCTATGGATATCTCATACCCGGGCTGAGCATGGATGGGATGTACCTGTGGGAGGTGACTCTGTATCGGCCTTCTTCATGTATGTCCACACTGTGGTTCGCCAGGTCTGGCCTCTCTGTTGAAATTCCACCAAGCGCACCAGAAACCAATAATTACAGCCAGTTTCCCTGAGACAGCCTGAATATGTTTGAAAGAGTGCCTTTGTCCCATTCACGCATCAGCGGGAAAGGGTAGAACCGCAGACTATCCACGAGAACGCATCCCTGCCTTGCGAGTGCACCAGCCCAGGCAAACTCAGACCCAGCCCTGCTGGGGGCTTCTCATGTGGCAAGGTCAGCTCCATTCATAGACCTTTAAATAAATTCAGCCTGTCCATGCAATGTACTGCTGAGGATGTATAAAAACCCTTCTATGCAATTTCCCCAAACACCTTCCTGCTTACCTCACTCTTCTTTCCAGGCCCTGTTTCCTGCCTCAGGACCTCCTTATCTTGGAGACCTGTTTACATGCAGCTCTCCTATTTTAACCTGAGCTGTTTGCTTTAGGATAGAGCTTGTACTACTCCTCTGGCTCACGTGCCTGCAGCAGCTTTAGGTGAGAGGGGCTTCTGCCTCCAACCCTCACCCTGAAGACCCATCCCTGCAGAGATCAGCTTGCGTGACCTCTCTGCCAGCGTGTGGGCACCAAGCTAGCGCCAGTCCCTGAACTCAAACACTCTCCTCTGTAGTGTCAGAGTTGATTAGTGCTCACAACAGGATGAGATTGGATTTCCCAAATTTTTAGGGTGGCTTGATATGAAGTCCAGAGGTCAAACATGTGCTAAGGCTTATACTCAAAACTATTAGCTCTTAGGATGCACTCTCTCGAAGGAAAAGAAGTCAGAAGGGCTCCAAACGGGGATTGGGAGACTAATACCTTTGGAGAACATGTAGGTCATGATGTTCATGTTATAAATCATACCGGGGCAGTCGGTATTCTTACAAACTAGTGGCTAAGAAATTGCCCTGCTTTTCAGTGACTTTCCGGTGCCTTCCTGCAGGCAAGCACTGGAGGCAATCACAAGCAGGTGTGATCCACCAAGCACAACTACGTGTTCCTTGTTTATTGTAAAGCTTTGGTGCAAGGAGAGGAGGACAAGAAAGCACGGGTAAAGAGGGCAGCTTTCATATCGTCCAGCTGCCACCACCAACTGGACATAATGACAATTAGGACACTCAGGAAATTGAACCAGGAAAGTTCATCCTCTGATGGTGAATTTTAAGGTGATTTCCAGTCATCTAACAGGATAAAAGGAAGTCAACTTGAAACTATGGTCAGGTAGGAATATTGGCATGAAGTTTTCTAGAGCAACTTATTTAACTGGGAGATTGCCTGAGAACCTTTTAAGAAATACCGGGATGTCTTGAAGAATTATTTCATTTCCCCCAATGTGTGTTTTCTGTGAAATTTAGTCTGCCGAACCTTCGAAACAGAAATGAAAAGAATGAGAAATGTATTTTTTCTTCACTTTCAGTATTTACTGTGACATAAAAAATTCAGATTTAAAAAATTCCACCCCTCCTCCCCCAGTACACTTACTCCTATTTTATCTTGGGATTGGCGTGGACTCTGATAAGCTGCTTCTCTCCCTGAATTTTGTATGTGTTGGTCCAGAAAAATTTTTTGATTATTGTTAGATTGACTGAAGGCATATGAAACGTTTCCATTTTAAACACGAGAGAGATTGGTGGCTCAGTCGGTTGAGCCTCGGACTTCAACTCAGGTCATGATCTCGTGGCTCATGGGTTTGAGCCCCATGTTGGGCTCTGTGCTGACAGCTCAGAACCTGGAGCCTGTTTCAGATTCTGTGTCTCCCTCTCTCTCTGCCCCTCCCCTGCTCACACTCTGTCTCTTTCACTCTCAAAAATAAATAAAAATTAAACAAAAACGAAACACGAGAGAGAAAAAGGTTGTGAGTCGATAGCAGAAAGCACTCTTCCTGACGGCACGAGTGGTGGTGTATTCTGTTTTAATTTAAAATAAAAAATTGAAAATGCTTTAATTCCAATTTATGTGTCTTGTCTTTACCATGTGGTGTGTAACAGTACAAATAGCGATGAAATGCTTTATTCTTTATGAAATGGCTGGCTAAATTAAACTCTTTATATTTGTAAGTAACTCATTTGTGTGTGTTTACAGAATTCAGTGACTGTATCATGTGACCACAATGACATCGTTTCTCCTTCCCCCCACCACATTACTCAACAGGATGGATTTTCTACAGATAACAGCTTCAGTTTTTTGTTTTTGTTTTTTTAATTTGAGAGAGAGAGAGCTAGTGAGCAAGTCGGGGAGAGGGGGCAGAGGAAGGGAGAGAGAGAATGCCAAGAAGGCTCCCTGCTCAGCATGGATCCCAACGTGGGACTCAACGACTGAGCCACCCAGGCGCTCTGACAACAGCCTCAGTTCTAATGGACAGAAGTTATTTATTGGACAAACTACGGCATGGTAGAATTGCTAAATCAGTAACAAGGATTTGTAAAGAGCCCTAACAAACTCAAAAATCAGGAATTCGGGTTCTAGACCCAGCTCTGACATTAACTGCTGCTAACCCTTTACCAGTCACTGAGACCTTTGAGCTTCAGTTTCTTGTCTGTGACCTGGATGCGAGGGCATTTCTCAAATGTACTTTGTCCTGTCTGAGTTTTCTGGGCGTGCTCTTCCATTCACATAGAATGGCCTTGCTGCCTTCCAGCCTACTTCTGCCCAGCAAGCATATTTGCAGCATCAAGGCCCCTGCGAAGCAGCCCTTCTCGCCTCCAGCCGCTCAAGTAAACCTGAGTGTGCCTTCCTCAGAGACACTAAGGGACTTTGCATATTCTCTGACAGGGGAGGTCTCCAGACATCCTGGGATTTCTTTGCATGGGAGTCTCCTTGTCTTAGCTTCAGGCTCCTGGAGGTTGTGCACTGACTCCTTTCTCTCGGAAATGCCCCGCAAGGTGCGCTTGACAAATGTGTGGGGGTTGAATTGGTGTGCACACCCTGCCTGTCCTAGGGCTGCTGTTGGTTGTTTTGAAAACCACAAGAAGAGGGAGAGTTAGATATTAACAGAAATAATAGTGATCCTTTGAAAATATCTTTGTTGCTTCTGGATTTCTTTCTGCTTGCACAGCTGTATGGATGGGTCATGGCAAATCTCACCATCTCTAAGTTTTAGATATAAGAATCTGGTAGAGTCATGTAGCTTTTTCTTTCAGGTTAAATAAGCCCCAATTCCTGTAGTCATGATTTATTGGCCCCATTTTCCGACTCTTTAATCATTTTCATTGCTTTTCTCTGGAACTACTCCAAGTTCTCCAAATACTCATGTTTCAGGCTCCAAACTAGACATAGTATTGAGATACTGAGTGAAAGAATTATCTGTGTGTTCCTACATTTAATATTCTTGTTTATACATAGATTTTTTTTCCCCACCCCGATCAGTCTACAAATATTAACTAGGCATTTATGCTACACCTGGCACCGTGCTTCAGAGTTTTTGGCAATTTCAAACAAGGTGATTCCTCTCTGTGAGACAGGCTTTCCTTGGTGGTAATACATGAAAACATTATATTAATAAGCATCTGTATGGTAGTAATTTATGTAAAAGTAGAGTGGCTTTCCATGTCAATAAACATACTCTCTCTTATCTGGTTTGTTTACATGAAATTAATTAAATAGCTCATCTACTCCATGAATATAACAAGTTCACTTCTCATCCCACATTACACTGTAAATTAAAGAAGCAGAAAATGATCTAATGTGGCTTTTTTTGCATTATATACTTTTATTCTGTTCAAATTTTATTCTAACTTGTAGATTTTATTCTAGTTCAGCTGACCATTAAGGTTTTCTCTCTATTGTCATTAGAGATTTCAGTTAATCCTAAAATATTAAATATTCAACTACCTAAACACAGTAAAATTATATCACTACTGTATACTGCTTTATCTTTGAAGGCGTTTTTTCACGTCTCTTATTTTGCCCTATTAAGAACCTTATTAATAAAAGTAGAAACTATGACCATCATTGTCCATTTGGTTACTATGAGACACATCAGAGTCAAGCAAGGTTTGGCCAACATCATACAAGTTAATGGAGAGTTAAGGGTTCTGACTTATATATAGGTTTTCCATCAGAATTTCTCAAAGCTTGAGAAAAAAATTGAACCATTACTATTACCTGAGACCCTTTTCTAGGAAAGCCAAGATAAGGTTATAGAGGTTGTAATATATAATAAATTCTATGTTAATGAAAATAGAAAATTTGTGATGCACAATTAGCCCTATGTAATATGATATAATTATATTGATATTATATATCAATATATATATATAATGATATATATATCATTATAATGATATATCAATAATATAATTAAAGTGTTAACAACAATATTTAGTCATAGACTATTGTAAGGATGGTGGTCTGGTAAAACAACACAAAATTAAAGATTATTTAGTATTGATATTAGTTAAGACTATCTACCAATCAACCTATCTATCCTCTATGATTTAGTGTATGGAATTGACTCGCGTGATTACGCAGGCTGAGAAATCCCAAGATCTGCAGTTGGCAAGATGGACACCCAAGAGAACCAGTGGTATAATTCCAGTCCAAGTCCAAAGGCCTCAGAACCTGGGGAGCTGATGATGGTGTACGTTTCGGTCCAAAAGCCAGCAAACTTGAGACTAAGAAGAGCCAGTGTTTCAATCAGAGACCAAAGGCTGGAAAAGACCAATGTCCCAGCTCAAGAGGTGAGATAGGAGGGGTTCCCTCTAATCCAGCCTTTTTGTTCTATTTAGATATTCAGTTGGCTGGAAGAAGCTCACTCACATTAGGGAGGATGGTCTGCTTTCTCAGTTTACCCATTCAAACATTAATCTCATTCAGAAACACCTTCACAGACACACTCACAATAATGTTTGGCCAAATGCTAGGAACCCCATGGCCCAGTCAAGTTAACATGTAAAATTAACCATCACAAGATACATGATAAACATTTTTAAATCTTAAAAGTATGCCTGTATACCTCTGTGACTATGCTATAGACTCATTTAGAAGTATGTCAAAATTAAAAATCTGAGGCTAAGAACATTAATCATGGGCCAAATGTCCTTTCTGATATTGTGTTCTGAAAGCCCTGCTTTTCACTAACCTATCTGGTACCAACTGATTCATTTCTCAAGATAGAGATATAAGGAAGCTACCAGATGGTTAATGGAAACCAAGCATTATTGTTAACCTGCTATTTGCTGATGCCATTGTGGAACTAATGTTCTTTGAGTTGTTTAACTCCTTTCATGCTTTGCATCAAGTATGCTTAAATATGTAAGAAGTAAAAACCAAAGGTTTATTTTTGCAGTCAGTTTGCAAACAATTGAGCCAAATGTACATTCCTTTCCTCTAGTCCTCTGCAAAATTACTGAAAATTTTGTTCATTTCTGTGAAGCAAGTATTTTCAAGTTTTATAAAAAATATATTCCTAGGTTGTTTAAAACTTTTCAATAATTTTATTTTAGAACACTGGGGGCTTAAAAAACAGCTTTATTGTGATATAATTAACATACTATAAAATTCACCAAAGTGTACAATTTTCCTTGTGGGAGAAATTGTGGGCTGAGGGGTCTCCCTTGGCACTGAGTGATGCCACCTTGGGAGAGAGGTGACACAGGTAAAGTGAACCTTTTATTGTATACTCTTCAGTGAGTCTGTTTTTGTTCTCTTGCTTAAAGGAGGTGCTGTAATCTTTCTGTTAGACTCCCAGGTTTCCACAAAGGTATCCCTGTCCATGGATAGTTGTCAAGATTGACATTTCTATGGAAGTATGAGGGCTGGAATGTCCTATCCTGTCATGCTGCTGACATCCTGCATCTGTATTTCCCCACAGCAAATTTGATGTGCCTCTCCCCTCCAATCCAGTTGAGAATTGCTGGCCTAATCAAAAGCCTATTAGTTCTTTCCATATTCATCTGGGTGGCAAACCTGTGGCCTTTTTTAAAAAATGCTTTTTGTTAGAAGTGTGGCTCTAGTGAGACCAGGATTCTCTGGAGAATCTAGAGAGGAAAGAAGCCCCTTCCTCTGCAATGATACAAAGCCTAGATTTTTTCTGGACTTGAAAGGGATGGTGTAAACTTGCAGAGATCGCTAGGAAAACTTTCTGTGATGACAGAAATATTCTATACCTGCAGCATATGCTATTGTAGCCACTAGCCACGTGGTGTTGAGCTCTTGAAATATAGCTAATATGAGTGAAGTTCTGAATTTCCTACTCAAATTATGTTTGATTGACAATTGAATAGTTACATTTGAATAGTGGCCCCTGTAGTGGACTGTGCTGATCTAGAGAATCTTTTTCTTTGTGTGTATGTTGTAAGGTGGGTGGGGGCAGTTAAATTGTTGAGTAAATCTAGATAAAATTTTCTCTTAGGCAGCTCAGCCCCAGGTGGATTATAAAAAGTTCTGGTGGATGATGTGAAAAACAACAACAACAACGAAAGAGTGTTTTAAGACATGTTCAAAAGAATTTCAGAAGTACAGATCCTTTATAAATCTGTGATCTAATTTATGCATCTTAATCATCAATCTCTGAAATAAGTGAGCACACAATTAAATTTATTCAATTTAAATCACCTTGAGTTTCAGGTGTATTAACTTTGAGAGAAGAAGGAAAACCGGGACATTTTGTCCTTTTTTCTAACAGAGGAGACAGTATTTAATACCACTCTCCTCCTTTTGTTTTGAGGAATCTGTGTGTGTGTGTGTGTGTGTGTGTGTGTGTGTGTATAGCTTATTTTCAGTATTAGTTAATACTCTTTCAACACATTTTAGTTTTGGGGGATTTTTGAAAAAGATCCTTTTGAATAGGCTCTTAGGGAGAACGACCATTGTGAGCTGATTTTTTCCCATTTCTGAATCCCCATGAGCATTTAAGGAGAAGCCCTGTGTGAGAAATGCCTCCCTCTGCAGACATTCTGTAGTCATTAGCCAATGTGAAGAGTTAAATGTCTACCTGGCTTTGGCAGCACAAGGCTGAAGTCTTGTCTGAATTCTGCTGTTCTTTGATTTCATCAAAAGGCATATTTGCATATGGACTGATAAGGCACCTTGGCACTAGGATCCTGGATTCTGTACAGGCACAGAACTGGCACAGGACTGATGAAAACTCAATTATGATTTATGTCTATGCAACAGAGTTTCCTATTGATTACCTGCCAGAACCATGATAAAGCAATGTTAGGCCTGAAGCCAATTCTTCCCAACCATAATCTTTCCTTAGGTTTTGTTTTCCACGTCCTTGCTCCAGTTTTCTGAACACTTGTGAGCAATAATGGTTCACAAAAATGATCCTTGGATATGCAAATTTGTCTGTAATAAAGGATCTTCTTCTTAGTGCCTATTTACTTTGTATTTGCCTTCTAACCATTTGGGGTTTATCCAACACTTGCTTATGTGCATTATATTGTTCTAAGTTTTATAGGATGTAGAAGAAATGGATAACCTGGCTCCTGTTTTGAGGAACTTGCCTATTGTAATCTGGAAGAGGTAAGTTGTCCAGAGATGAAGACCTGAGTCCAAGAAGCAATTGCCTTCTAATATTGATGTTGGTGAAATTAAGGAACTCGAGGCAATGATCAGAGTGAACCAAAACTAGACCATGAAACTTCTTGGTTATTATTGTTAAGGAGGAATAATAAATGTAAAAGGAATCACAAGCAGGTAGAGGGGATATGGGATGAGGGTCATTAAGGGGATTCTTGGGGGAAAATCTAGCTTCTTTGATGGTCAGTCTTCTGCTCAGATAGTGAACATTTTACTCTTCATACTTAGAAATATCTTTATTTGAAATATCTAACTTTAAAATAGTTTAAAATATCTGACATTAACATGGCGTTCCTGTGGGTTGGGCCCTGTTCTAAGTAGCTCTACACGTATTGACTCATTTAAATCTCAAAACATCCCTGTGAGAAAGTTCTATTATTATCTCCATTTTACAGACCAGTTAACTGCAGACCAGAAACAATAAGAGACTTGTTTTAAAGCCCCATAGCTAATGGGAAGTGGGTGCTGGAATTTGAACCCAGGTAGTGTGGCTCCAAATTCTGTGAAATCAATAACCACCGGATAATGGTCTTTCATCTGTGGAGAAGAACAGAGGGCCATATGCCATGGTTTATGTCTTGGCTCCTCAGGGATTAACAGAGTTATTCCTTTCTCATGGTGGGGACAGAAAGGTCACTGTTCCTTAGTCTCAGGATGACCTAGGGTTAGATGGGCAAGCCACCCTCCTACTGCTTAAAGCAGCCAGTTCTGAAGAGTCTTTCTCAATTCCGCAGAATAAGTGCAGTTAGTGTTGTGTTATGGGTTGATCATATCCCCCGTGCCCCCCAGAAAGATATGTTGAATTCGTAACCTTTAGTATCTCAGAATATGACCTTATTTGTAGGTAGGGTCTTCATAGAGATAATAAAATTATTTTGTTATGGCAGCCCTAGGAAACTCATACAGGTTGAAAGTTGTTTTCAAGTATGTGAGACGGCCTCCCATCAGCTGAAGACTGCTTAAACTCTCAAGAGAGGATCTCATTTCCACATATCAGAGAGTGGAACAACTTAAGACCTCCACAGTGAGGTTAATGAGGTATCACAGGAAACAAACCTCTCACTTGATCACTTAGATCAATTAGAACTTATTTCATGTTTATCAGTACCTCAAAAACACTTAACTAAATACATAATTTGTGTCAAAATCTGAATTAGGCTCTTATTATTAAGTATTGTAGTTAGACCCTAGAGAAGTTTTTTCCCCCCAAAGCTTTGGAAGAATCCCCTTTTGCCAACTTTCCCAACATTATTTTTGCTACAGGGACAGCCTCACTGGATTAAATGAATAGTATCAATTATTCCATATTCTAAGAGGACGATACTCCCTATCCAAAATGGTAACCTTCCTTTATTGGACAATAGCCCTAAACTATATGCTATTCTCTCCTAGAGAAATACATTAAAGGTGGCAAATTGTTGTTGCACTTATTGAAAAGACCTTGATCTTTATTAAAAGTTTATTTGTTTGTTTATTTATTTATTTATTGAGAGAGAGAGAGAGAGAGAGAGAGAGAGAGAGAGAGAGAGAGAACAGAAGCAAGGGAGGGGCAGAGAAAGGAAGAGAGAGGGAATCCCAAGCAGGCTCCACACTGTCAGCATGGAGCCTGATGCGGGTCTCAAACTCATGAACTATGAGATCATGACCTGAGTGGAAATCAAGGGTCTGGTGCTTTACTGACTGAGCCACCCAGGCATCCCATTGATCTTTATTCTTATGTACCAGCTGCTAGAAGGGCATGTACTCAATTTAGACATAGCCCCAGATACAGATACTTTTACAACTCCGGCCCTATTATTTGATTCTGCTCAGATCAGAGCCAATAGGAACAGTCTTTCAACACAGAAGACCATAGCCTTTGGATTATGTTTAGATTTTCTTTCTTTAAAACTTGGCTCTTAATGATCTGGTTGAGCTCACTTCAAGCCCTCGCACTCCTGGCTGTAGAGAAAAGTAGCACATTCTTTCTTACATGAGTGTTAGGGCTCTATTATTTCGAGCAAGGAGTGGCCTGAATAGGCTTCTGACCCCACTGGTCAATTATTGCCCAAAAGAAAGGCCAGCGATAAGCCTTTTAGCCTTTTTCTTATTTTTTTCTTTTTCCAAACAAGTTATGTCTTTGCTAGATATTCTCATTTTTTAGTTGGTTTATAAATAAATAACAGTCCCACACAACTTGTTACTGTTTCCTCAAAGTGCATTTCATAATGGTTTCTCTGGGAACACACAATAGAAAGAAAGTATTCTTCTCAAAGCTAAAGATGCTTTCAGTGTTATGTTGATGTTTTATTTTGCCCAAGGTGTGTGTCTGGTTAGCTTTGGCTAATTCAAGCTAATAACTAAATGGAGTAGAATTTTGAGGCCTCACTGCTTTTATCTGGGTTTCCAGTGGGTTCGAAATAATTTTCTCAAAGTCATCCTGGATTTCTTGACAGAACTCCCTAATTATACCTTACAGAAGGGTGGCCTGGATGTCATTGGACATGTGCCTTGATGGGGTCCCCAGCTTCTGCAAAAAGACATGGACTCTAGCTCCAGCTCTGGAGTCTGCTTAGGCATTGAAGGATGAATTCAATGGTCCAAGGAATAGCCATTCTCAATATATTTGTCATCACTACCCAATATCGATCAAAAGCTAGGTGGAACAATATTTAGAGAAGATTGCCAAGTTTTTCCAATGCCAGTTATTCTGAATTAAATCCCTGGATTCAAGCTGATAAGCAGAGGCTGGAACACTGCTTTTTATTATGCCAATCATCTCTGTCTTCTCTTTCCCCCTTTCCAGAAGAACTCCTTTTCTCTGTATCATGTCTGTGTATGTGCCACTAGCCTACATCGAGTTATTTTAATAAGCAGCTTCATGTATCTTGTTGTATGAATTTTAAAGAAGTTGTGATGATTGATCATTATATTATGTATTTGTGAGGATCCCAGGGAAAGTTCCTGTCTGGTCTGAGTACCAAGAACAATTAGACTTCCCCAGGAAATTTGGATTGTTAGTATCTCATGGACACGTGAATTGTATAACTGATAAAGTTTCTCTTTTCATGTTGGCAGCCAGATTTATGGCCCAGGTATTACACATGTGTGGGTTATTATGATATGCATTTTTAGACTCATTCCTGGCTCTGCTTCATCTCCACTCTTGTTTTACTTTCTTCTCTTGCCCTACTTTTAATGGATGCCATTGGGTCATCTTTGATGTGTCTTGTTAGAGGCTGCTTCAAATATTTTCAGGAATAGAGCAAAATATGAAAATAAACACACATACATAAATAAAATAATCTCAAATAGAGTTTTGAAGAGAGTGTTGCAGATTGGTTGGTGAAGAGAAAATAGAGGTTTCCAGACGCAGGAAGCAACATGAACAAACATAAAATCTTCCTTATTACAGTTAAAGTCATGTAGCAAAGCTATTCAACTGAGATCTCTAAAATAGCACGTGGAAAAAGATGCATGGTATAAAATGAAATTGCTTTTAAAATCTCTCAGCCTGAAATATTTTATTTCAGGAATAAATTTGGTAAAATATTTTAGTTACTCTACACTGGAATGAAACTTAGAAGTTCTCTGAAAAAATAAAGGGAATTGCGATAAGAAAACCATACTGGTATCTTTAGATTAATATATCTTCCTATGTTATTTAAATACTTCAAAAAGAATTAGGTGAAAATATTTTTTCAATTCTATTCATGCCTTCCAAAGGTCATGTCTACATCTATGTGAAAAACAAACATGGGAAAACACTGAATATTTTATAGTGAGATTAGGTCTAAATTGGAAACTCAGACGAATAATGACGAATGGCAATAATTCCAAGATAAGAAACATTATGTCTACTTAATTTACCTGGAGGTTTTATAATCTCAAAGCTCCATTTTCATTGGTTAGTTCCATGAGATTAAGGGCTTTCTGTCTAGTTTATTATTGCTATATCCCAAGTATACAGCCCATTGCCCAGAACATCATAGATAATCAGTATATATTTGCTGAATGAATGAGTGAATGAATGAATGAATGAATGAATGAAATTGTAAGTTTAGGCTGTATTTGTACAGTCAGGATGAAATTGATTTGACCTGGGAGAAGCAGTGACAGGGACTTTAGTTTTGTCCTGTTTGGAGAATATAGGCTAAGGTAAAATTCCTTTTACAGTTAATATCCCAGACAGCTATTTAAATGTTACCATTTCTGTGATTATTTGAAGACCTCTCTCCTTCCACAGTGTGGAGCCTACCCCAAGATGGTTGTTTTGTGAAATAAGTATCCTGTTGCTGTTAGAATAATGAATGCAAATGTTGTAAGGAACTTTAAGACCATCAGCTCCTCCCCGTGGAGGGGAGAGGCTAGTGACTGGGAGGTGATACTTGTGGCCCAAATCACTTGGCTCCATTTTCATGGAGGCTGTGTGGCACAGCAGTTATGCACACTCACTCTGGAGACAGACAAGTCACCGCTAGAGTCTGTCTCATCTGTAAGTTGAGAATAATAGTTCCTACTTCATAGGATTGTTCAGAGAATATGATGAAATAATGAATGTAAAATATTTAGAAGAGTGCTTGGTATTACTGAAAGCACGAGTTCCAGGGTATGGCCAAGTTGTATTACCTTTAGAAAGTAAAGTATAATTATCCCGAGAGTTCAAAGTCATCTTCCCATATGATATTTTCCCTGATGCCCAAGTAGAATGGGTTGCTTCCTTTTCTAAAACACCTATATGGTGTTTTACATGTATGTTGTTCCCCACCTCTCAAATACTGAGCTTTATAAAGCATGCAGGGTATGCCTGCATGGTGGGAAATTTAAAATTGTCTGTTAATTTTACTTGAGTAATTATCAGTATTATCCTTAAATGAAATTAATGCAGTGGTCTGAGACCAAGGCATTGTACCCACAGATGACTTAAATGATTAGTTTGATTATTCAAACTATGAATCTTTTGTCCTTACTCAACTGTTTCAGAGAGGAATAATTTAGTCACGCTGGTTATTTGTCTAGATAAGGGCTTTTTCAGACTTGGCACTATGGATGCTTTGGTCTGGATAATTCTGTGTCCTGTGCAATGTAGGAATGTTAACAATATGTCTGGTCTGTACCCACTACCCATCAGCAACGCTTGCCTTCCCCAACAGTTGTGACAATAAAACATGTCTCCAGACATTGCTACATGTGTCCCAGAGAGCAATATTATCCCCAGTTGAGGGCCACTAAAGTAGATGACATTATATAGTTGCTTCTCTTTGTTACATTTATAATATATCTCTGGAATATGGTTTGAAATAAGATAGTGGAGTCTTCTTTCCAAGACTACCTAGAAACAGAGAATGATAATTTTCAGTTCTGGAAGGTATGGAGACTTGGATCAAATGACCTTTTCAGGTAGCTCTCTCTATTCTCTGGATTGAAGATCAGAAGTCCCACAGGCTTCCTTGGGTTGGTGGGGGCAGCCCTGAATGTTTGCCCTATTATGATGTATTATGTAAGGACTCCAGCCAAAATTACTGGAAAGCAATTACAAATCTTGCTTCCTTTAAAACATCTTGCCTTGTTTATCAGTCTTCCAATTTGTCATATTTGCCCTGTCCTTCCTCACTGCACAGAGCATTCTGAGTCATTTTCTAGGTCTATTGAATACAGTAGGACAGGAGATTTGCGGTGGCTGTGGCTGTACACACGTCTCAGAGCCTCTCTGCACATCCAGTGGCTAACACACCTGGTGCTTAGAACATATCTAAGCATGGCTGCTATAGCCAACTTCTAGCACCCACTCCAGCTCTCACTGGCTGCTCCACCCCACAGACAATCAGAGCATTGTACAGAACAATCCCAGAGTTGTTCCAAGAGCATAGCCCAGGGCCCAGGGGGGTTGCTGTTAATTTGTGGCACTAGATCAAGAATGATATGGCAGTAGCTTTATGAATGTGCTTAGGAAAGACTTGTATCAACAGCACCTGAGGATCTGGCCCTTTCAGCCTTCTACTCTCCCCGAAAACAATGCTGTATGTATTTGAGGAGTTGGACATGTTCTGGGAAAACATGCATTAGGAATGCACCCAAGCCCACAGTGGCCTCTGAGTCTGTTGGCACATCCCTTGGTATTCCTCTGCCCCAGGTACACGTCATTACACAGGCAGAGGAAAGTAAGATTGTGCGTGCTTTGTTAAATGCCTATTTGGCTTCTTGGTCAGGGTGGGGCCATGGAGTCACAGGAGGCTATGAGGAAGCTAAGATGGCCGCCAATGCTTCCCGTTTCCAGAAAGCGTCCCCCAGCTCCATCCAAAACACATTTGAATGAAGACTTTTCCCAAACTCTGGTCACCCTTCAATGATACATGTGATCAAGTTAAAATAAATCACACTTAACGGGTGAGGTACAAAAGAAGCCAACTTCAGAACATCCACAACATAGTAAAGGCAGAAAAATACTAGTGACAAGGAAGATTAGCTAACGGAAGAGGCAACAATAAATGAACCCATAACCTTTTTCCAGATGTATGGTTTTGACTTAAACACAGATAAAGTGGAATTGTGAACAACATTTAGAATGAACTCACAGAGGATTCCCACTTATTTAAGAATTTTTTTTAGCACTAAGTTTATATGAAGCATGGAAGAATATTTATTTTGAACATTAGTGACTTGTGTTGGCACAACGTTTTTATTGACTATTATTCCAAGCTATGGCTTTTATATTTTCCTGTTCTCTTTGACTGATATTTAATGAGTATATTTTAAAGAACACTTTTGCTATTTTATGGCCAGGGTGCCAGCTCCAGCAACTGGAAATTTGTAAAACTGTATAATATAGCCCTTCCAACATGGTTCCATCAGTTATACACCAATAAATAACGGTGATTTCAAGGATGATTAATCATAATCATTATAAAGCACTTTGGCCAAGCCAACATCTGTTTCCATGGATACAGCTGCTGGCCATACAGGTTTTGTAATTTATATGTTTTAGTTATTGTTCCCAGATGACTGTGAGCACCATTCTACACAATATGACCTTTTAACTTTAGGCCCCAATGGACTCTGTGGTTTACATGCAGCCTGTAGTTCTTTTGAGAAGTTTTTATTGGGAATTTGTAGGGCTCTGAGGAAATGAAGCAGGAAGATCTTCCCATCCTAGCTTCCTTGAAGAGACAGAGTGAAGAAAAGCACAGCGGTAACGACGTCAGTAACAGCCAACTAACTGGCGACATTGTCAGTGCATCAGAGATCTGAAGACCCACAAGGTACTGGGGACACTGAGAAGGAGGTTGGAATGGCTTGCTCTATCTCACACTGAAACTGAGCGGAAAGTTGGTTCACAGCCAGATTCCCCCACTCTCAGCCTAGGGCTCATCTTTTCCTCAATTATTTTAGATAAACAGGTTTTATTCAGTTCTTCACTGAATGAATGTTTACTAAACCACACTATATGCCAAGCTCTAGGCTCCATGCTGGCAAGTTAATGGCAAGTCAATGAGAGGAGTCATAGCTTGTCTTGGTTTTTACCTGTGTGGCTCAGAATGAGTCTAGTGGGGGAAGGCTTGCATTAAGCAAATAGTGACACAGGTGAATGGACAGTTAAGCTGTGACAGGTGTTGAGTCCGTGAGAGCTATCATATGCTGAAGGCCTATCATTGGGCATTAGGTCTAGTTACAGAGGTAAGGACAGGTTTCCCTGGAGGCAATGTCACCTGAGCTGAGATCTGAAGAAGGCATTAACTTTGTGAAAATGAAAGAAAGAGCATGTCAGGGACCAGCATGTGCAAATGCCCATGGCAAAAGGAAGCCCGGTGAGTACTGGCACTAAAAGAAGTTATGACAGGAGTTTAGAAAAATGGGACAAATGATCAGGGGCTTGATTATATAGGACTTGTATGGTCCACAATGAAATATTCTGTCTCTGTTCTATTTACAGAAAGAACTCCTACGTCAAGAACTAGCTTGACGAGGTTGTATCAGTATCAGGAGGAGCAGCTGGGGACTAGTGGCTGGAGCCCCTCTAGCTGGGAGGGTGGAGAGATGCTTGGGTCTTTTGCACCTTTAAACACCCTATTGTGATTTTTTTTCTACATTTTTTTTTTCCTGTGAAGTCCAAATATTGAGAATGGCAAGAAAGCCCTGAAGTCTTGTCTGTGATTGGATAGTCCTTTTCACATGATGCAGGTGTCCAGGGTTCTGGTCTCCTCTCAGCAGAGGAGGGAGACTATGCGGTAGACTGTTGTCACAGGGCTGAAAGAACAGGCTTAGTGTAGACTTTTCTCTTTCTATGCATAGGAATCAAAGCATAATTTAATCAGAGAGTGAAATCCCATCACCGTAACCAATTATGCTGGTTAGAATAAAGTCACAGATACTGCCCACACTCATAGAGCCTGGGTTATAGAAGGGCGTGAACACCAAGAAACAGGGATCATGGAACCAGTCTGTCTACCACACTATCCATGTCCTAACCTCAAAGACACATACACAGGGACTGTCTGTATAAAACCTAGGTGAGTTTTGTGCTCTTTCTGACTGTTTGAATCAGACACACTTCTGGACATGGTATGGTTCCCACCTAAGAGGATTATGGGAGACTCAATAGCAAGTCAAGATTCCTTGGCAGGAAGGAAATCCTCTAGCCTAATTCTTTGCAGAATGAATGACAAAAGGAACATCAACTGTTGTGGGTGATGAGGGAAATAGGAGGGTCTCTGGGGATTTTCACCCTGCTTTCCTTAGAAGGGAATCAGCAAGGAACGAATAGGGAGCTTGGTTGTAAAGGCAGGAGAAGGCAGGTTTGCGGCAGGACAGGAGCTGGCTGCTCTGGATGCAGTTCTGGTTCTGTTGCCTCTGGTGGGTCATCTCTCCTCCAACGGGATGTGTTAGTAAACAAGCAACTTGGAATAGGTGATCTCTCAGTCGCTCTCTCTCTTTGTGTGTGACTGTATGTGAGAGAAGACAGGGAGACAGAGAGAGAGAGAGAGAGAGAGAGAGAGACAGAGACAGAGAGACAGAGAGACAGAGAGACAGAACGAAGGAACAGACAGGGCCAAATCCTAAGCTTAGCTAGATGGTGAGGAAGGGAAAGCTAGAGCATGAGAGACTACAAATCCTAGATTATAGCCTTTGGCATTAATTTATCATCTTGTAAGAAAGGTAAGACTCAGTAGAAAATTGATTTGCCCAAAGTGTTGCATTAGTTCGTTTACCAGAGGTACCCGGCCCAGGGTTGACATCTGATTTCCAGTTTGTGCTTCATTACTTCCCCATGAGTCGCTAGGCTAAGAAGAGAGTTTTCTGGAAGCTTTCAGGGGGGTAGGAACAAAGGGAAAGGGGAGACCACTCAGAGGAGAATGACAAGACCCCTAATTATAAACGAGGCCCATTTCTGACTTGTACTTGTGTATGATGGAGCTTTACTGCTTTGAATAGAACATTTCTATTCTGTAAAATATGACTCTTGTATAGACATTCTTCATCACGCAGGCTGGTCTTCCCTGTACCACTGCACATAGGAGGCAAGGAGCTGTTTACTTTGAATTATAATCCATCACTGGAAGGCTTGGTAGGCATGGTCCTCTGTGAAGACCTTTGGGGGCTGATGATCTCACTCTGGCACATTTTTGAGCCTTGTGAGTGGTAGTATGCAACCCGACGATAGCACAAGTCCCTGCCAGGACAGGGCTGCTGACAGCACTGTCACCTCTTTGTAGCCAAGGCCAGCCCCCAGTGTGTCACAGAAGAGAGAATTTCACTAAGCTTGCTTGCTCATAATCTTGGGGATGTGAGTGAAAACAACAATTAGTAGCAATTTTCACCCATCAGATTAGCAAAAATGAAAAAGATAAATAGCTGGTAGGATACAAATGGTATCGTCGCTTTGGTGAACAATTTGAAAGTTTCCAAAAGAACTAGAAGTGCACACCCATTTCATTTATAAATCTATACCCCAAAGAGGAAACTCATCTAACTGCATAAGCAGACCCGCGCAAAGCTGTTTCTCACTCAGCATTGTTTGTGAGAGCAAACATTTGAAGCAACTTAGATGAAAAAGACATAATGAAATATACCAACAGAATAAATATAATGGGGTTTGTTCATACAATGGAACATAATCCAGAGGTAAAAAAAAATGAATACGGTCTCTCTACATAAACATGGATAGATCTCACGAACATAATATTAAGTGGAAATATTGCAGAACAATATTTTATGATGTAATTTATTTAAATGTGGAAAATCAAGACAAAAATAAAAGTATGCATTATCTATGAATACATAAATATATATCCAATATATAAGTATATACAATAAATATACATATTTAATAGATAAAATATATAAAAACATGTATATAAATATAAAATATATATATACGTATATATCTATATACGTATATATACGTATATATATATATATATATATGTATATATCCAAGTATAACAATGGATTGGAAGGTTGAATAGCAAAGGGCTGGTAGGAGTTGCTTCTGAGAAAAAGGGAGGAAAAAATACAAGACTAAGGGGACTTTAATTTGATTTTTAATGTATTATTTACTTAAAAAAATTTTAAAATATCAATATATGATCATTTATGTGTATGTGTGTGCATGTGTGAAAGAGAGAGAGATACACAGGAACAGATTTTTAATTTCAACTTTTGAGATTTTAAAAAATATCTCAAAAATCTAATTAATGAAGAAGATCACTGTTTCTTACCAATGGGGGGAATGTGAAACTTTGCCAATCTACTCTTTTAACTAGAGTGAGAGGGGCGCCCTGAGCTGCAAAGTTTCAGGGGGAGAGCTTCAGCAGAACTGGGTTCAGGACATGTGCCAGTATACAACATGAAACTATGGATGGGTAACTAAGTCCAGAAATGACCCCTTGGCAAACACATTCAGGTACATTTGGAAGCACAAAACCTTTCAAAAATAATGTGCTCAGAGAAGACTTTAAGTAAACAAACGCTTGCTGAATTGGATATGCATGATGATCGCAGCTAATTGTATTTTTAATAGAATTATTCTTTGGTGTCTAGGAAAAGGAAGTTGAAAAGCAGGAAATAAATTATTTTGTACATTAAGTCTAAATTTCAGACTGGTTCTGATTGTGCTGGAAATTGCTTTGTTGAAGGTTTTTCTGCTGTTCAGATGGGTGGCCATGGAACAAAAGCACTTAGTGAATTAGAGGGGAACCAATACGCTTATAATTTTGAAGGCAAAGGCAGGGATTTGCAGAAATAAACATTTCCACTCAATAATGTCCAGGAAACCAGACCCCTTGCTGCTCGGATTGCTAGAGTAAAAGAAAAAAAGAAAAAAAAGAAAAAAACCCCAAAGACACTGCTGGAAATCCTCTGATTTCTTTTAAACTGGAATGATCGAGATAGTTTAAGGAAGATGTAATCCGATTTATTTACCTCAGAGACCTGTTTTTGCTGCCTATCATTAAAGCTCTGTTTCAGGAGCAAATGATTCCAAGTATTAGTAGTGATTCTGTGTGTGATTGTATATGCAGGGCACACAATCGGTGTAGAGTCAACACTTCCCCTTCAGCGAGGAGGTGGTAAACAACAGAAGAATGGCTTTGTTTCTTGTCTTGGAACTGCCTCTTGCTCCCCAGCTCATCCCTCATTTTGGTTCCAGATGAAACCTCTCAAGGAATCTCGGATGCCATTGCTCCCTTTCTTGGAAATGTTCAAGAAACCTCACTTTCCACTGAATTAAGATCAAACTTAAGGGCCTATGCCGGTGCTCTTTCCTACTGTCATTCCCCACTGTTCTATAGCATGCCAGGCCAAGTGGTTTGTTTTATTCCAGTTTTATTGAGGCAGTCTAAGTGGGTTAGCTGGGGATGTTTTCTGAGTATTTCTCACCTTTTGCTCATTTTTTTAATCCTTTACCTGTCTTCCTTCTCTTGTTCATTTTATCTGTTCTAGACATTACAAGAATTGTCTTAAAATTCATAGCCTCCATGAAACCTTTCTTAATTCCATCCAGTGGAGACACTATACTTCTTTCATGGCATCTGAACAATGGGTTATCTGTATAATTGTGGGTTTTTGAGTATTAATCGAGCTGTTCTCACTCAATCTCAAGCTTCTCCTGCATTGAGTTTATGACTTACTCATATTTATGTCCCTTACAGCAGGTAGCACCATGCCTTACAAATACCATGTGCTTAGTTAATATTTAATTATTACCTGATTGGGTAAGCAGTTGTATGGGAAAGTTGGCCCTAGTCAGCTATTAACTGACCTGAATTCAAATATCAACTTTCCAATTGTTTAACAAACTGAAGACCAAGCAAGTGACTTTATAATCTGGGACCTATGCTCTATGTGGCAATTTTCCTGGAACAGGCCAGGCACAGAAGTCTGCTTGTTTTCCCGCTGTGTTTTGTGGAGATTGCTTCGGTGACATGGTGAAGCCAGAGCTCAGTGACCTCCAGGAGTTCTCATCATGTGGGATTTTGCCAATTTACTTGGAAGGCAAAAGATTTTCTTTCAGGTCAATGTTTCTAACTCCATGGCGTCAAGGATATTGTACAGGGTATTTGTTGTACATGACTGTGGTTTATTTGCTGTGGTTTAGGAAGACTCTATGGCATCAATATTGGCATATTTGGATAGGCAGGTATGGTGTAGGGTGAAATGACCTTAGGACTCAGGTCCTCAGAATCCTTCAGGATGTCTGTTCTTTGCCTGAATTATCTATAATGTGGACTTTTGTTTATTTAATTAATTTAATTTAGTGATTTATTCTTTGTCCTCCATAACTAATTTTAAGTTGTTTGTGGCCAGCGCATATCAAAACAGTGAAATATAAATAGGAGAGACAAATGTTAAGACTAGAGCAAATTAAGTTTGCATCAGAGGAAAGTTAAGATGGGCGGGAAGATGAGAGGAAGAAGAAGAAACCTGTGTTCACACTATATGGATCTTTACAGTTGTGAGAGATGAACAAGAAATTGGGCTCATGTTGGCAACCTGGATGAAAACGAAAGTTGCCTGGGACATAGTCTCAATGCTTAAGAGCATGATATCAACCTTGGTGAGAAACCAATAGTTTACCAGATGAAAATCTAAACTAAAATGACCATGGAGGGTTTCTGGGTGGTTCAGTGGGTTAAGTCTCTGAATTGATTTTGGTTCAGGTCATGATCTCACGGTCATGAGATCAAACCCCGTGTTGGGCTCTGTGCTGGGTGTGGACCGGCTTAAGATTTTCTCCTTCTTTTTCTCTCTCTCTACCCCTCTCTCATTCCCTCCCCTGCTCACTCGTTCATGTGCTCACTCTCTCTCTTTTTCAAGGAAAATTGCTCACAGAAATTCCCCCAAGGACAGTAGATGACATCCTCAACAGTACTGCACAAAGCTATGTGACATTAGTATCGTTTCTCAGTAAATTACAGCAACACAATTCAGTAAAAGGGCCACTATATCTCAGGGAAAGTGTGCCCCTTCCTGAGGGAATAGCTTGATTTGAGGGCAAAACCTGAAATGCCAGGAAGAATGGAAAGACTATCAAAAAGTCCTTCATAAATATCTCCTTCTTCAAGCAGGCTTTGTATGGGAGGTGAAAGGCATAGAGTTCATGATTGCATTTTTTATAAGCTCACGAGGGATTCGTCATTATTAATTGAGGGTGCATTATTAATTATTAATTGGCCCTTAGTCACATTGTATGCCAAATTATCCTCATTATCACCACCTCCACCAACCTCACCTTCATCCTCAGAAAGTATCTATTTAGCTCCCACAGTGATATGCACATAGTTGGTGATTAACGAACATGAATTGAATTAACTGCACTAGGGGCCAGTTGAAAGTAAACCCCAAGTTTATTTGTCTTTAGAAACTGACCATTAAATAAGCATTAGGGATGTATGAGGGGTAAACAGAGTCTTCCATAATCAAATGCATCATCATGAAATACCTAGTTTGCAAGTCAAGGGGAAAATGGTTCTAAGAATTATATCCACAAAGTGAGACTTCAGAAAGTTTTAAAATGACAACGAAGTGGTGGTCAGAAAATGTATTCTAGACAAGGAGCAGTGTTTGGGAGAAGACTCAGCAGGGAGAGCATTCCTAATTTCATTTCAAGAAATCCAAGTCCACAAAAGTGATGAAAATGGACATTTCTACAAAGACACTTTCATTTTACCCTAAAGCTGTCGCACCTAGTAGAGATTAGTATCTAGTGAATCCTTGAAAGAGACCCAGGGTGGCTACTGGAAGACCTCAAAGTCACAGCACCAGGACTAAGAGTGTTTTCGGATTTCAAATCCAAAGCTTTGAAAGTCAGTTTCCTGCCTCTCAAGTCTGCTAAAGATATATTTAATAAATATTATACAGGGAAGAACAGCCCCTCCACTGGCTGACTCTCTTCCTCCTTACCACCTTGTCCAACTATGCCTCTTTTATTTTTCAATTCCGTCTCATCTTGTTTTCCCTTCGTGGCAATCCGTAAAGGTAGAACACAGCAACATTTAACGGATGTTGGTACTTATGGATTGATTCTTCAATTTGGAGAATGAGGTGAAAAAAAAAAAGAAGAAAAGAAAAGAAAAAAAAAAACCCTGTTCTCTGAAGAATGTTGCAACAGTTCCTGACAAAGCAGGAGCAACATAACATATATTTGACATTATCAGTTATGACTTAAGTTCAACCGTGAGTATCAAATACCAGAAATAATTGCAGCTTAAGTAAGACAGATGATGTGCAGTGGATGTCTAGGGGTGACCAGAACGCTAGGAGAGCAGACCTGTGGTGTCATCATGTCCTAGGATTCTTCCTACTTTGCCTGTCTTATCGCCGGCTGCTGGTCACTACGTCAACCCATGAACTGAGTTGCTTCGTGGGGCTCTAGGCATTACACCCACCGAAGGCTGGCAGCAGAGGGAACGGGAAGAAGATGAAAGGCTACACGTCACTTTTAAAAGAGTGGTCTTCCCCATAAATACAGAGAGCAAACTGATGATCACCAGAGTGAAGAGAGGTGGGGGAATGAGAAAAATGGGTGATGGGGAGTGGGAGATACAGGCTTCTAGTTACAAAATGAATAAGCCATGGAAATGAGAGGTACAGCATAGGGAATGTAGTCAGTGGTCCTTTAACAGCCTTGTATAATGACAGATGGTAGCTACACATGTGGTGAGCACAGAATAACGTGTAGACTTGTCATATTACTATGTTGTGCATTTGAAACTAATGTCACATTGTGCCTCAACTATACTTCAATAAAAATAAATGAAGAAGAAATGGTCTTAAAGAGGTCCAGTTGGGTCATATAAGGCTTTGATTTACATCATATTGCTCAGAGCTTGGCCGCAGGCTGCAGAAGAGCTGGGAAATGAAAACTGGTCTTGGAGGCGCTGTGCCCCACTAAAAAATGGGGATTCCACTGCCGAGGAAGGAAGGGAGGAAGCCACACAAGATTTGGACTCAATTATTATAATAAGGATTTCTAGTTTCTGATGATTATAGACTTCAGACATTTTTTTCCAATGTAAATAGTTTTCTCATTTAGGTTACTGTTTCTGGGTTGCCTTAAACTCTTGACTTCATTCAGATAGATATAAATCTCATTTCACATGTTCTTACAAAAAAAAGTAAAAGAAAATGAATGGATTGACATCTCATTTCTTTGTTCACTCTCAAACAAAGTTGATTAAAAACTCTCAAAATGTTTGTGATAAATGTTACTTTTAAATATCCTGATATTTATTTATTTCCTAATATTGTTCCCATTTTTTTTTTCTTTTGCGTTTATAGTCTTCACCATTTACTTGTATTTTGAAAACCGAGGACTCTTTCTGACCCCATGTGAATTTATATCATTGTTTTCTTTCTTTTTGGCAAGAATTTTTGTGTGAGATTAAAACTACTTACCTTCAAATACTTCATGTCAAATTTAATTATGCCTGAATTCAGAACCACTTTTAATAAAAGATGATAAAGAAAGACGGGTACCGTCATTTTCAGTTTCTAAATTTTACTCCATGGCACAGGGTTTCTGATCTTCTTTAAGTTAGACATGGATGAAAATTGCATCCTACAAATCACAACGTAGATTAGGAAACATCTGAAGCCCCTTTCCTCTTCATTCTTTCTTGTTAAAAATGGGCCCCTGCCTTCAGAATTCCTTCCATACTTTTTCTCCTCTTAAAAGATGGCTTATTCATCAGGTATGAAAAGCCCTTATGGATGCATCTACTTCTAGAATTTTCCACCACCCGTCAGACTCATTTAGCTCCATTTGCTTGTTATTCTCTTAAAGTTGTTACTGAAAAAAACTTTATTTTTGAACATAGGCAAAATGAAACAAGTAGTATCTGTCAACATAACAGCTTCCTATTTGCCTAGTTTCTAAATAATACCACATTTCACTGAATTTAAAATATATTATTATCTTATGTACCTCTAAAAAAGAAAAAGCGCTCTTAGTTAAATATAAGACAGTATCAATCGTTTAGAAAGAGAGAGAGGACACAGGAGTGGGGAAGAGTGGCAGGGGCGGGGGGCGGCAGATGGAGAGAAACTTAAGCATGTTTCATGCTCAGCACAAAGCCCAACATGGGCTTGATCCCACAACCCTGGGATCATGACCTGAGCTGAAATCAAGAGCCAGACTCTGAGCTGACTGAGCCACCCAGGTGCCCCAAGACGCCTTGTTAAGTTGCATCCTGACTTCACACTGTTGACATGTCTTTTATTATTTTTTTTACTTTTATTTTTTTAATGTTTTTATTTATTTTTGAGAGGGAGAGGGAGAGAGAGAGAGAGAGAGAGAGAGAGAGAGAGAGAGAGAGAGAGAGAATGAATCCAAAGCAGGTTCCAGGCTCCAAGCTTCCAGTACAGAGCCCTACGTGGGGCTTGAACTCACAGACTGAGAGATCATGACCTGAGCCAAAGTCAGATGCTTAACTGACTGAGCCACCCAGGCGCCCCGACATGTCTTTTAGAATTGAAAAAATGCAGTATTTGTCTACATAAATACATATTTTTACAGTTACAATCATAGAATACGGACCTCTCTTTTTTCTTTTTTCCCAAACTATAAACCATAAACATTTTCTATATTTCTACATTTACTTTATAATTACAATTTTAATAACTACATAATTTTCCATCAAGTTGATACACTATAATTTACTAAACCACTTTGCTGTTGTGCATTTAGGGTGTTTCTAAGTTTTGACAATAAATATACTATGCATGGAGGTATTTTTATACTGTTGAGTAATTTACTTGTCTCACTTCCTGGATGGATCAAAAGATTCGTGAAAATTTGTATAGTTCTTGCTATTTTTCCAAGGCTTTCCAGAAATGTACCAATTGCCATTGCCTCCAGCAGTAAATGAGTACCCCAGTTCTTCAGAAACTACTCCAAATGTTGAGAGCTATTAAAAACCCCAGCTTTTTTCCTAGTCTAAATGCTTCATAAGTGTTTCCTTAATTTGTATTTATTTGAACTAAGAAGGGCAAACATTTTTCCTCACTCTTGTTTATCAAATTCTTTCTTATTGAAGCTTGTTTACTAACCACTTATAGTTTTGGTTTCCATTCCTTACTTCCATTTGACACTAGGGCAGTTTTAAAAATAGTTGTGCTGTTGGTGTGATAGAAAAAAAATCTAGTCTTTATTTTAAATAAAATCAAAATTGTGGTGGTGGCCGAAGGGGGTGATGTGGAAAAAGAGGTGTGGTGACCCTGGTTTAGCAGAATGACTGGGAATCTCCTGAACCTGAATTTCCAGCATCTAGAGAAAGATACAGGGTGATGGCTGTAGAAAGAAGACTTTGGCATTAGGCTTACTGAGTTTTAATTCTAATTTTGACTCTTAGTAGCTGTATGGCATTGGGTAAATTACTTAGTCTCATCTAAATTAACTGGGATATCAATCCTCACCTAGCAGGCTATGGAGAACATACAGTTAATTAACGTATGTATGAAAAACACCTAATGTGAGGCCTGGTTTGCAAAAACCCACTTAACTCTCCTGCTACTGTCTACGCTAGAACAGGGTCATTCACAGCATGAGGGCACAGTATTTAAGGGGATGCCATTTGTATAATAGTCATTGCAGATTTATAGATTTATTGCAATATAATAGACATTGTAGGCTTTTATGTACTACTGTCTTGTTCTAAACAAATATAGTATGATAACATTTCATCAGATGGGAATAAATTTTCTTGACAGAAGGGTACTTTTCTAATTTGCTGAGCAAAACAATGTTACTGGTTGGATGAAAGTGTTATCAATGACTAGTTTATGATTACCTATGTGGGTTTTTTAAAATAAAATAATTCACACTTGTAATAGGCAGAATAATGCTTCCTCCACCCCTCAAAGATGTCCACATTCCCAGACTTGGGAATGTGTTACCTTACGTGGTAAAGAAGTAAGGTTGCTAATTAAGTGACCTTGAAAGGGGGAGATTGTCTTGGATTATCTCACTGGGCCCAATGTAATCACATACATCCTGAAAAGTGGAAGAGGGAAGCAGAACAAGAGGGCAGAGTAATGCCATGTGAGAAGAACCTGACCCATTGTTGTTGACTTTGAAGATGGAGGAAGCTGGTAAGAGCCAAGGAATATGGGCAGCTTTAGAAGCTGGAAGGGGCAAAAAATGGATTCTATCTCTACCCTAGGGTCTCCAGAAGGGAACACAGCCCTTCTGACCTCTTGATTTTGGCCAGTAAGTCCCATCTTGTACTTGTAAAGTACAGAACTGCAAGATAATAAATTTGTGTTGCTCTAAGGCACTTTATTGTAGTAATCTGTTACGGTAACAATAGGAAATTAATACAACATTATTAACAGGAAGTTTAGAAACTATAGACAACAAAAAAGGAGAAAATGAAAGTCACTCATACAACTTCATAGCTCTGTCTTTGGAGAGGGCCTAGAAGCATGGCGTCCCAATACCAGCAAGTATCTCGTCCCCAGATTTTGCTATGGAAAGGAACATGTAGTAGCTTTGCAGTGGAGGTACCTGGAAGACCCCACTTTAACCAAGTGGTCAAGATCAACATCACCAGCGGTAAGTCATGCTGTCGTCATATACCCCCCAATTTGATGTAATGAGAAAGCCACTTTATATTTGTGATATTCTTCTCAAAAACCTATAACTTCAGCATAAGCATGAGAACAGAACAGGAAAAATCCAAACTGAGGCACAGTTTATAAAAGATCTGGCCAGTACTCCTTAACATTGCCAAAGGTTATGATAGAAAAGATAGACTAAGAAACTGTCATAGACCAGAGAGACTAAGGAGATATGATGGCTAAAAGCAAAGTACAATCCTGGAAAAGAAAAAGGGCATGATTTGGAAAAACTGGCAAAATCTAAATAAAGCCTGGAATTTGGTTAATAGCGAGGTAGCAATACCAATATCCCAGTTTTAGCAAATGTACCGTAGTTATGGAAGATGTTGACATTGGGAGAAAGTAGGTGAGAGGTCTACAAGAGCTCTTTCTACTATCTTTCCAACTTTTCTGTAAACTTAAAATTATCCCAACATAAAAAAAAATGCCTTTCACATACCATCACTCAAAAATTGCTATTAATATTTTATAAAATTGAGATTAAACTCTGTAATTTTAGTAACCAGATTTTTTTTATTAACTTGTCAGCATGTTAAGACTTTATCCAACTGATAGAGCCACGAGAGACATCTCCCTTTTTGTAGTCATTATAGTTCTCTGATGTCCTGAAGGAGATAGTGACTGGCATGTAGAATCATAGATTGTGTGATCATAGGACATCCACTCTATAATGAGAGGTAGGCAGGCCCTGTCTGGCATTGGTTTGGTCCAAACCTCTCTCCACTTGTAGAAGAGAGAGCTTTCACAAAGATTTCATAAGCTTTAACATACATTCCACCTTAACATGTTGTGGACACAATTGTTGACACAGTTGTGCCCCTCCTAACACTTACAGAACAAGAAAGACAAGAGGAGAGGTCCTGTTGCTTTAACACAAGAGCATTGTCTTCCTCTATAATCCATAATTTATGATGCCACCAAGAGATCTGACCTTGTACTTCGAAGAAAAAAAACCCAGATGACTATTTACTACTTGCCAGTCACTAAATGTTTTATGCTCATCGTTTAATCCTCAAAGCAATCTTCTGAGGTAGGAAATATACTCATCCCCATTTCATACATTTATAGAGAGAGCTTAAGTAACTTGCCCAAGGACACACACTTAAGTGGCAGAGCTAAGCTGCAACCCAGGCAGCCTGGCTCTAACCCGAATATTTGATCGTTGTACAACGTGTCTCCTGAAGGAACAGTTACCTAAATTGGGAGTTAGCAGAGAAGTCACAGAACTTATTCTACGGTGATTATTGTAGATCAAAAACAATAACAGCAACAGCAGCAACAAAACCCTCCTGCAATTGTCTTGTGTTATCGAGCCATTCCGCTTCGAGGGGATAATGTTAGAGCAGCCAGCAGGAAAATGTAAGAAAGTACACGAGAAAGTTCTCTACCACTCCTACTCTAGTTAATACTAAACCTTTGTATGATAGACATTATTTTCAATATCTGTCATAAATATTTTCCTGCAACATCATTTTTGATGACATCATAATGCATCACATCGGTGCATTGGACTCTAAAACTTTTGCAAGTTCAGAAAAGGGGGTGTGGTAATTTTCTTTGAAATGCTGTCTGTAAAATGCTATGTGACTCTTAAGCATCCTATTATATTTTATTTTATTTAAAAAAATTTTTTAATGTTTATTTATTTTTGACACAGAGAGAGACAGAGCATGAGCAGGGGAGGGGCAGAGAGAGAGGGAGACACAGAATCTGAAGCAGGCTCCAGACTCTGAGCTGTCAGCACAGAGCCCAACGCAGGGCTCGAACTCACAGACCGCGAGACCGTGACCTGAGCCGAAGTCGGATGCTCAACCAACTGAGCCACCCAGGTGCTCCTATTATAATATATTTTAAAAATTAAAGTTCTTTTCCCACAAAGATTCATATGTATCCATCTAGTTAGTTGATGCTGAAATGTAACAAAACGTAGATGTAATTTTCTCTTATCTTTGTTTCTGTCTTGCACATTTCTTTGTGAGTGGAATTAAATGACAACCAAAAATAGAAATGCATTTGTTAGCACCAGGTACCATTGTTCTGAAAGAAAGATATTTTCTCCATGATGGCAAACCTTCCTCACACTGAGTAATATACAATTGAATTTGCATGTTAAAAAAATGTGTGCACTGCTTTTTTATAATTAAAGATAAGATTAACCTGTGTGTCAAATTTTTCTCCAACAACAACTTGAAAGATTTTCATGTTAATTTCACTGAAAACAGTGTGAGAATAATGGGTAATTATTTTCTGCTGACATTCTCTCCCATTAGATGGAATGTGCATTTTGGAACTGAACTGTCAATTTTGATTTCAGCTTAGTTTTCACCTGGAAACTAAGTTGGTGCATTGAGATTATTTTCCCATTATTGTTTAATATGTACTTTCTTATGGAAGTGGAAGTAATTTGGGGCCATCCTGTCAATCATCCCCTCATAGTTTGGACACATATATGAGAAATACAGAAGGAAAGTCTAGAGCCATTTATTTCGGACAGTCTAACTTATTTACATACATAAAAGCCCTGATTTTGTACCCTTTGTTAGAACTGACCATGGCTTAAGTTGAATAATTTAAGGAAAATCTGTATAGTGCTGATGTCATGGACAAAAAGTCATTTTGTGTGTTTGTACAAATGAATCCATTCATTCATTTTTAATGCCATGCTTGTATGTATGTTGTATCGAGTGAATGGTATTCATCTAGGTAGCTCAGGATATAATGTCAGCTGATCTCATCTTTTTTTAGCCTTCCTAAGAATTAGAGGATCACATGAAGAAGTTCTGATTCATGTGATTATTAATTCATAAGGAGAACTTTATTTTCATTTTATACACTGGAAGGTTTAATAATAATTTTTAAGTGTATTATTCATTATTTGAACACTTATTATGTGCCTACTATATATAATTACCCTGTTAGGTGGAAAGAGGGATCTTAAGATATACATGACAAGATCTCTGAGCTCTAGGCGCCAACAATTCAACAGCCTATAAAGGTGTGTTTGGGTTTTATTTGATCAATTTGGGGGAACTAATGAATGTTTTTGACCAAGGGCATTAACATGGTGCTTTAGAGAATTGAAGCGGCTGTGGTTTATGGGCTCTACACCTTAGGAGATCATAGACTGGGCCACCTGGTGTGACAGTATTATGGCAGTATGGGGGGCAACTGAGGGTGGTGGCATTTAGACCGAGGAACCGGTCTGGAGGAGGAAAGTCTAAACGTCCTCACAGCTGACTGGCTGACTGAAGGTTAGCATCTGACCGAAAGGATGAATTATTGTAGAAATATGCTCAAGTCCAGGAGAGACTCTGGGTCGGAGTGAAGGTGGTAGTTGTTTTGAACTACTTGAACATAGAAGCTGGTGAGGTACTCAGTAGGCAGGTGAGCATAGAGGCTGAGACATGGAGAGATGATAGGGAGATAGTTTCTGGAATCCATTTCCTATAAAAAGAATTTGGAATTCGGTAGCTGTCAGAGTCGATAGGATTCATGAGGGCAGTTGCTTTCAAACACTGTTGACTACGACCCATAGTGTATCTTATTACATGTATGTGTTTGAATATGAATATTTATATATGATATATACCCACATAAATTTATATATAATCTTCATAAAAACTTATGCCCAAATTTTGCCCTCATTACATTTAATGCACTCTGGTGATTTAAAAAATCTTCTTTTATCAAAAAAAGTCATATGAGGACTTTAAGAGACAAAACAGATGAACATAAGGGAAGGGAAGCAAAAATAATATAAAAACAGGGAGGGGGACAAAACAGAAGAGACTTATAAATATGGAGAACAAACTGAGGGTTACTGGAGGGGTTGTGGGAGGGGGGATGGGCTAAATGGGTAAGGGGCACTAAGGAATCTAGTCCTGAAATCATTGTTGCACTATATGCTAACTAATTTGGATGTAAATTAAAAAAAAAAAAAGTACTGGTCAAAAGTGCTGACCCACTTAACAGATTTCATAATCTATGACTCAGTCACAGCCTGTAGTTGACAACACCTGTGGAAAACACAGCCTGTGCTGTGGATCCAGCTCCTGTGTGTGTTTCTTTGTCATCACACCCCTGCACTGGCTGGGAAGGGGGGGGCTCAGCTTTGATTTCGAGCAGGCCAGTGTTGGGAGCTCTACTTCTGCTGCCCCTGGATACCACTCCCACCTGAAACCGAACTGAGAAGCAGCAAAGCCCTTGAGTGAGGGTAAATCTTCTGATTCTTAGGGATCCAGGATGTGTAGAGTGTTTCTATTTTATACACGATAAAAAGAGAGGCAAGGAGAAAAAAGAAACGGTACAGGATAAGTGGATAAGAAAGGGATGAAGGAAAATTTACTTTGAAGTCACATCTCCAACTTTCTTCGTATATGTATGAAGTCAGATTATTGGCAATCAAATACTTGCAAAGTCATCAGATGAGCCAGAGCTCTTAAATCTATTTAAAAATTTTTTAATGTTTATTATTTATTTTTAAAAGAGAGAAAGAGAGAGAGCAAGCAGTGAAGGGGCAGAGAGAGAAGACACAGAATCCAAAGCGGGCTCCATCCAGGCTCTAAGCTGTCAGCACAGAGCCTGACATGGGCCTTGAACTCGTGAACCATGAGATCATGATGTGAGCCAAAGTCAGATGCTTAACCAACTGAACCACCCAGGCACCCCTTAAATCTGTTTTTATACTGAGTAGAAAGGTTGGAGGGTAGGATGTGCATTTGTGGTTGTGTATACATGTGTGTTTGTACACTTCTATGTTTTGTGTGTGTGCACACTTGTGTGTTTATGTATATGTGTGTGCATACTATGTGTCATTTGATTATTTTATTCAGTTTCATGACTCCGACCTTCAGTATAGACAGGCTGTCTGATATGCCTGCTTTAGACTCTGCCATCTGCTACTCTTATACCTCCATGTGGGAATCAACTATTCCCCTCCCAGGCACCCTCCCTGATTCATTAAAGATGTAAGTACTTGGTGTATCTTCTTTCTTCCTCCCACTAATTCTGTCATCATGTTTGGTAGCATCACATGATATCCACATAGACAGTGCACTCCCATACCCTACCCTCCATCCAAGATCTTCCTTCAAGAATCTCACTTCCCTCCTAGGTTGGTAAGTTAGTACCATAGCCATACTTACTCTCTCTTATCCAATCTCCACACTCCTTGACTCATTTTCAGTCTTAGCTTGATCTTAGATCATCATCTAAGATGACCTTGCATCTTATTTCAGTTGTAGAAATAGAAGCTATCGGTAGAGAGCTTCAACATATTTCCTCACTTCATTTTCCAGCCCATTCACATTTTTGCTTCCGTATGCTGTCTTCCTCCTGCCACAATGGAGGACTGCCATTATCACTCCACCTGTTGCAGTAGATTCATATTATCTCATCTACTCAGGAGTATTGGTCCTGTGGTTCTATCTTTCGTCAACATAAAACTTTTCCCTCTGCTAGATTATTTACATCAGCTTACAAATATGTTGAAGTATCTCCCATCTTTTAAAAAAGTTCCCTTTCCTTGAGAGAGTGGTCAATACTTGCTATCTTCACATTTTTTAATTAAAGTTTTTATTTATTTATTTTGAGAGAGAGAGAGAGAGGCAGAAAGAGAGAGAGAGAGTATCCCAAATAGGCTCCATGCTGTCAGAGTAGAGCCTGACACGGGGCTCAAACTCACCAACTGTGAGATCATGACCTGAGCCGAAATCAAGAGTCGAATGCTCAGCCTATTGAGCCACCCAGACGCCCTTTGCTATCTTCACTTCTTATTCTCGTATTCTCTCTTTAATTGATTTCATTCAGGCTTTCTCCCCCACTCCTGCACTGAAACTGTTGTTCAAAATCAGTTGACCCTTGAGCAACATGGGTTTGAACTGTGCAGGGCCACTTTGTATGTGGATTGTTTTAGATAAATATAGCACTATAAATGCATTTTCTCTTCTGTATGATTTTCATAATAACATTTTCTTTTCTTTAACTTACTTTATTTGAGAATATGGTATATATTATACATATACCATATAAAATGTGTTAATCAACTGCTTATATAATTGATAAGCCTTCCACTTAACAGTAGGCTATCAGTAGTTAAATTTGGGGGGAGTCAAAAAGTATATGTGGATTTTTGACTGTGCAGAGGGGCGGGGTGGTGCCCCTAACTTCCATGTTGTGCAAGGATCGACCGTATTACCAGTGACCTCCATCTATGAAAGTCCATTGGTCAGTTCCTTTCAGTCCTGGTCAGTTTATGCCCAGAGCATCTCATTATATCTATATCAACCACAGGGCAGTCTTAGAGTTAAGTCCATGTGTGGACATTTGGGAAAAAATCTTGGTTAAAAAAATTTTTGCATTGCGTTTTTTTCAAGTGGATAGAAAGATGAACCTCTGCAAATAGGTAGGGATTCCTCCTTTGTTATTGAGTTCTGCCCCTGAGTAGCCTGCCCCTGAGTAGCTGGAGACTACACAGCTTCTACTGGAAGGGGTAGCAGAAATAAAAGAGGACAGGAGTCAAGGAGTAGTTTCTTTTTTGTTTTTTAATGTTTTTTAATGTTTATTCATTTTTGAGAGAGAGAGAGAGAGCATGCAGGGGAGGGGCAGACAGAGAAGGAGAATAGAACCTGAAGCAGGCTCCAGATTCGCAGCTGTCTGCACAGAGCCTGATGTGGGGCTTGAACCCATGAACTGTGAGGTCATGATCTGAGCTGAAGTCAGACGCTTAAAGGACGGAGCCACCCAGGCATCCCGAGTAGAGATAGTTTCTAATTTCACCACTATTAGAAACTGGCAGTAGGAACATGGGCAGATCATCTAATGTCATAATCCTTGGTGCTCAATTTCTCTTTCAGAATCAGGGATGGCACCAGAGGCTGGATGGTATCTCTGGCCCCTCTCTGCTCCAATGTCACACAGTTCTTCTGTCAAATTCAGACCTTCCACGAGGAGTCTTAGCCATAGTCATCAGGTTGTTGTTGTTTTTATGCCCAGCTACTTCATGTATAAGGCAAATATGGACAAATTTAATCCCTGTGAACAATTAAGCTTCTTCTAGGGAAGAGCGATCTGTGTCATGTCGAGCAATCCCACGCTGTGGGTACCAAGAGCTGTCGGATAAATGTAGTGGTGAGGGCCACTAGTGTGTATCTCTTTCCAGCTTATTGTTCAGTCATGTCATACTGTGTTGGTAGACTGATATTGGCCATGGATGTAGTATTTACACCATGGAAGTGCTACACATCGGGGGCTTTCCTCCCCTGACACCACTCCTTGCCTAAAAATCGGTTGTTAAACATTTATCAGCACACTACCAGATAAACGTTAATGGGTGTCACCATCATTAGATAAATAGATCAAAGGATGGCTTTGATTCACAGTGGTACATGGAACCACTATGGTATACGGAAAACCCACATGTATAGCCATCACCACCACCATCCTTTTTGTTTCAATGTTTATCTTTGAAAATAGTAAGAAAGAGAAAAAGAGGGAGAGAGCACAGGGGAGGGGCAGAGAGGGGGGAGACAGAAAATGTGAAGTGGGGGGCTCGAACTCCCAAACTGTGAGATTAATGACCTGAGCTGAAGTCCGACACTCAACCGACTGAGCCACCCAGTTACCCCAGTTACTACCATCCTTTTAACAACCTCTATTGAGAAGTTACTTAGTGAGCCACAAAATTAAGAAATTTATATGACTTATTTAATACTGACAACAGCTCATGAAATGCTTATTGTTACTGTCCTTTTTATAGACAAGGAAGCAAAAATGGTGAGAGGTTACGTAACCTTCCCAAGATCAGACAACTGGCAAGTGACAGAACCTGAGGTTGTGCTCGTGTTTCTCTGATTCCAACTGTGAAGCTATACTGCCTCGCTGACACATAATAGACACACGGAGACATTCTTCTCCATACATACATTTATGGGTTTAAAAATACTTCTTTTCCCTCCACTGTGGTAATTGTTTATCTCTTTCTTCACAAGTGCAAAAATGTCATGAACACGAATATCACACCAGAGACTTGTTTGCTCTCTGAAACATTTAAAACATTCCCTAGGGACTATTTCAGAAATGAGACTGAGGATCTGATCCGAGTCAAAATCATCAGAAAGGCACAGTGATATGGAAGATGCACACACTTTTGTTCTTAGAAAGCTTTATCTCCTCTTGCTAGCAAAATAGCTGAATAGAAAACTACTTAACCTAAGACAGGGCACTTTGCCCTCAAAATAAATTGCTTCTTAAAAAAAAAACGTGGTTGCATAATCTTTGAATTAAAATTCCAAATCCACAGAGAAAAACATTACCAGCACTGGGTTAGCTTGAAAGGAAAGTGGCCATATGCTCACAGAATAGGCGAAGGAGCCAATCTCGGGGCGGAAGATGGTAGTAGGACTAAGGGCTATGCCTTTGATCCACTGCCCAGAGAGCATTCTCGACAGGATTATGTAAATGACCTTTAAAAAGTATTTTGGATCATGCAGACCTGAACATATTTATGGATTTCCAAATTTAAGTGTCTGATCAGATGAGATGGGGAATTAAGCTTCTCTCTATTTGCTTCAACTGGAAGCTCCCTCTTCTAATTTTTCCTTGTGTACAAATCTTTAAAGATGACAGTTGCAAAGGTGGCTAGAAATGCCTCCAAGAGGTAAGGAAGGGAAAGGGAAGAGCTGCCTATGACCTGCCAGTTTCAGCATATCGATCACCTCCCCCTCCCAGGAGATTAGGTTGAAGTGGGTGGCAAGGGGTGTGGGAAATTAGGTGGAGGTTTCCACCAGGCAGTTGCACTTGAACTAACTGTAACATGTGTCTAAGTGTTTGTAAGATATTAAATATGCTAATGCATCAGGTTATTGTTCTGTGGAAAATATTCCTCATCTGTCTCCATCTCTATGTAACATGGAAGAGTATTTTTGGTATGACCTTGAGTTGTTCATGAAGATTGATGCTGTTGGTCCAGACAGCAAACTTTGGAGAAACACTGGGCAATGATTTTCAACTCTAACTTCACTTAAGAATCACTGAGGTAAAAAAAAGAAAAAAAAAAAAAAAAAAAAAAAAAAGGTAGCAAAGCCTGGAACCTATCTCAGACCAAAATTTCTGGGATGGAGCTGGAACAGCAATGCTTTTTATATGTCTCCCACCCTACCTGGTTCTCATGTATAGTCTGGATTGAAAACCACAGATCTAGATTTACCTCTTCATTTTCCAGGTGAAGAAATTCAGTTTTAGAGATGTGAATAACACAAGGTTAGACTTAATTTAGTTCAATTCAGCAAATGTTTATTCAAGCCCAGCTATGCGTTGGGCTCTGGCTATGAACTCAGGGGGACAGAGGTGAGGGCATTGCTTATGTAGAAAGGAGTCTCTCTGTGCTTCCCCAGTGTGGCATTTCCTGAGCTCCTTGGAGACCTCACCGACTCTGTGGCGTATTTTCATTCTTTCAAAACTCCTGTAAGAGACTCCATGTTTACCAGTGATAAATCTGTACAGACTAACCACATAGTCTAATGTATTTGCTATTAGAATTTTATTAGCTAGGCGTATGGTAATTCTGGTGTTCTTATGCCAACCAGGAGCTCTGATTCTGGGAGCAAATATCCTCTAGTGGTTATAAACACTGATTTCTAGAATCAAAGTGTCGGGTCAAGTCCTGGGTCTTCGTCTGACTAGTGATTTCATTCTGGCCAAAGAATTTTACCTCTCTATGCCTCAGTTTCCTCAAATGGGGTGATGATAGCTTCTTAGGCATAGTGTTGTTTTGAAAATATCTATAAAGTGCTTGTGTTGTCAGGAAAATAACACCCTTTAAATGTCAGCTCTTGTTACGGCTGTGTATTTTTCCTTCCTTCTTCCTTCTCTGAGCCTTTACCAAGTTCTGTGCGGGCTCTAACACTGGGGAATGCATCAGATTGCCAATCACTATTCATCTCTAACTTTCAACTCCGATCACTATCAAGCTGCACTAGAAAAAATATGAGCCATGACTTGCATTTTTGTTGTTGTTGTTGAGAGCAGCTGACTAACTAGAGCAGCAGGGACTTTGCTATGCTGAGGTGGGGCTGTACGGTGGGACGGGTGCTTCAGAGAGAGAAGCAGTGGCCAAGGCATTGGAGTCGGCAACACTGAAAGCGAATGATCTTCCCTTACTTTTAAAGAAACCTCTGGTAATAGACAACACTAACAACACACAATTAGCATAAATGAAATTCGGCACAATAAATTGTTATTTTTATTGTTGTCCCCACACTACAGGGTGAAATTTTAAAAACATATTTTGTTAATTTGATATTGCAATTAGAAGGGAAACCTGGTAAGAAAGGTTTATATGAATTGGACCATTTGGGGCAGAATTGGTTTGTTTGATGATCCTCTTTCATGTTGACATTAAAAACACACAATATGCAGTCTATTCTCGTGTCAAATATTCTTTATCAATAATTAGTGATCAGTCATTATTCATACCTTCAGAATAAAACAATATAGTCCCTGATGAGAAAATCTTTTATGTGCTGTGTGTGTATGGGGGGGAGAAACTGAATTCCCTCTCTCTCATAAAATGCACAGAGAACCTTTTCACAGAATCTTTTCTTCGCCTGATGTCTTTGATAATCGTGAAGCAATCGGCCTTATTCTCAGGAAAATGTTCCTAGGTGTATACGCATGATTTTGCATGCATTTATAAATCACTTCAGGGTAAAACAAACTGAGGTTTTCCCTGTCAAAGTTTATGGTTCCCAAACTTGGATCTATGACAAAAAGAAAGGGGTGGATATTTACTATGTGGGAACCCTGCATACATAACATCAGGACCCCCAGCTTTTCTGAAGGTTGATGCAGCTGGTGTACAGGCACTGCTTCGTTTAGTTACCATAACAGCCACCAGATGCTGGTTTGGAGCCCCCTTCCCCATCCTCCCCCAATAATTTGTTAAAATTTTGTTAAATCTGAAGCTACAGTCAATACTTAATCATGTGCAGAAAACTGTGGGCATGAAGTCCCTAGACATCTACCTTCTTTCAGTTTTGAATAACTTGGTGGTTTGACAGGAGCTACTGACGCCAAACTTGGAGATGCCGTAGGCAGCACTGGCTACATGATTTGTGGGCACCAGTGCAAAATGAAAATGCCGGGCCTCTTGTCCCAGAGGCATGCAGAATTTCAAGATGGTGACAGCAGAGCATTAAGTCATGTGGGGACCCTTTTAAGGGGTCTGTGCAACTACACTGGATGGTCACCCATACAGCTGGCCCTGGCCACAAGAGACATGGAGATGTTGATGGGTCACTGTAACTAATACAACATTGAAACTTGCTTAAAGAGAAAGAGAGGACTGATCTTGTTTTTGGTGGGAGAGTAGAGTCTGGAAACAAAGAAGGATGGATGGGAGAGAACTTTATAACACTGTTTCTTTCTTTCCCTCACATTTTTCTGGGTGGGCCTGAAAGTGGAAGTTCAATGTGGGGGTCACAGCAGTTTACCAGGCCTTCTCGCATGGCCCAGGTGAATAGGAGCTTTTCTGCTGGGGGAAACGGTGATCTTCTAGGGAAGAGCCAATTGTACCCCTTGTACCAAGGGGTACAAGTGGAAAAGCTAGACTCTGTATGTGTCCCCCATTCCTTCCATCTCCTCTTGCTCTAGACAGTTATCACAAGGGGTGGTTGCCCCATTACTGCTGAGAGCAGTGCCCAGGGCAAAGGTCCCGTAAGATTAGGGGCAGGCAGAGAAATTGGGTGGGGGAATGGAAGCAGTGAGTCTAGAATGGTAGCACTAGAAGCTTTCTGCCTCTAGGCACCTCCCCACCATTCCCATTGCAGGAACCCAGCGGGGGCCAAAGCCACTGCCCCAGAGGAGTAAAACATGTGCTCCTCTCCCCCACAGAAAGTGTCAATATTTGAGGAACATAAACTCCAAATAGGAAAGAGAACTGAAATTAAAAGCCTTTCTGGAGGCAGCAGGGCTAATGAAATTGGATATGAATTTAAAATGGTCTTAATAAATGCCCTCACAGAGAGATAAGGGAAGCTTTTGAGATTACAGAGCAGGAAAAGGAACTAATTTAAAATTGGGGGTATGAAAATATAGAATTAGAATTGCAATTAGAATTAAAAAAAAAAAAGAAAGAAAAATAAACCACTAAAGAGCCAGTTGGAATCACAGAATGGGTACAATTGAAGTACAAACTAGTAAGCCAAAAAAGGTTGTGTCACAAAACTTTCCTGGAAGACATCAGGAAGGGAAAACATCCGGAAGAGATGGAACCCGTGAAAAATGTTGAGTCAAGAAACAGAAATAAAAGTGTCAAAATCTATAAAATAGAATTCCCAGGCAGTGAGAAAGGAGCAAAACAGAGGAAAAAATATGAACAAGAATTTCCCAGGATTAAAGAAAGATATAAAAGCTCAGGATAAAAAGGCTAATAGAGTGCTGAACAGGACAGATAAGAAAACTACAATCAATATCCAGACAGATTATAGTTAAACTTAAGAGCATAAAGACAGAGAAAATTTAAAAGCTTGCAGAGAGAAAGAAAAGACCCAAACAAGTACCAGATTTATGGCAGACTTCTCAACAGCAACACTGGATTGTGTATCTTCAAAGTTTAGAAGGAAAAGAACTTTGAACTTAGAATTTTATATCCAGATAAACTACCATTTTAGTAAAGAAATTCTCAGAATTAATAAAATTTAAAGAAAGTTTGCCATTCAAAAATCCTCTTTGAAGTGCTTCTACAAGAAGTTCTCTCCCAAAAAGAAAGATCAACATAAAGGGATAAATGATTATGGAAAATAAAAGCATGTAAAGAAGTTGATTGACTTTAGGAATGTCTTAAGTAGCAACAATTTTATAGAAAGCTTTATGATTTAAAAAAATATATATTATACATTTTTTATTTTATATTTGAGAGAGAGAAAGAGAAAGAGAGGAGAGACAGAGCACAAGCAGGGGAGGGTCAGAGAGACAGAGACAGAATCTGAAGCAGGCTCCAGGCTCTGAACTGTCAGCACAGAGCCCAATGTGGGGTGTCAACTCATGAGCCATGAGGTTATGACCTGAGCTGAAGTCGGATGTCCAACCAACTGAGCCACCTAGGGGCCCCCAAAAGCTTTATGATTTTAACAGTGAAAAATGAATACTCTAGATGATACCGCCAAGACAAGAACAGAGAGGACTTAATGAAAAGCGTGTTCCAGGTTTTGACTCGTTTGGGAGGCATGGATATTGATAAATTTAAACATTGAGAGGGAAAACTAAGCATAACAATGAGTTTCAATAAATTTGGATAAAAAGCAAGAATAGAAAAGCAAAACATGGAAAGCTCAAATGGCAGAAGAAAATTTTACTTAAGCAAGGATTTGCTCAATGTCATGGAATTAAAACACAGCCTTGTAGATAACAATACATCTGTTCAAACACTGATTGTGCCACTAATCATTGTGTGACAACAGGCAAATAACCTCTGTAAATCTTGGTTTGTGTCTGTAAAACTTGAACAACAATGTCTATCACGAAGGATTTAAGTGACATTGAAATAAGATGCTATTAGTATTGGACTTAGAGCAAAGACAGAGAATAATAAATGCTCAATAAGTGGCAGCGAGTCCATCGTTGGACTCATCGTTGAGTTCCAACGATGAGTTCCAGTGCTGACTTAGTCCTTTCCTGACTTCGGGACCAAGGGTACTGAGATGACTGCAGAGCACACAAAATAGCATATGAGGATTCTCATCGATTGTTTACTTGGGTGAAATAGCTTTGTGTATACAGTAGTCTTCCTTACCTGTTGTCTCACTTACTGCAGTCACGTACCTGTGGTCAACCACCATCCAGCAGCAGATGAGCCTCCTGACTTATTGTCAGAAGGTCAACACTAGCCTAATGCTATGTCCCAATGCCTATGTCATTCACCTCGCTTCAGCTCATCACATGGGCTTTTATCATCCCACATCATCATAAGACGAAGGTGAGTACAGTACAGTGAGATTTTTTTGAGAGAGAAAGAGATCACATTTGCATAACTTTTATTACAGGATGTAGTTACGATTGTTCTATTTTATTATGAGTTATTGTTGTTAATCTCTTACTGTGCCTAATTTATAAATTAAACTTTATCGTAGGTACAGATGTATGTAGAGGAAAAAACAGAGTATATAGAGGGTTCAGTACTATCTACGGTTTCAGGCATCCATTGCAGGTCTTGGAACATATCCCCTGTGGATGAGGGGGGATGACTGTATTTACATGCTGCTCTCCATGGATTAAAAATCTTCCTATTGACTCCTTGTAAATAAACATGTGCTTTGTGGAGTCTTCACAGGCAAAGTTAATCCACACTTCCCCTCAACAAGACAAAAGGTGTAACCTAGTGGTTAATATGGGTGTTAGATCCAGCCTGACCTGGTTTTATGTTCCAGTTCACTGACATTGACAAAGTCATTTAACTTTCATACACCTCTGTTTCATCGTACTGTGGCCTGTGCTATGTATGACACTACTGACAGAACCTATCTCACAGTACTATTTTGAGTATTAAATGAGACTAGGCATGCACAATGCCAGAAGCAGAATAAATGTTCAGTGATTGTTAGTGTTGATGACAATTAGGTTGGTGATATCATGGTTACAGGGGCAGGATGTGATCTGATGCTATAAGAACATTCTCCCTCTATTCTGTCATCTATTGCCACAAAGTTAAGAATAAAATATTGAAATTAAGCCTAACTATCTTAATCAGTGAATGTAAATAAACCGAATGCTTATGAGCACAATATCGTATGTTTGTTTCTTTCCTTCCTCTAACAGTGATGGTTCATACAAATAATTTTAACTTCACAGTTGCTAATACCTGCTGAGAGATTAGGGCATCTTCCCCGCCGTGCCCCCCCCCCCCACCCTCTCCCTGATCTCAGATGGGGTAAGAGGCCTTATCTAAGGACACAATACACAGTGAGTATGAAGGTCATGTTCCTTATGAGACCTGGAAAACCCCTTTTTCCCCATGATTTCTTTGACAAAAGGTGGCTGCACGCCAGTTTTCATGCAAGATTTATTAAATTGTCACAGAAAGTCATGCATATTCTAGCAGAAGATACTAATGATGATTCTAAAGATGCATTCTTTTGTAACCTTCAGGCAGTAATAGACTAAAACCAATGCCTGACGTGAAACTCCCAAGAAGATAGGGAGACAGAGTGATGTGTCACAAAATGTGAAGTTAGATTCATTTTGGCGTGCTCTTTAACACTCGATTGTATGGAAGTGGCTTTGAATGGCAAAAGGGTACTCAAGTGCATTTGGCTGGAGGCAATCTTCTGACAATACTGAAAATAAAAAGGAACTGGCCTATGAAGAATAATGCGGAAACAAAAATGCCTAGGCAATCACCGCAGTGTAAAATAACCAGTCACATCAGCACAGAGTATTAGAAAGATGTGCCACATAAAAAGCAGGATGGCAGTGTGTTAACAGGTAGGCAAGGCTGGAAGGCAGAGCTCATGGTGATGTGTTCTCACGAAGGAAGAGGGTTATCACTAAAACAGTCAAGGGACAGTTGGGCGCTTATGATGTCAGAGACCATCTGACAGTCATTTTATAACGATTAACTCATGTGATTCTACAGACCTTTATGAGTCATGGTCAGATATTATCATTTCATAGATGAGGAAACAGAGACACAGAAGGTTAAGGGATTTTCCCAAGCTACATCTTTCAGAAAAGAAAGCTCTGGAATTGGTGTACAGCAGATCTGAGTCTATAGCTGGGATACTGCTAGGTGTCATTCAAAGGCGAGGAGCATGGGGTCGTGGGGCCGGGGAGCCAGTGCCCTTGTGCTCAGACACTATGCTACCCTGTCTCCAGCTGATGTAAGGTCAACAGGCCTATTCTGTGAGTCTCTGAGAGAAATGAATGTCCTGGGGGAGATTTTATAATATCTGAGACCCAGGGGCACACAGCTCTGTTTTGAATTCCCAATAGTGTTATCACATGTGCTGGTTCGTCCCAGACAGCCCTGCTTTATGCTTGCTGTCAAGGTGTAATCAATAATAGCGCTCTAAAAAGTGTCCCAATTTGGAAGATAAAGTATATAGTCATCCTATGTAGACAGTCAAATGGTTAATCCCTGGTCAAGACTAAATCCACTTGAGAGCTGAGGTGCTGTGCTGATGATTTCTTACATACACAAGAGATGGATGGACTTGAGGAGAATTTGTTCTATAATGGGAATACTAAGAAAGTAACCCCCCTCACACCCAGGGAAGAAATCAACAGCAGAAAAAGCAAACAAAAAATAGCAGGAGACTCACTCAAACAAGGCAGCATAATTAGATTTAGTCAAAACTACTCCAAAGAGGGCATTACATTGAGCTGCCAAAGGCTTCGCTAAGATAAAAGGCTGATTTCCTTGGAGAATATCCAAAGTGAATTCCAATCATATCTGGGTTGTTTTACTATCTATCTAGGTATTAGAACCCACCCTTAAGTATCAGGAATTAGGGGACATGAGGTGGAGTTAATTTATTAGTTCGTTCACAGCCTGCTATAGTGAGCCTGAATCCATTCTGCCAACGTCAATATTGGGTCTTGCCTTTTCATACTGGCACAACTACAAATACATGTATGAAGATACTGAGTCATCTTCAACATCAATGAGCCCTTATGAGGGGTAAAGCTCAACCTTTCTTAGCCAATCCCCCCGGGGCCAAACCAGAGAGGGCAGGAAGCCACTGACTTCCTCAAATAATTTGCAGCAGTGATTTCCCTGCAACATTTCCCCGTAAGCGAAAAACTGCTTATTCCGTGTTTATAAGATGTGGAGCTTCCCAAATGAAAGAACTCCAGTCAGAAAGTCCAGATGTTTCTGGAAAATCCATTCTTTTTGCCAAGGAAGTTGATGACAAGTTCTTAAGGTCAGAACAGGAAGCTTGTGTCTTTGGGAGATCTTTGAGAAGACATGGGGAGAGGAAAGCAGGAATGAACCTTTGTGTTGTCTGCACATAAAACTTCACACAAATAGATTTTCCATAAATAAGTCTCCCTATACACTGAAAGTATGGAAAAGAATATACTCAATGAGATATAAAATGTTGAGGTCTGATCATAAAAATTGAGTTCCTATTGTTACTATAGCAGAATGGGTTTTTTTTTTTTATGGGATATATTGCAATGGAAATGCACTGACTGTTGATAAGTGATAGACCTGTTAGAATTCATTCCTTTGTGATTGCCAGGTAGGCAATTTCTTAGAAAACTATAGAAACCTGGTCAAGTACCTCTATTTATTTTTCCACTAAGTTTGATTATGCTTTACTTCCCATCTAACTTTCTATTGGTAAGTTAGTGCTGAGATAAAAGGATTTTGTGCTATTAATGCGCACTGTGGTCTAGTTTCAAGAATATTTGAAATAATTGCTTCTGGATGGGCTCAAAATTGTAAACCAGAAGGCTCTAGGGAACTTTCACTTGATTTGGGCTGTTTTCAAGCCTATTTTTTCTGCTAGCATTTCCAGTAGAATTTTATCATCTGCTCACCTCTTTTCCTCCACTGCAACCCTAACTCCAGCCCCTGCCAGCAGACAAGAGGAAAGGCCCCATGCAGGGCAAACACAGAAGGTTTTAGAGGCCAGGTCTGAAATTTATGGTCTCCTATAACCACAATGGGCTGGAAACTGGTCTCCCTGTATATCAGGGAGGAAAAATAGAAAAATAAAACAGGGTTTTGTGATCACATAGCTGTCTTCCCGATACTCCATACCATCAGACACATAACCTTACCTTAAACCACATGGTACTCTAGAGCATGACTTTAAAAAAATTTTTTTAATGCTTATTTATTTTGGGGAGAGAGAAAGACAGAGCATGAGTGGGGGAAGAGAGAGAGAGAGACACAGAATCCAAAGCAGACTCCAGGCTCTGAGCTGTCAGCACAAAGCCCAATGTGGGGCTTGAACCCATGAACCGTGAGATCATGACCTGAGTCAAAGTCAGAGGCTTAACTGACTGAGCCACACAGGTGCCCCTCTTTTTTTGTTTTTTGAATAGAGATTATTCCATTTGTAATGTTGATGCTGAGATAAAAGGATATTCATGCTCTTAATATATGCCAATGTCTGGGCACCTGGGTGGCTCAGTTGGTTAAGCATCTGACTTCGGCTCAGGTCATTATCTCATGGTTTGTGGGTTCAAGCCCCACGTCAGGCTCTGTGCTGACAGCTCAGATCCTGGAGACTGCTTCGGATTCTGTGTCTCCCTCTCTCTCTCTCTTTCAAAAATAAATAAACATTAAAAAAAAAAAAATATATATATATATATATATGCGCCAAGGTCCACTTTCAAGACTTCTCAACATAGTTGCTTCAGTATTCTTACTGGTAGTCATATGGCATATCTGGGATTTTGTGAGGTACCAAGATTATTTACAGATTCGGTGACTGAAGTCAAACATTTACTCTGCTTCAGAAGATGATTAAGGAACCCAGGGTAATGTACTTGGATATTGCTTCTAGGCATTTGGAGGGTTTTTTCTTCCTGTGTGGAAGCTTCATCCAAATGGCTTAAAATTAGGTGATTATAAATTCTTTGATACAACTTTGTGGAGCTTTATTCCCCTCAACCAGACTGTGGGCTGGGATTAGTGACTTGTTTCTAGGGAACAAAATATTTAAAGGAAAAAATAGTACTTTTTTAGTGGAGAAACCTGGCAAATGCCACTTTATGCAAGTGATCAAGGTGTTAACATTATTAGTAATGTTATGTTGATATCATGTACCCCTGATATGATGTGATGAAAGGCCATTTCACCTTTGTAGTATTCTTTCCCCAAACCCATTACCCTAGTCTAATCATGAGGAAACATCAGACAAATCCCAACTAGGAGACATTCTACAAAATACCTGACCAATAGTCAAAAGTATCCAAACTGTCAAACAGGAAGAAAGACAGAAACTGTCACAGATTGAAGGAGATCAAAGAGACAAGACAACTAAATGTAATGTGGGATCCTGGATTGCAGCCTAGAATAGAAAAATGACACTACTGAATAAACTGGAGAACTCTGGATACAATCCATAGTTTAGTTACTACTATGGTGCCGATGTGAATTTCTTAGTTTTGATGAATGTGCTGTGGCTATATAAAATGTTAACATTAGCATATGGAAATTCTGTACTATTTTTGGATGTTTTCTGTAAATCTATGATTATTTCAGTATCAATAGCTAAAAACGAAACTAAAAATGAAATTTAAAAATTAGATGATTAACTTGAGAAGAGCAACACAGTTAACAATGACAAAGACAGAATTTCAAGGGTAGATAAAGACATTTTATTTTATTTTTATGTATATATGTCCGTATTTTAAAAGTTTATTTTGAGAGAGAGACCATACGCGGGAGGGGCAGAGAGAGGGGGAGAGGGAGAATCCCGAGCAGGCTCCACGCTATCAGTGCTGGGTTGGACGTGGGGCTTGAGCTCATGAACCATTAGATCATGACCTGAGCCAAAATCAAGAGTTTGATGCTCAACTGACTGAGCCACCCAGGTACCCCAGAAAAGACATTTTAGATAATAGCAATTTATCAATTCATTTGGAAGAAGAAAATAAGGCTGAGAGAAGCAAATCAGATAGCTAAATGTTTCAGAGGAGATAAATAGTACCTACCTTAACATAAAAGATTTATTACTCTTAACCTAATACTCTTGTCTCAGGTTATTCCTGAGATGCTTGTTTGTGGGGAGAGGGGAGAATCATGGCATAGATGTAGAAATCACACAGTAAAAAAATTATGCATCACATAATAGGACTATTCATTTTATTTTTTTTTTCTGGTTAATTCCTAATCCATAGGATTTATGGTTCAACCCCCCGCCCACACACTCACATGCAAACATGCACACACACACATACACACACACATCCCCCTTTTCCCACAGCATGTTACCTGCAGTCCTACAAGATAAATTTTAGTATTCCTCATTTGTAGAAGAGTATCATGAGGCTCAAAAAAAGCAAGTGACCTGCCAAGCTTTCACAGCCAAATAATTACCAAACCCTGGATTGAAACCTCTGTCTACAACTGAAGCTCAAGCTCTTTCCATTATACCCTGGTGCTTCCTTTCCTGAAAAGAGGCATGGAGAAGCCCCTGGAAAAGATGAGAGAGGAATATCTAGGAGCAGTCAGCTGGATGAGTTGTAAGGGTTTATCATGAATCATTACTTCTCAGCATTCCAGAACTGAAACTTATGTCCCTAAATTTCTGAAAAGGTCTTAAGTGAGTGAATGAGTCTGGGGCAAAAATAGGCAGTTATCTGTAGTTTCAGGGGCTCTCTGTCAGGTAAAGGATTCAAATAGTTTATTTTCTTCCTTTGAGTAACTTTCTGTATGATCAAAATATTTAGTTAAATGGTATGTTAATCTGGCGAGACAATGGTATTGTGTCTTGCTTCAACCCTGAAAGTATATAATAATAACATTGACTGTTGACCGCATCTTTCCTCTGTGCCTCATACTGTAATATATTGCATTTGTTATTTCTATTTCACATCTCAAAATAGGAAAGGAATGGTTATCTTTGTTTTACGAAAGGGGAGATTGAGGACCTTTTACCAGTGCTGCCCCTCACCGCCCATGCGGTATTATAAAACTAATACCACTTGTGTGAAGCAGTTAGTATAAAAACACATTTAGATGAAACAATGCTGCCAAAGGCAGACGTGTCTCTTCTAATAGATTTCGGTCACCAGTCCACTTCATACATGTGTGCAGCCATTTCCAGGTATTGTATAACAAAACATCTCTTAAGTCAGAGACCTTTTCAACAACATGTTTAATTGCTGGAAACTTAGAAGAAATGTAAGGAAGGAAATGAATACCCACCATTCAGCTAGTGGGTATTCTTCACTTTTCTATTCATTATTCAGTCTCCTTGAGGTTGAGACTGTGGCTTCTTGATTCTCCTAGTATCTCTGTGAGATCACCCTGAATCAACTGGATGACTCCTGGGGGTATAAAGAGGCCTCACACAATGACACTGAGGTAACACCTTTTTTCACTTCCTGGTGAAGGCCTTAGTAGTACTTGACTGGGCTCAGGTCTTTGGCCTGTTAGCAATGAATATGGCCCTGAGACATTCACCTTTTCTTCACCAACCAGAACTCCCTCAGTTATCAGTGGAGCTAAATAAAGATCGCAGCTTATCTCCAAACTCTCCTTACCAGGCCTATGTTAAAAAGGAGCTCTGGACCCAGAAATCCTGTTAATTCAAGTGTATGTACAAATGCTTCTCTCCTAGACAGTGTATTAGTTGACAGGATTTCTGATATGATTATTTTTTATTATTATTTTGTATGCTGCTTTTTATGCTTACACGGATATCATGGTTCTCTACCACAGGGAAGTGATGGAGAAAACCTCTCCCGGTCAAGTGCCAAAGAGAAATGAAACAATCTATTCTAACAAAATGCAGGCATGTACTTTCTTTGGCCTCCCCATTGAGTGTTCAGCCTGAGTTAATTTCTTGCTGACAACAACTAATGTAGTGTCTTGAGTATTTCATTGGCAAAACTGCAAAAGGAAGCAAACAAAATGAGAGAAATTAAACAAGGCATAACCAAATTGACCATTTCAGTTGCATTAATGAAAATGTGTTATTTATGTAAGTTGGAATCAAGCTCTGAAAAGAAGTGAGACACATATATTATATTTCTTGTTTTTTTAAATGATTGTTTATTTATTGAGAGAAAGAAAGAGGCAGAGAAATAAGGAGAAAGAGAATCCCAAGCAGGCTCAGAGCTGTCAGTGCAGAGCCCAACGTAGGACTCGATCTCATGAACTGTGAGATCATGACCTGAGTGGAATCCAAGGTTCAGATGCTTAACCCACTGAGCCACCCAGGTGTCCCTATTCTATTTGTTTAGAGTTATTTACTAAAAAAAATCTATGGTGGAGGAAAAGGTAATGGTTTCCCCTATTTGGTGACCAATATTTTTCACCATTCTCTGCTATGTGGCTCATGCTTACAAATATTAAAAACATGGTATAATTGATTATAATCAACCAATACTTATCATCATGCTAAGAGTTAGGGAAGTGATTCAGACACAGTCCCTGCCATCTTTAGGAGCCAGAAAGAGTTAAACAGGGAAGTTATACATCAATGAAAGTTCATATAAACTATAGAGAAGGGAGTAATTAGCCAGAAAGACTGGAATTTGAAGACTGGGTAGGATTTCACCTAGAAGAACAATTTCAGGACATTAGATTTGTTCAAAGTACAGCATTTGTGGGGGCATAATGGTGGACTAACAAGATATGTTCAGGGAACTCTGAAGAGCTTCTCCTAAATGCCAGAGGGACAAGGACCTGGGGTGAGGGCGGAGATGTGGTCGCAAACATTGCCAAAGAGGTAAGCAGAGACTAGATTGTTGAGGCCAGTCAGAATTCATTAAATACTTAGCACTAGGTAAGGTACTATGTGGGCTACAAAAAACTACTTGGATCCTTTGCTGTTTTTTAAGGATCTATGATCAAACTGAGAAGAGAAACCAACATACATGAGGCAATTAAAACACAATTAAGAAGTCAATGATGCATTATTGACTCTGCGGTTGGAATTCAAAGACGGTACAGAAATCTATATAGTCTCTAATAATCAAAGAATTAAAAAGTTGGATTTGTACTGCCCCTTGACAAATGGGATGGCTTACTTGAAGAGTTCTTAACCGACCAGTACTACCCCCTAGCGGACATTTGGAAATGTGTAAGTTTATTTTTAAATGTGGAAGTGGGGAGGAGGGTGGGTCACTTTTTCATTCATTGGACCAGAGAGGCTAAGTGCCTCATTCAATGAAGAATTGTCTCTCTCAAAACTGCCCCCATTCAGAAGCACTAATCAGACAGAGGGCAGAAAGTAGATTCCAGATGTTGAGAACAAAGTATAAGAATTATAGGTACATATCACTTTTGGTCATTAGCAAAATTTAATTGGATAATTCAGAAAAAGATTCTATTCTATTTTTAAAATACACTAACTTTCTCAGTTTATTTCAGAAAATTCATGATTACATAGGCCCTTTGGCAGGATTGCAATCTCAAGTGCTATTAGGGGTTAGACAAAAGCCGTAGATGTGTAAATTGGTGATTTAACCAGAACCACCTCACCTCCTCCCCTAATGCTGCAAGGTTATTTGGGACATATGGCAGCTCAGTACTGTGGCTGTATGTGCTCATTCTCCTTCATCCACCATGGGTTGAATACAAGTGTCCCGGTTTCAAATGCTTGTGTCACTTTTCTTCTTACACTATGGTTTCTGTCCACCCTTGGCTTTAGTTTACTATTCTCTTTCAGTTTCTTCCCCCTGTAACTGAAGAGTGTTTACGTATCACTTTCAAACCTCCCCAAATTGGGTATCTGATCAGTTTACCCCATGGCTCCTTCCCTGATGGACAAAGCCTTAGTCCACCATGTGGGTCATTGGCTGACTTGCAGGTTACTTTTCTTATAGCCTTGAGTGAAGTCATCTCCCCATCAGTTAGCTGTGGGCAGAATGGTGCGGTCCTAAGCATGGCTCATGGGGCCTCATTCAAAAAGAACTGGGCCATAGCCCCAACAACAAATACAGTGGCTTTTCAATAATGACTCTGGTTAGACAAAAGGAAGGAGGTTTAATTGAAGTGGAACACTGCAGGATCCTGTACTCACTTCCTTCTGCAATTAAAAGGAAAAAAAAATCAAAGCCAATTTTGATGAGCGCACAGTGTAGACGGAATAAACTGCTCACAATTTAGAAGTCTTCTGTTACATTTATGCATACAGACCGTGGTCACTTTCAAATTCAGGTGGCACTATTTTCAGATATAAAGGTCATGGGCTTACCGTCACTTCAAAGTCAACAAGTACAAAATTTAACTCCTTTCTATCGGCACCAAATCACCCTCCAAGCTTCTCTATTTCCAACCATAGTATTAGAGATTTTATAGGGAGTAGTGAACTAATTGTTAAGGGGAATAAATCATGGCTGTGAATTGCAAATATCCTAGGCTCCACTTGTTAGAATAACCCAGGGTCAAGATTGATGGAGAGAAATAACCATATAGCCACATAAAATAAAATTTATAACCTGATGGCCTCCTAGCCAAATTGGGCCAGGAAGTGTTTTTCATTTTGATGAGTACTATATATTGTAAGCATTTGAATTAGAGTACAAATACAAATCAAGGCATGTGAAGTAGAGATGTCAACAGTCTTCACCAATCCAGAAGGGGCTAGCTAAAGAAGCCGTAGGTGAGTACCCGCTCACAGGAGATGAATTGCAAGAGGTGACACCAAAGTAGTGCAGGGTGATGAGGTCAGGTGGGAAACATTTTGTTTGGCTTCTACTCCTTCACTTCTTAAAGTGGTCATGCTCTCCAGCTACTGTATGACACCTAGAGTCCCACGGCTGTTTCTTTCACCTGAACGTGGGACTGGTCCAGGGGGAAAAACAAATGTACATTTAGAAGTCTAATTAGAACACACACTGTCAGCAACACTGTACTGAAGGCCCCATTAAACATCTTGTGAATGCCCAAGAGTGCCCCTGCCCATGTTTGGAGTGACACATTTTGGCACGACTGGTGACAATTAGGATCAGACCCAGGACACTGGAGAATTTGCACGGCATCCCATATGGCCTAGTGTGTAGGTAGATTGTTCCCAGGTGCTTGAAACTCAATGAAAGAGCTCTGGGTAGGAATTAGATGAAAATGCTGGAGAATGCAAATTAGTACACTATAGATGGATCTGTATCATGTATGGTCACATTATGGATTGGATTCAACTGTCAGATGGTTATGTATTATTCATGATCAAATTCAGGGTAAAGATACCAGATGGCAAAGGCATATTCATGGTCAGATCATAGTTGTTAGATTAATTATAAATCTACATAAGAATTGGATAATAATCACTCAGACTGCTCTCAGAAGGATACTCTGTAGATCACCTAATCAAAAGTATTTTTAAAATAAGGTGTGTAGGTTATTAGGTGACATTAAACATTTTATGTTGCCATAAGTTATTTTCCAAAAAGACTCTCTAGTAACATAAAAAATTTTTTCAGATTTCACTAACCTGTGGCTTTGGTCTTAATGTTGGATAGAGCTCAGGGTAACAATGCCGTTTCTTTAAAGGAGTTTACATGATTTACACTAGGTAGAATGTTAAGGGACTGGTGAGACTCTATTAGATGATAACAATGTTTTTGTCTGCATGGCTACAACTCATCATGTACAACTCATCAGGTGTCACTAAACCTAATGTCATCAGCATCCCTGTGGGATAGACATCTTCTGATTGCCCGCACCACTCCCCCCACGCCCAAATCCTCTTTCTGTCCTTTCCCACCCTGAATTGTGCTCAGTGAGCATGCTCTGGAAAGGTCATATCAACAAATTCTTTTGTCTTCCATATTCCAGCTGGTTCACTACTGAGGAGCATTAGTGGGAGATGGGGCTTAGAAAGAGCGAATATTCTCTTGGGTCTCTCCCTGTAGGATCTCTTCAGGCTGGCCTGTCTCCACCACAAAGTTCCACAGCTCCTGTTAGGTGGTCCTCCCCAGCACACCGTTTTCTATCTGAGAAGTTTTCTTTCTGAAAACTTCACTGATGATTGCGGTTTTCTGCTGTTACTAGCCCTGGGGTTGTTATCTTTTGTGTTTGCCTTATACCCTGACCACACCTTTGTAAATAGTCTTCTAATTAAATTCTCCTTAAATACATGAGTGTGCCATCTGGTTTCTGCTAGGATCCAGACTGAAATATACCCTAAGCACAGAATCATTAGGTCAAAGAATAGTTTGTCTACAATGGAATATAGATTGACATGATCTAGTCAATCTTTCTCATTTTACTGATGAGGACATTGAGGTGCAGAGATATCAAGGGATTTAACCAAAGTCACCAGCTACTACATGAAAACCTGGAGACTAGAACCCAACTACTCCGAATCTCTTCAGTGCATTTTCCACAACAAACTCCTGTGCAGAAGGTTGTGGGCACCCCATGTGTCCCCTGAAGGTGTCTGTCAAGGAAAGTTAGCTCCAAGCGGTTGGTCAGTAGAGAGATTTTTCTACATATAGCAGCTTATGGTCAGGTTGTTATCCACAGTTCCAGGAAGAGACTCATTAAGAAGACTGGTGTTACTGAAAATCCAGAGATCCATATAATAACTTCAAGAATAGTTTCCAAAAATTCCAGCTAAACTTGGCTCCCAGAACGTTACAGTACTCAGGAGGGAGAGGATAAAGGGGGAAATATATGAAGTGGGGCCTTTATCTCTCATTGCTCAGATGTTATCCTTAGACAGGTGGAGGGGTTGGGCAGGGGGATGGTTGCAATCAGGCAAGACAGGTGTCACTAAACTGCATGAGAGAAGAGAGACAGGGGTAAGATAATTACCATAAAGTGAGTATCTTTGTGTCAGGAACTGCACTGTTCTACATTCATTATTTTATATAATCCCAACCATAACCCTCATTTCACAGATGAGAACAGAAAAATTCAAGCAAAAGGAAGTTATACCCGTAGGGAGTGGGAAATAAGCCCAAGAGGAAACCTAGAGTTCCATACAATTGGGAGCAGTGACAGCAGCAACAAAGATGATAAAATGTTTCTTATTGCCTGTCACTGGCTAGGATGTTAGGGATGGAGGAGAAACAAAGATCAGGAAATAAGCACCATGAACTAGAAAGACCTAGTTGCTGCCATTGTGTCCTATGGGCTATGGGGCCATGGGAGTGGGAAAGTACACAGATGACTAGAATATAGTTTGAAAAGTTTTATTATCTGGAAGGACAGGTATGTTGGGGGCACAGAGAAGGGGCAAGTAACACAGACAAGGGAGGGCATGGGGCAGTGAAGATTTTACAGAGGAAGTGACAGCTGAGTGAACTGAAGGATGAAGAGAAGTTGACAGATGATGTGGAAGGGAAGTGTGTTTCAGGTAGAGGAAACAGCATGTGTAAAGGCCTGCTGTTAAGAGAACTCCTGGCAAATAAGTTCATTGGAGCTGATCATATAGGATAGTGGGAAGTGAAGGGGGCAAGGCTGCAAAACTAAGTCAAGGACATCGTATAGGCTGAGCCTGTAGGTCATGTTAAGGAATTTGGATCTTTCTTTTCCCTCTGAGCATTAGAAAGACACTGAGGGTTTTACATAAGGAGATGATATGACCAGATGTCCTGAGGTCACTGATCCTTGGACAGAGATTGTCCTCTGCTCTGGTTTTGTTTGGGGAATGACAAGGCAGCACTCTATTTAGGGTAGGGCAATAAGGCAGCCAGCATGCAGTTGGGCTCAGAGGGCCCATAGGTGTTAATTATCCTTGACTGAAAGCCAGGCCTCTCCAGGGATCCCCAGTAGTTCTGTGTCACTGACAGTGTTTGCCAGTCTATGTGGCACTCTCTGCCTAGCTGCAAGGAATTAGAATTTACTCTGCTTCCTTGAGCATTTTGTCCCGTTTTAAAGGAGAACCTAAGATATTATTCAACAGAGGTTACATTGTTTTCATGGTATCATATAATAAGTACAGATCTTTCATGACTTATGATGGGGTTGTATCCCATAAACCCATCATCATAAGTCAAAAATACCATAAGTTTGAAAACACATTTAATACACACAACCTACTGAACATGGTAGTTTAGTCTAGACTACCTTACATGTGCTCAGAAAACTTACATTAGCCTATAGTTGGGCAAAACTATCTAACATGAAGCCTATTTTATAATAAAGTGTTGACTATCTCATGTAATTTATTGAATGCTGTACTGAAAGTGAAAAACAGAATGGCTGTATGGGTTCAGAATGGTTGTCAGTGTATCGGTTGTTTACACTTAGTGATCATGGGGCTGACTGGGAGCTGTAGCTTGAGGCAGCTGCCCAACAACACAAGAGAGTATCATACATACTGCCTATTGCCAGGCCAGAAAAAGATCAAAATTCAAAATTGGAAGTATGGTTTCTACTGAATGTGTATCACTTTTGCACCATGGTGAAGCTGAGAGATCATAAGTCGAATCATCAGAAGTTGGGGACACCTGCAGTTGCGATGTGTTTTTAATTAACATTTGTGTTTTGTTTGCTTTTCCTTTTCCAGTCAGTACAGTCTAGCACTGAGTTGTAAGAGTGGCTCAGGATATTTATCTGCCTTGGATGGACTCGGAAAACTTGACCTTGAGTTTGTATCTGGCCATGTGATACAATCAGAACTTGCTCAACTTTGGGAGCCACAGCATTTATAGGAAAAGTATTTCCAGGCAGGAAAAGGGCAGAAAGGGTATTCCTTTGTAAAATGTGAATGGATATGAGACTGAGACCTTGGCTGTATCTGTATGTGCATTAAACTGTCCAGAGAAGTTACCTAAAAGATGCTTACTGAATAAAAGAGAAGTGCTTGGCTATTCTTTATAACTGAAGCAAAATGTTCCTGAAATATTATCTACCCTTCCATGTGCATTTTCCCCATTCCTCTCCTCTCCTTTTCCCTTCTATTCCATTCTATTTTAAAGGAAAATTCTAGTTACAAACCAATACATTGATTTTAGAACTCACTAATGATTGGATTATAGCCTGGACTTTGAGAAATGCTGCTATAGAAGATTTCACCAAAATGTATTTTTCCTATAATTCTATTATGGCAAAGAAATGAATTCTGCTTGAACTATGGAATTAATAAGTCCTACCTAACTGCTTGAAGTATCTGAGGATTGGTGAAGATTTCCACAGAGACTGTTACCTCATTGGAAGGGTAGCAACACCGTTTCTTAAAGGAAGGAATACCTTTATATGGCTATGAGATGGTAAACTCTTGAACCCCACTATATTTGGGAGGTTGGTTAGTAGTATTAGATAGCAATGTAATGGTTTCTTCCCATGAGAAATCTATTTTCAGTTCAAACTCTAATCATAGAGGTATTCCTCTGCCTGAAACAAATGATATGGTGGACATAATGCTGATCACTAACTCAGAAAAAGCTGATTAGAATTCAGAATGCTGAGATCAGAGAGAGAAAAAAAGCCAAATTAGGCACATAGGAAAAGGTGCCATTCCTATGTTCTAAAGGAACTGGAAGCCTGATTTTTTCAAATCCTGTTGAAGGTAGTAGTTCCACTTCTCATTAATATTAATTCCTAGTCCTGAAAATAAGTGAATGAGTAGAGACTTGAGAATTTCTCAAGTGCCATGATGAAGGATGGAAAACTTTTCGATCCCAGTTGGTGCGGAATAAAACCATGGAAATGATGAGCACCAGGGAAGGGGATCAGAACAGTGAACATAAGAAGATAAACCAGATGGATAAACCAGAACAAAGACATCTTAACTTAGTCTTCTGGGTTAAAAGGTTTCCCCCAATCCCACAGTGAGAATTAGAAGAATTAGAAAGTGATATCAGAGCCTCAATGTGGGTGTTTATTATTTGCAAACATACTTTGTTTTTTAAAATTATTTATTTGAATTCAAGTTAGTTAACATACAGCATAGTATTGGCTTTGGGAGTAGAACCCAGTGATCCATCACTCCCTATAAACAGCCAGTGCTCAACCCAACAAGTGCCCTTCTCAATGCCCATCACCCATTTACCCCATACCCTCACTCACCTCCCCTTCAGCAACCCTCAGTTTGTTCTCTATATTTAAGAGTATTTTATGGTTTGCTTCTTCTGTTTTTATCATTTTTCCTTCCCTTCCCCTTTATTCATCTGTTGTGATTCTTAAATTCCACATATGAGTGAAATCATGTGATCTTTGTCTTTCTCTGACTGACTTATTTTGCTTAGCATAATATACTCTAGTTCCATTCACGTTGTTGCAAATGGCAAGATTTCATTCTTTTTGATCACTGAGTAGTAGTCCACTGTGTGTGTGTGTGTGTGTGTGTGTGTGTGTGTGTGTGTGTGTATACCACATCTTCATCCATTCATCAGTTGATGAACATTTTCTATAAACATTGGTGTGCACATGCCCCTTTGGACCAGTATTTTTGTATCCTTTGTATAAATATTTAGTAGTGCAATTCCTGGGTCATAGGGCAGCTCTATTTTTAATTTTTTGAGGAACGTCTATACTGTTTTCCAGAGTGGCTGTACCAGTTTGCATTCCTACCAACAGTGCAGAAGTGTTCTCCTTTGTTTCTCCGCATCCTTGCCAACATCTGTGTTTCCTGAGTTGTTAATTTTAGCCATTCTGACAGGTGTGAGATGGTATCTCATTGTGGTGTTTATTTGTATTTCTCTGATGATGAGTGATGGTGAGCACCTTTTCATGTGTCTGTTAGCCATCTGAATGTCTTCATTGGGAAAGTGGCTATTCATGTCTTCTCCCCATTCCTTCACTGGAATGTATTTTGGGTGTTGAGTTTGATATTTTCTTTATAGATTTTAGATGCTAACCCTTTATCTTATATGTCATTTTAAAATATCTTCTCTCATTCTGTTGGTTGCATTTTAGTTTTGTTGATTGTTTCCTCTGCTGTGCAGAAGCTTTTTATCTTGATGAGGTCCCAGTAGTTCATTTTTGCTACTATTTCCCTTGCCTCTGGAGACATGTCTAGTAAGAAGTTGTTGTGACCAAGGTCAAAGCGGTTGATGCTTGTTTTCTCCTCTAGGATTTTGATGGTTTCTTGTTTCACATTTAGGTCTTTCATCCATGTTGTTCAACATAATATTGGAAGTCCTAGCCTCAGTGGTCAGACAACAAAAAGAAATGAGAGGCATACAAATTGGCAAAGAAGCCAAAATTTCACTTTTCACAGATGACATGATACTCTACATGGAAAATCCAAAAGACTCCACCAAAAAGCTGCTAGAATTAATTCATGAATGAATTCAGCAAAGTTGCAGGATATAAAACCAATGTACAGAAATCGGTTGCATTTCTATACACTGATAAGAAAGCAGCAGAAAGAGAAATCAAGGAATCAATCCCATTTACAATTGCAATAAAAACCAGAACATACCTAGGAAAAAACCTAACCAAAGAGGTAAAAGATCTGTACACTAAAAACTATAGAAAGTTTGTGAAAGAAATTGAGGAAGATACAAAGAAATGGAAAAACATTCTATGCTCATGGATTGGAAGAGCCAAGTATTGCATTAAAATGTCGATACTACCCAAAGCAATCTACACATTCAATGCAATACCTGTCAAAATAACACCGGCAGTCTTCACAGAACTAGGACAAACAATCCTAAAATTTGTATGGAACCAGTAAAGAACCCGAATGGCCAAAGTAATGTTGAAAAAGAAAACCAAAGCTGGAGGCATCGCAATTCAGGATTTTGAGCTGTATTACAAAGCTGTAATCATCAAGACAGGATGGTTGGTACTGGCATAAAAACAGACACACAGATCAATGGAACAGAACAGAGAACCCAGAAATGGATCCATAAATGTATGGCCAACTAATCTTTGACAAAACAGAAAAGAGTATTCAGTGGAAAAAAAGGCAGTCTCTTCAGTAAATGGTTCTGGGAAAACCGGAAAGCGACATGCAGAAGAATGAAGCAAACATACTTTAAATAAATGAACAGTCAACATTACATGGCTCTCCTTCTGCACCATGAACTCAGTAATTCTCACAAACCATTCATGTGGCCCTTATAAATTGTAAGTCTATGACTGAAATCAAACCGTACAAACCTAACCTCCATTGGTTCTACCCTGTTTTACATGTCACAAATGAGCATAGTTTTGGCTTTGCATCAGGCAAACATAACTTTAAAATAATGTTTTCCTTTCTGCTATAATCTGAATGTTTAGGTCCTCCCCCTAATTCATATGTGGAAATTCTAACTCCCACAGGATATGTTTGGGCCTTTGGGAAGTGCTTAAATATGAGAGTGGAACCCTCATGAGGGACTGGTACCTTATTTGAGAAACCCCAAGGAGATAAATTCCTAGCCTGTTCTGCCAGGTGAGGATACAACAAGAAGATGTGACCTGGAAGACGGCTCTCACCTGACCATGCTGGCTGGCAATTATCAGCAATACATTTCTGTTGTTTATAAGTTCCCCAGTCTGTGGTGTTTTGTTGGAGTAGCCCAAACAGATTAACATACTTTCCTTAGAAGTTGAGTTATTAGAGATTTTCAACAACACTTTTCAGGAGGGGAACTCACAAATTCATGCTCTCCATGCTTGTTATCTGCAACCCTGTGGAATGGACTGTGTTTGCTTGCCACATCGCCTTGCTCTCTTTCTATAGGGATCTCTCCCCTTTCAATTTCGCTTCCTTGGGAACCCAGTTATTGAGGAGGTACTTTCCCTCTTTGCTGGTCGTGGCTTCTCTTTTCCTCCAGTAGCATACCTATATGTATCTCAGAGCTAGAGTTAATGCCTGAAGGATTTTCACTAAAATCCTAATGAATTAAGGAGGATAGGTCTTCTGGAAAACATTTTCACTTTAGCTGAGTTCTATGTCTTAACCCAGGGGTTTGTCATAATTAGACCAATACTTTCATTCTTTAATCTAGATGAAGAATGTAAGGCTCAAAAAAGTTGTCTTAATTCCTCCTCAAAAGGAATATTCTACCAACCAGATTTTTAAGCTTCTTGGTCTATCATTGAGACACTGTGTTTCTCTAGAAGGAAAAAGGGCAAGGTTCTTTTCTGAGCTTTATGGTTTTTTATAGAGATTGTTGGTGAATTTACCTTGGTGTGTATTAAAGCACTAAAGTTGGTTTGTAACATAATGTGAGAATAAAAAGGAAACAAGACTGGAACTTCACTTGAATATATTAAATTTTGCTGCTGTTCCACGTCCATTGGTCTTCTAGAGATTCTGTGATACTCAGTTTAAATACAAAGCAGAAAACAAGAAGAGAAATGCACTTATATCTCTTGAAGGCTCAGCCATGTTGAGGGATTATACACACAACCTCCTTAATTCTCACAGCCAACATTTCAGCCAAGTATTTTTATCTACATTTTGTAGAAAAGGAAACTGAGGCCCATGTACTATTTTGTTCATGGCCACCTAGATCATAGAGGCAGGAGTTGAGCTTAGTTTCTTTTTGTTTATAAAGTTCACACTCTTTCCACTAGCCCATGGAAACTCCTAACTTTCACAAAGCTTACCCTTTACATGGGGAGCATTTCAGACATCAAAAATAGAGAACATATATTATGAAGTCCAAAAAATGAGTGGCCAATTGTGTTGAGATAAATTGGATAAGTAAGCCAGGGCTGAATTCACAAATAAAACTTTTCTAAGTTCCCACTCAGAGATGTAGAGCTAGAAAGAGCATCTCTCACCCCCTTATAATGAAAAAAAAAATAGACAAATTGCAAGCTCATGACTTTTTTTGAACTGTCAGAGAACTTTTCACAGGGTAATTACCTGGCTCAAAATCTAAGATGAGAGAGGCATCTGCAGGTAACAACCACATACGAACACTGAAGTACCTGGAGGAGACACATGTAGACATCGGTAAGAAGAATCCCAATGGAAAATGAGAGAGTTGATGCCAAGTGTGCATAGGCAAGAGAATTAAAGCACCTAGGGGCCACAGGAATTGGTGAATCTTCAATCTTTTCAGGCTTTTTCTCCATAAACCCTACTGAGATCTTGCAGAAAAGTTTGGAGAGAGTCCTAAGAAAGTGTCCTAATATGGGGAAGGAAAGTGCAGCTGCTGAAGGATGGTCACAGAATTCCACCTGGACCCTTCCCACTGATTTTCCCCATTGAATGAAAGTGTTAATCTGTAGGGCGAAGGGCAGCAAATGTAGTCGTTTACGGTACTAGTGGAAAGCCACTGTAACTGGAGAAAGGGAACAAGGGGAAAATGCTATTTCTTTGGGGAAGGAGCAGGGATAAGTAACACGTTGGGCCCATAATCATAGCCAGGTGAGGAGCAGAAGCACTGAGATGGCCATATCCATGGTAGGCTTTGTCTGCTGAGAGTGCCCAGAAACAATGACATTCTAGTAGCAATGACCACACCTAATGCCAATGCTCAGATACTGGTTTTTAAATATAAGAAATCAGGATTCCTCAGAGAAGTGGCCTATTCCAAGGCTGAGGCAGGGAAAATACAGGATGACCCTGGACTATTTGAAGGTATCAGAAAACACAGTAGTGAAAAAAAGGCTAGTTTCATGTTATGATTTGAGCAACAAAATAAGTAATGATAGTACTGGTCTTTATAACCCAAAGAATAAAGTAAATATCCATGAGTCATCGATGTAAACAAATAAGTGAATAAATATAGAAATGGAGCAGAGGTAAACTGTCCTTACAGGAGAACTCCAAATAATAAATGTTGAAGGAATGAGGGAAGGAAAACAATTACCATTAGAACATAGCAAAAATTGCTACAATCATGATCCACAGAGGAGTGCTAAAAATCTTTGGATTAAAGTTTGAGAGGAGTAAGAATATTTGTCTCAAAGTGTCTTTCTCCAAATATTTATTATTTACAAAGGGAAAAATAGTAACTTTACATTGGAGAAATCTGGACAAACCACCTTAACCAAGTGATATCCGGTAAAATGTCTCAACATCATGAAATCCCCGATATGTTTCACTGCAGAGAGCACACCTCCTTTGTGGTATCATCCTTATAAACGGAGCATAACCTCAATCTAAGCATAATGCACTCTTAACACCTCTAACTACATAAAATGTATATCTCAGCATATTACAAGCTATTTGAAGATAAGGGTGTCAAGTGTGTTTCTTTTTCTTCATTTTTAGTCCGTCAAAAAAAGGAGATAAGGTGGAATACAATCAAAGCCTTGAAAAGAGAGAATAAAATGCCAGCTGTAAGTGCTAATATAATACAGTTACTGAATATTGTATGTGGCTCTGAGCTTCCTTTCTCCCAAGGTAAGAAGAGAATCACAAAGAATAAACACCAAATTTTGTGAGAGGTAAAGTTTTCCATACCAACATATGATTTTGCACCATTCTAAACACAGTGTTTTGAAATAGAGGAAAGACACCTGTAATTCTACTCCTAATGTACAGTTTACCTTTGAATGTTCATCGTTATCTTGTTTGAATACATGTTTTGTATATCTGCAATCCCACTGTAGATGTCATTTTGTATTGTTTTATTGAATTACGTCACTTATTTCCCATCTCTCTACATAGTATTCAAAGCTTATCATTTTAGTGTTTATACACAAATATTAACACTCTGTTATATGAAAATGCTGTACTTTACCTATGCATTTTCCTCTTGTTGGACAGTTAGGTACTAAATGTTTCTTGGCACTGAATTCTGGAAGAGGTGTTCTGTGTGTGATCCCCAAAAGGGGACATGGAGCCATGAAACAGTGCCATTGGTAGCACTGGTACAAAATGCAGAAAAGAATTTCATGTGGATATTTCTGATGAGGGGACGGTCCAAAAATATACACCAGTGAAGTAGATTTACCGACAGCTCAGCTACTGAAGGACTGATTCGTTGGTGTCATATATCTCTGTATATCTTTTTGTGTTTAACATTGAACCTTTCACATAACTGAAGCTTAGCAAATGCATGTCAATGTAGACGTACTTTCATCTTCCTCATTATTGCATCTCTGTACCTTCCTTCACTTTGGAGGAAAATCCATGTCACAACCAGACTATTTCTAAGCTTTAATGTCAGACCCATGTGGCAAGGGATTGAGTTCAGCTGACTCTTGAACAACTCAGGGGTTAGGGGCGCCAATGCCCCCTGCCTGCACCCCATGCATTTGACAATCCACATATAACTTTTGACTCCCCAAAACCTTAACAACTAATAGCCTAGTGTTGACCAGAAGCCTTACCAATAGCATAAAGAGTTGATTAACACATATTTTGTATGTTATATGTATTATATATGGTATTCTTACAATAAAGTAAGCTAGAGAAAAGAAAATGTTATTCAGAAAACCCACAAGTAAGAGAAAATACAGCTACAGTTACTGTATTTATCAAAACACAATCCACGTATAGTAGTATAAGTGGCCCTGTGCAGTCCAAACCCATGCTGTTTAAGGGTCAACTATACTTATATGCAGCAAAGGAAATACAAAAATACCCTCGGTGTTAGGAAAAATAAAGGAAAACAGAAGCAACTCTCAATGCTACAAACCACGAAGAATAACAATACATTTAGTAACAGAGTAAGTACTATTCTCCAAGAATTCATGCTTTCCCATTACTCACCTCAAAACTAAATGAAAACTCAGCAAGCTTTTCAATGCTTTCAAGTAGATTATGTACATAATTAGAAATTATTTTACTGGTGGGCTATGAGAAACGCACTCAGATCTAACAACAACAAAATCTTTGTAAAGAAATCAAGCTTTCTTTTTTTTAATTTTTTTTTCAACGTTTATTTTATTTTTGGGACAGAGAGAGACAGAGCATGAACGGGGGAGGGACAGAGAGAGAGGGAGACACAGAATCGGAAACAGGCCCCAGGCTCCGAGCCATCAGCCCAGAGCCCGACGCGGGGCTCGAACTCGCGGACCGTGAGATCGTGACCTGGCTGAAGTTGGACGCTTAACCGACTGCGCCACCCAGGCGCCCCAAGAAATCAAGCTTTCTAAAGGGCCAGGTGTCTGCCCACTTATATAAAACTACATTTCTGAATATGCTATTTTAATCTGAGTTCATCATCTTCACTGATATGTCTTCCTTTTAAATATCTTAGTCTTTTCAATTTTGTTCATTATTAGAGTGATGATTTAAAAAACCATTTTTAAGAGTCTTCCTTTTTTGTAAATATTTTTACTTTTAGGTTTTCTAGCCATGAAAATATATTTCCCTTCTTTGAAAGTTTTGTTTTTCTAAGTCCTAGAACTCACCTGTGACTCAACTCAAAATTTGCATTTCTTTACTATGATAAATTTCAAGATTATATGATAACGTCTTGGGTATTCTGTAGTATCAATGTTATATACATCTGGTATAAAATTGTGACGTTTTCCACTTGGCCTTTTTGTGAGTTGTTCTATCTAAATTGATGTTTATCATCAACTCCGAAAAATTATCAGCTATTATCTCTTCAACATTGCTTATTATTATTTATATGGTCTCCTTCTGGAACTCTGACTAAACAGAGGACAGTTTCATCTGCTCTTTATGTGTTTTAACTCCTCTCTCACATTCCCATCTCTTTGTGAATCATTTCTTTAAGTTTATTAATTTTGAGAGAAAGAGAGAGAAAGAGAGAGAGAGAGCAGGGGAGGGGCAGCGAGAGAGAGGGAGAGAGAGAATTGCAAGCAGGCTCCATGCTGTCAGAGCAGAGCCCAATGTGCGGCTCGAACCCTCGAACCGTGAGATCATGACCTGAGCTAAAATCAAGAGTTCGACACTTACTTGACTGAGCCTCGCAGGTGCTCCTGTGGATAATTTCTTAATATATACCTTTTAGCCAACCGATTCTTTTCTCAGCTGTGTCTAATGTGCTAATCTGTCCACATAATTTTGATTATTATATTTTATTCTTCATTTATATGTCATTTATAATTTACATTTCATCTTGTTCTGTCATTTGCCTAAACTGACTAATTTATTCAAAACTTCTGTGTATGTGGATTAAGATATGTTACTATTCATTGCCTGCTGTTAAGAACCTGGCTTTGTAAGTAAGTGTATAAAATTAAAAAATATATTTTAAGGAAAGGACAACAAATAAGCGTTTAGTATTGTCCCTTGCAATATTTGGGATATACTTCTACAAAAAGGTGTTTGCTGCTTATCTGAAATGCAAATTAAACTGGGTATCTTGTATTTTTGCTAAATCTGGCAATCGTAGGAAACGTTGAGGCACTGGGTAGAGTAATGTGACATTCTTTACTCATTAGCAATAAAATAAAAGGCACACTTTGCCAGTCTACAGTAATCACGTATGGTAGCATCTAGACATTTTGTCAATAGTTATGTCCAAATTCTTTGTTAGTCCCCTGATTCATGAGCATGGAAGCGTTTGCCCAGGGTCTGATTTTCTCCCAAATCATATATGTATCACAAATCATGTATAACCTGGATGTATTCTCACACTTCTAAAGCGCTCACTTAACAGGTAAATGACTTGCTCCCAACAGTTTCGCAATGCAAGATTCAAATGAATACCTTAGGAACATGACAAATTATTACTTGTCACAGACCTTCCCAGCGGGCTGCAAACTGTCACAATCATAAATGTGAAAAGGATGTGATCATCATGGCAATGACTTTCATACCGTGTTTCGTTGAGTTCTAAGGTTCCTCTGAGGTATCGCTAAGGCCACCTTGAGGGTAAAGTTCTCAGTTCCTGATTGAATCCAGGTCTCTCATTTTTTATCTGTTACACGTATTTGGTCAGAACAAAACATTTCACTTGAATAAAATCTTCTGCCGTTAAAAAATATTTGCAGACTAATCTAGAAACATATACACTTTGGTGTAAGAAAAACTTGGGTCTGACCCTGGTTTGGGCACTTATCTTTTATGTAAATTTAGGCTGTTAACTTGGCCTCTCTAAACCTTTTCCCCAAGTGAGAAAAAGAGATAATATTAGAACTTTCCTCATAGCTCTTTTTCTTATTTTCCTCTTTTTATTTTGATATTTTGTAAGAATACTTAAGATGAGATCTATCCTCTTGACAAATTTTTAAGTGTACGATCCAGCATTGGTAACTCTAGGCACGATGCAGACCTCTAGAACTTATTCATCTCGCATACCTGAAATGTTCAACACATTGAAGAGCAACTCCTTTCTCTCTTCCCCCGGCCTCTGGCAACTACTATTCTACTCTCTGTTTCTATGAGTCTGACTACTTTAGATACCTCATACGAGTGCCTCCACGTTTGTCTTTTATGGCTTAATTTGCTTAACATAAGGTCTTCCAGATTCATCCGTGTTGTTGCAAGTGGCAGGATTTCCTTCTCTAAAGGTGAAATAATATCCTGATATAGATATATTAATTATATGTATCCATATATGGATAGATAGATAGCTAGCTAAATAAAATGTGATATATGTCCATTGATGGGCATTTAAGTTGTTTCTGTATCTTGGCTATTGTGAAGAGTATTGTAACGAACATAGGAGTGCAGATATCTCTTTGAGATCCTGCTTTCAATTTCTTTAGATATATACCCAGAAATGAGATTGCTGGATTATATAGTAAGGAAAACTGAGATAATTAACATAAAATGTTTAGTACAACAGCTGGTATATAGTACATAATAAACCTTAGCTGTTATTATAATTTTTATGTTGAAAGTAATCTCCGATTCAGTTAATAATTATCGCTTCTATTCTGATCTAGAAATGTATGTCGTTTTTTTTCATGTAATCTTCACCCTAAAATGTGGAGGTCATTGCATTCTTGTCCCACAGGGGAGGAAGTAGGCTTGGGGAGCTTGGTAAGCAGCACTGTTCATTCAGCCGTAAGTAGCCGACTGGAGTTTTGAACTTGAGTGTCCTGATTCCAAGTATGATTTTCTTCCTAGTACCAAACCATCTCCTCTGGAGTCAACAGGAGCATGTTGCTCCTGATTTATAATAGCATTTAAAACTTCAGATTTGTGAATTTTGGAGTTTTGCAGAAAAGTTGCATTATTAAATAATTACCAATGTTTTCTTTCCAACAATCAATATTAATATGATTGATATAAGTGATCAGAAGAATTTTTGAGGGTGCTTTCTGATTACTTACTTCCTGGACTCCAGAGGACTGTGGTTCGCTGCGTTAGTGGATGTAGCCTGCAGGAGTGGAGGAAAGTCCCTGTCACCTCACCCTTTGAAGGATTTTGCATTACATTCCTATAATTATTTCTGTAGGTTAATGACATCAAAGAGCATTCTGCAGCAGATAAAGTGAACTTCTTCTGATAAATATACCATTATAGAAAATCATACCAAGCACGGCTACTTTTGTATGCTGCCAAAACACACAAATGCCTTATTTTGTTCAAGTGTTAAAATTTTTCATAATTAGCACACCAGGTGATTCCAGTCATTGGAGATGATGACACAATTATTTCGCCAGAGCTTTGTTGTCTGCTTGTTGAACTGGCATCAATCTGAAATATTCTTTCTTCGCCTGAATTTCCATTTTTATATTTCTCAATAAAATATCAATGGAGCATTTGTCTCCTCTCTTTTTAGTTCCTCTTATACTGTTGCAGTTTACAATATTATTTCACTTAACCTTTATTACAACCTAGCAAGGTAGGTCCCGGCAAGACAAGGGAGTTAAAACTGCCCACCTAAAGTTTCCTGTCTGCAAATGAAGATGCTAGAATTGGTTGCCAGGTTTTGTTAACACTGAAGGTGAAGGTCCTTCTGGATATAAGTTCAAATTTCAAACAATTCCATAAATGATGTACATGATTATAGGCATATAGGAAGGCACCACTTAGGGTGCAGTGGAAATCAATGTAATAAATATGGTAATAGCTAACATTTACTGAGAGCTCATTATGTGCTAGGCATTGTGTAGCACTTTGCAAGTGTTAACTAACTTAATACTCATAAAAACCCTTTAGTATGTATGTTTGTAAGTATATTTTTATACCCAAATTATAGAGGAGGAAACCAAAGTGTAGGTAATTGTTACTCTCACAAACTTCCACATCTAGTACGGGGGGGGGGGGGGGCTTGGGTTTTGACCTGATTCTGTGTGGGTAAAGGCCTCCTCTTTACCCCTAGATGAGGTGGCGACTTTTGTTCCTTTAGTATATTGCTGGGTTCTGAATCTGTGCCATATTTTGGGTGCTGGAAGAAATTGTATGATGATTTAGTCCAGGGGGTTGATATGATTTCTTCTTCAGAGTTTCCTTGTACTTTCTAGAAATGAGGGAGAATGTCTTCATACTAATTCTTTGTTAATCTACTCAATTTGCTGCATGGGTTTGTAAATAATGCTTAGTTTAAGTTTTAAAAATGTATTTTTCTATCATTTACAACAAATTCCTTGATTTTCTTTTTAGAAATAAATATTATTTACCAAAGTACTTTCTATTTTACTCATAGATATATAATTTACATATTTGTTAAGCCTCTCTGTGGGAAAGCTTCTTTTATATTTTATACATTACTTACTTTTCCAATACACTAACATTTATTAAATCTGATATTAGTTCTTGATTTTTAAATTGAGGTATAATTCACATATAGCATTATATTAGTTTCCGATGTAGAACATAATGATTCAATCTTGTGTATATTGCAAAATGATCACCACAGAAGTCTAGTTAACATTGTCCCTATACAGAGTTACAAAAAATTTTTTCTCGTGATAAGAACTTTTAAGATCTATTCTCTTAGCAACTTTCAATTATTCAATAGAGTATTATTAACTATAGTCAGGATGCTGTGCATTACATCCCCATCACTTATTTACATTTTAAAACCTGTTTACATTTTAAAATTTTTGTCATGGGGCACCTGGGTGGCTCAGTCAGTTCTGACTTCAGCTCAGGTAATCTCATGGTTCATGAGTTCGAGACCCGTGTCAGACACTGTGCTGACAGCTCGGAGCCTGGACCCTGCTTCAGATTCTGTGTGTCCCTCTCTCTCTGCCCCTCCCCTGCTCATGCTCTGTCTCTCTCAAAAATAAATTAAAAAAATATTTTAAAATTTTTGTCATAATTTCTTAAAAACACAAACCATTAAATACTTATCCTCTTGCAACCTTATTTTTAGTTACTTTTAAAGTTTCTCTTTTGTTTTGGCCATTTAAACATTTTAAATATCTCTTGTTTATTTAATCATTAAATACTATGCCCAATGTTTTTTAAATGAGCTTTTAACAACATGATCTGCACCTGACGTCTCCACTGTACTTGTGCCTGTGGAGATCGATAAGACATCAAAAGAAAACAGATCATAGAACAACCAACTCATAAAGTCACTTCTGTTGCTAAGCCAGCCACTCTCTCCCTTATCCCTCCCCCTTGGCATAAGTTCCATTTAGAGCAAATATGACACTGAAACGAGTCATATGTACCCTGAAGCGATGCATGATGTCCATATACTAGAAGGAGGTCATAGTGTCTCTGTGTTGGTATAATGAGTCTTGGGAGGCCCCTGCAAAGAAGGGACCAAGGTCCCTTGCTGCAGCACCAGAGTGGTGATCATATCTATAAAACAGGTGGAGGCTCTGGAGGTTCCCTCTGCTCATGGTGGTCACTGAGGTAACTTTGAGATAAACACTATTGAGTCACTACTGAGATCAAAAGGAGGTGCTACTTGTAACCATGGCCCTATAGCAGGTTTAGACTGGATTCCTTTGGAACCTTTTCCCAAAATGATCTTGTTCACTCTGCTGTCCACTTTCCTGAAATTCCTTATTTTATTGAATTTTTTTTAACGTTTATTCATTTTTGAGAGACAGAGAGACACAGAGCATGAGTGGGGAAGGGGCAGAGAGAGGGAGACACAGAATCCGAAACAGGCTCCAGGCTCTGAGCTGTCAGCACAGTGCCCGACGCAGGGCTCGGACTCACGAACTGCAAAGATCATGATCTGAGCCAAAGTCGGACACTCAACCAACTGAGCCACCCAGGTGCCCCATGAAATTCCTTATTTTTTGGATGACTCTATTGCCAATAATCAATAGAGTTTGTAAGGACAAGGTTCTTGTTTAGATGAAAATATCACAAAAATAATAACTCTTATTTATATAGTATTTGTGTAAGTTGGGCAGGTACTATTTTGAGCAATTTACACATATTGACTCATTAAATCTTTAGTACAACATATGACAGATGGGCAAATACAGGTCCAGGAATGGTAGTGGCTGCCCAAGGCACACAGTGAATAAGGGGAGATGCTGGGATTTGAGACAAGTCAGGCTGTTCGCAACCATTACACCATATAGCACCACATATTTATCTACTAACACTAATTGAATGCATTAAAATCAGTTCATGATGTTTCCAGATTGTAAAAGGATAAACCTAATATGGTCTAGTTTATTATTATAGCACCAATAATTCACTGATCCACTTAGCAAATATTTATTTAACTCCTGCTGTGTGTTTGTCACCGTGTGAGACATAAATGGCATAAAATAGACAGGATTATTTACAATAAAATAAAATAAAATAAAATAAAATAAAATAAAATAAAATAAAATAAAATAAAATAAAATAAAATAAAATAAAATAAAATAACAGGATTCCTCATTTCATGGAACATTCAGCCTGTCTAGGAACAGAGATTTTTAAACCAGTGATTATAAGAAAGCGAGCATGATATGTGATATGACAGGGAGGCTCCAGGGAACAGAGGACCTAACCATGTCTAGGTAGCAGAGGGGGCTTCTTTGAGAAAGCAACATTCCCACTAAGATCTGAAGGATGAGAAGTTATTCATGTAAATGGTGAGAGGAGGGGTGTTCCTAGGTGGAGGTAGCAGAAAATGGGGGAGTTTATCGTCCAAAAGAACCATCTGGAGCTTGCAGAGAAGGAAAAAGTGAGAAGAGCAGCAGTGATCCTGAAGAGCTAAGCAGGACAGATCATGGACAGGTTTGAAGATCATGTTAAGGAGTTTCTCCTTTAACTCAAAAGCAAAGGGGGAGTCCATATGAAAGATTTAGGAGCTGGGGAGTGATATAATTATATTTTCATTTTAAAAAGAATATTCTGACTACCATATGGACAGTAGATTGAAAGTGTATGTATGTGGAGGGGCAAGACTAGAGGCAGGGAGACCAGTTAAGAGACTGTAGTCCAGGAACAATGGTGGCCAGGTCTAGAGGGTTCATAGAAATGGAGAGAATTGGGCAGATTTAAGAGGTAAGTAAAAGGTAGAATCTGGGGCACCAGGCTAGCTCAGTTGGTTGAGTGTCCAACTCTTGATTTTGGCTTAGGTCATGATCCTAGCATTGTGTGATCAAGCCGAGTCAGTCTCCACACTGAGCATGGAGCCTGTTTAAGATTCTCTCCCTCTCTCCCACTCTCTCACTCTCTCTCCCCCTTCCCCTGCTCGTGTTCTCGCTCTCTCTCAAAATAAAATACATTTTTTTTTTCTTAAAAAAAGGTAAAATCAGTAGGACGTAGTAATTGATTGGATGTGAGGATAAGGAATTGTCAGCTGTTTCTGGCTCTGGCAAAGGAGAAGATGATTATGCCCTTTACTGAGTTGGAAACCTTGGATACATGCATAGGCCATGGAGGAAAGGTGATGATAATGGCATTAGTTGAATGTGCTGAGTTTTAGGTGCCTCTGAGACATCTAAATGAAGTTAAGAACCTACAACAGTGCACATAGTACATAGGAGGTACTCAAAAACTTCTGTTGAGTTGAATGAACACATAGTAGACAGCGGGGTATATGTGTTTGGAGCTCAAAGTCAGGCTTACAGAGATAGAGACAAATATCTCTAAAATATTAGCATATAGCTGACAACTGGAGCAAAGAAGTGCTGAAACATGGGAGCATGAAGAGTGAGAAAAGCAGAAGGCCTGGGATGGAGCCTTGGGCAGTGCCAGCGTTCAAGCAGTAGGTGGAAGAAGTGGAGGCTGTAAAGGGCAAGTAGTCAGCAAGGTGGGAGGAATATCATAGGAGTGCTGTGTCATGGAAGCAAAGGGAATGAGCTATGTTCAGTTGTCAAACTATCAAATGCCTCAAACAGATCAAGCGGCATAAGGACTAAAAAATATCTCCTGGGTTTAGAAATGAAGAAGACATTGGTGACCTAGTGACACCAGAGAGTGCTGAAGGATGAAGCCAGATGGGAGTTCTGAGCGCTGAACCAGTGGGTTGAGGAATGACTAATGACTAAAGAGTAGAAAATGGGGACAGCAAATATGAACAACTTGTCAGCGAGTATTAGCAGTAATGGAAGCAAAATAACAAAGAAAAGGCCAATGAAAAGAACATCATGCCTCTTTTCCTTTTCCTTCTCCTTTGCTGAATAATTCAGTCCTAAAACCATGAGGTGGGGCAAAGCAAGAGAGCTGTGCACACAGATGGGTGGCTGGTGCAGGGCACAAGAGCCCAAGCAAGAGTGTGTCCATGTGAGGGAAAGACCAGTGAGATGTCACATATTTGATCAGCCTCCCTGTGTGCAAACCAGCCATTACTATGGCCACCTTGTCCTCTCCCTTAGTGCTTTCTTTACAACCCCTGTTGTTCTGTGTTCCTGTACCTCATGCTGAGCCTTCCTGAGTGTGCACACTCTGCTCATCCTGCTTGGCCTCTGATATCCCTCATCAAGCAACATCTCTGCATGGACAGCATGCTCACCTTGCCATGCCGTGGTACCTATGCCAGATCGCTTCCATTCATGGATGCCATTCCCAACTCATGTGGGTTCCAATAACTCCCACTGGGCCTTCCTTTGTATGGACACATTTATCACTCCACTTAGATTCTGAAATTCCAGCCAGGATATCCTCATGTATGGTCACTGTGATGGTTAAGTATAATCTTGACTGGCTTGTGAGGTGCCCAAATATTTGGATAAATATTATTTTGGGGTGTGTCTGTGAGAGTGGTTCTAGAAGAGATTGACATTTGAATTTGCAGACTGAGTAAAGCAGATTGCCTTCTCCATTGTGTGCGGGGTTCATCCAACTCATTGAAGGCCTGGATAGAATAAGAGTAAGAAAGAATTCTTGTGCTCTGCTTAACTGTTCTTTGAGCTGGGATATTGGTCTTCTCTTGGCTGAGATTGGCCAAGACATGGTCTCAGACAGACAATTTATACCATCAGCTCTCTTAGGTCTCCAGCTTGCTGACTGCTGATCCTAGATTTCTCAGCTTCAATAATCATACAGTGAATCTCTCTCTCTCTTTCTCTCCCCTATTCACCCTGTTTCTCTGAAAAATCTAGATTAATATGGCCCCCTTCCCCTTGCTTGGGCTCCAACAGCCCATGCCAGACCACTCCTTTGCACAGTTTTCCTGTTCACTCTCTTCTCCCCCACCCTCCACCTTCTGCCTTGGGCTTAGGAATCTCAAACTGGGCCTTTCATCTGTGTGGATACACTCCTCACCCTACTTGGGCTCCTCCACACCAGCCAAGCTTCCCTGTGGACAGCTCTCTGGTTTTGCCTTACCAATGGTTTTAGGACTGAATTATTCAGGAAGAGAAAAGGGGGGAGCGGAGGAAGGAAAAACTTATATTACTTCTATTGATGTTATTTTTTGTTATCTCTTCTTCCTTTCGGTGCTAATTTTCTCTTACAAGCTGTTCATATTTGATGTAAATGTGTGTGTGTATGTGTGCATGCATGCACATGTGTGTGTGTACATAGATACATATGCTCACTCTCCTCTCCAGTGAAAAGGTCTTGGAATAGCTATATCAAGGAGTATACCCAAAGCCCACATCCTGACCTCCAAATACCATCTCCACTGAAAGGTCTAAAAGGAACCAGATCTCCATGAAGAAATGGCTGATTCCAGAGCTGTGACAAGGTAAATACACGAGCCTGGAATACCTTTTGTATTGTAAAAATTGCTAAAAGATGAGAGGGCACATCAAAATGACATATTTTGGCTCTTCCCAGCCAAATCTTGAACTACTTGAGGCTCAAAATATATAATGAATCATTGAATACAATAAGAAGTCGTGAGTCCATACTGATATATGTAAACAAATGAATAACTTGAAACTTGGATGAGAAAAAAGATACTTACATAATTTCAAAATACCTGTTCCACATAGTCCTTTCCCCACAAGATATGTATTAGTAAGGGAACAAAGTTCACAGTGGAAAAACATGGCAGATACCATCCTAATCAAGAGATCAAGGTTAACATCCTCAGTGGAACAAAAACCACACACCACCTAAAAGGCTGTTAGAAAGAATGCACCATCACTTCTGTGATATTTCAGCCAAAGTTTCCTAACCAGAATCTAATCATGAGAAATAACAGACAAACTGAAACTGATGGACACGTCACCAAATAACTGTCCTTTAATCTTCAAATGTGTCAATGTCATACAAGTTGAAAAAAAGCTTAGGAACTCTCCTAGAGTGAAGGAGATTAAAGACACAATGACTAAATGTGATGTGTGATTCTGAACTGGATCATTTTGCTATCTGGAAATCCTTGAAAGGTTGAGGAATAGGTGGTAGTAATGCATCAATGTCAAATTCCAGATTTTGTTGTGTTGGAGAATGTCTTTGTTTATAGGAAATAGACACTAACGTATTAGGGGGAGATTGGGCATAAATCTGAATTAAATATTCCAGGGAAAAAATATTCTTTGTATTGTCCTTGGAGCTTTTCTCTAAGTTTGAGATTATTTCAAAAGCACCCACTCCCCTCCACACTAATACAACAACTACACCAACATGTGAATGACTCTTCAGAGTTTTCATTGTAGCTCTCTCTATATGTATTAATCCTCATAAAAATACATTAGGTATGAAGATGGGTATTATTAATTTTATATTGTAAATGTAATTTTATATTGTAAATGTATATTGTAAATGGTGAAGAGAAATTAAGTGCCAAAGATAATGCAGGTAGTGAGTAGCCAACCATGGACTGGGTGGAAAGACAGGAGAGACAAAGTCCTGGGGCACAGGTTAATTTTTAGGGAAAACAGGTGCAGATGAGAGTGTTATGATAGGAATGAAGTGGGGGCTGCTCGACAGGATAGAAGGAAGGTATATACACTTCAGAGAGGAATAGATCAGAAACCCAGAGAAGTTAAATAACTTGCTGAAGATCCTGTAGCCAGAAAGAGTGAGCCGGGCTCAAGGGATTTTCTTTGACTTCACATTTCACAACCTTCAGTGTGTCATTAGAGTGGCCTTGGTGATTCCGAAAAGGCAGGTTTAGTAGAAAGATGATGGGAGCCTGATGAGAGGGTTAACAGAAAATTGATGCGTGGGAGGATAGAGGATTGGAGTGTTGTTTTCTTTTGGTCGCAGAGTGTGAAAAGGAGAGGTGAGGCAGGACCTGGAGAGGTAGCAGGATTAATGGAAGATCTTTTTCTTAAAATGGTGGAATCCCGAGTAGATATGCACACAGGAAGCAAAGACCATTGAAAGGGAAAGCCTGAAGATACAAGAGAGATACAAGGTGGGGTACATTAAGAAGGGCTCTGAATGCTTTCAGGGGAAGCCTGGTTTTAAGTCTGTGAATGACTGGCAGCCACCTGAAACCAGTGGAGGCCATATTTAGGTCATGGAGTGGAGTGGTTCAGAGCTTAGACTATGAAGTCAGACCGCCTGGATCTGTACTCTGGGTCTGACATGCTTAGGGCATGGTATTGGGCAAGCAACTTAATGTCTCTGCCTTGACTTCTTATTTTAATATGAAGGATTGTAAAAACACTTACCAAGAATTACATGAATTAGTACACACTGGGAAGTGCTTGACACATAGTAATACTCAAAAAAATGTTAACTATTATTTTTGGTGGGATAATCTGTGGAGGTCTGAAAATCTTTTTCAATAGTTGATGTGAAAGATAATAAGCACTTGAACCAAGGTTGTGTTAGAAGGCTTTCACAAAGGGGCTAAATTTGAGATGTATGAGTAGCTAAACAATGCAAGACTTGGTACCTGATTGAAGGCTTGGAGTAAGAGAAAGGATTTGCAGAATTGGATGGATGATGTTGCCACGGTAACATGGTAAATTAAAGATAGCAAATTCAGTTTGCAATGCATTAAGATTGAGGTGCTGTGTACATCTCAGTGGAGATACCCCACAAACAGTTGAGTATATGAACCTGAATTGCTGGAGAGAAGTGATTAGCCATAACCTGTACTTGAACCATGATACTGGATGAGGAAGTGAGGTAGAAAGCAGTGTTGAAAAGTTGAGGGATTTAAGACAGGTTTGGCACAGATTCTGTCAAAAACTCAGAAATAAACGAAAGAGAGCCAAAGAGGGGTCAGTTGTAGGTTAGGATAAGGTAGACCTCCAATGCAGGTCAAGGGAAAGACATGGTGTCCCACTGTGGATGGTAAGGTGGCCCTAATAGTGATGAGGAAGTTCTTCAGGACATCATGGGCATTTTAGGAAAGTCAGGTACAACTTCCATCAGGTTGTCCCAAACACTAAGCCTTTATAATTGATTATATCCACACATGATGGCCATAACGTTTTCTATTGAAACATTTTGCCCGGAGTTAAACAGAAAGTCAGACTGGGCAGAACTGTTATTGCAAGCAGCATGGTTTATGTCTGATCCTATCTTCAGTTGATTGTGATGCCTCAAAAGTACCGGCGAGCCACCTCTATGTGGCACTGTGCCTCCCTAGCAGATGGGAATGAGTGTAGTTATTCAATGATTTGGTATGTGCATCAATTTTAATGATCAAAATAGGATTTTATGTGCAGAGTGTCTAGGCATGAGGTTAAAAGGATAAAATGCCATTATATTTCCAGTGCAGAAATGGATTAGTCCTGAAAAGTTAACAATTGCTTATGCAAGTTAAAAGTTCGTTAAATTTCACTCTGGATTTGTGTTCATCTGGGAACTTATGAAAATGAAGCCTTTCAGTCCCAGTTCGGGTCTCTAGAGGAAGAACACACACAAATTCATTTAATAACTCAGACTGACTTTGATCTCTGAACAGATGAATCAGGTGCAAAAAAGTGGAAGGTAGAAGTGGAAGGTGTGATGTGTCTGCCTCACATCACATTGCCTTTGCAGAAGACAGTACAATTTTGGAGTTATAAGTGCATCTCATAATTAAGTTCTGGCAATGAAATGTACAGCTTGGTGACTATACTTAGTAATACAGTCTTGTATACTCGCAATTTGCTCAGAGTAGATCTTAAATAATCTTACCAGACACACACAAAAATGGTGTACGTGAGATGATGGGTGTGTTAACTAACTTGATTGTGATAATAATTTCACAGTGCATGCATATATCAAAACATCACATTGTATCCCTTAAGTATATATAATTTTTATTTGCCAAGTACACCACAGTATATTTGGAAAAATGAGATAAAGGTAAGAGGAAATGCAAAATTAAAGGCAAATTATCAACGACTTCAGTATATAAAATATTTTAAAGCTTAAAATACATAAATAATAAAAATTTGGCCCCAGAGTCAGAATTGTATGGTCATGTTTACACATTCATGATGAAAATGAGCGTTCAAGGAAATTAGAAGACAATTATAGGAAAAAAATGTTTTCCTCAATTACACTGTTTTTTGGTTCAAATTATTTTCTGCATAAGGGTTTCAATTTCTTATTTTGCTTTCAGTATATATATATATATATATATATATATATATATATATAGTGTGTAATTATAATTATGGGTAATAGTATATTTCAAGTTTTCTGTTATGCTGTAACAAACTACTCCAAAACTTAGGGCTTGACATAATTATTTATTTTGTTCATGACTTTGGGGCCAGGAATTGAAGGAGGACTCTGCTGGGTGGTTTATCTCTGCCACATGTGGTGTCCACTGGGGTGGCTGGGGCTGGAAGATCCACATCCAAGGTGCCATCTTTACTCATATGTGGTGCCTTAGTGTTCCTTAGCACTTTTTTCCTGTCTCTCAATTGCCCTTTCTCACTCTCTTTCACCACATGGTGTCTGATCTTTCAGAGCCTTTCTATGAGGCTTGGGCTTTTCACAGCATGGTGGTTCCAGGGTATCTCTTGGTTTAAAGAGGCAGGAAGCAAGCGATTCCAGGCTACATAAAGATTATGCCTGCACCTTGCACATCCTCAGTTCTTATGTATTTTATTGGTCAAAGCAGACACAAAGCGTACTAGATTCAAGAGCGTAGATAAATAAATTCTACTTCTTGATGGAAATATGGCAAGAAAAAAGCATGTGTGGGTGACATTGTTGCCATCAGCATTAAAATGTACAATAGGCCACATAATAGAACCAAGGAGACACTGTGAGGTTTTCTAAAGTGTGGTCTGCAGAATGCCTGCATTGGAATCACCCGGAAGGGGGGTGGTTTTTACTTTGTAGAATGCTCATTCTCAATTTCTGGATAAGAATCAGAATCTCTGTGGAACTCTGTTGCTTTAATAAGACCTCCATGTGATTGTCAAGTGCACTAAAACTAGAGAAGAGTATTTCTGAGCATGGTTTTGGAGACATGAAGACCTGGATGGAAATTTGACTGCCACCAACTAGCTATGTGGCCTTGGGGTTGACTCCATTCTCTCAGCAATGGTTTCCTCATTTGTAAATTGCACCCAATGATAGTATCTGATTCACTGGGTTCTTTCTGTGATAAAACATACACTCCACGTATGAACTTGGTAGCATGGTGTCTGGAACACTGTCAATACTTTAATAATAAAGATTTGGCGAGTTAGTGAGTTTCGTTCCCCAAACAGATGAGGACTCTTGAGTGTGTAGAGAGGCTGTACACACATAATGGCCTGGACCTGAATTGTGGCCACAGTAAATTCACCAGTGTGCCAACATGCCAGTGATACACGTATATTCACTCATTAGAATCCATCGGATGAACAAGTGTGAACCTTCCTGTGTGTTTAGGTAGTCAAGTGGACTCATGTATAATAAAGAACTGACTAAACAGAAAGAAGAAAACTAGCTGAAAGTAACGTTGAATTGTTTAAAAAATGGTTCAGTGGAATGGTGGGTACCATTTGGGGAATAAGACACTCTTGGAATTCCATGATTGGGTGAAGTTCAAATATGTGTTGACATGGCCCCTGTGAACTTAACTACCTGGTAGTGGGAATGAGGAATTTGGTAGAAGAAAATGGAGGCCTGATCTGGCAAGTGGCTAAATAAAGAAATAAAGGCTCAATGTTGCACATTTATTAACAATTTTGTTATACTAGAACTAGAAACAAAAACATTAAACACAGACAATTAGAAATAAGGTGTGAGAAAGCTAAGTTGTTTCTGAAAAGTTTCAGGCTTATAATGTCAACAAAACCTGCAGAAAAGACTCTTAAAGTATTTGAGTCTGTTCTAGATGTCAGCTGTAATCGATAAAAGACTGTAGCATCTGAAAAATGGGCACCGTATGTTTGTGACAGTGAAAGAAGGCGAGAGTATTCAGAAGAAGATGAAAAGCACCCAGGTTCTGTTTCTTGTCCCTGAAGAGCTACCAAAGTGAGATTCTTTTTTAAAAGTCAACATACTTGAAATCCTGTACTTAAATGTGTTTTATAAAGCTCAGAATGAAATGAGAAACAGGTCCTGGGAGAGGTCCATTTAGAATGATAGACTGAATTTTTAGACTCCCTGTGAATTTTCTGTGTGTTGTCTGTCCCTTTAGAAAAAAACAAAAAACAAACAAACAAAAAAAACCCAACTCTTATTTATGCAACATATGTTCTTCTAAAGCACTCAGGGCTGTATGGCTGACACTGATCTACATTTACTTATCGAATCAAGTTCCAAAGCATTCCTAATTATATAATTTCTATTTCTTTACATTCCCTTACTTGTATTTTACTCCTCTTTTTCCTTTTTGATTAACTTTCTAAAACCTTTCATTACATTTATTTATCTTCTCTATCCTTTTTGTTGTGATGTCCGCCCACCCAAATGATCCAATATTTACCCTTGGTAATGACGACAATCCAGTGACTATAACAATAACAACACAACCAATTAATCTTTGTTGAGCATTTGCTGTGTATCAGATGCTGCTACTTCCTTTCTTCCTCTTCTCTCACCTGAGCCTCTCCCCAACTATGGGCACTTTTGTCTCATATTTTGAACAGTGGCTATAAATTTGTCTGTTGTTGTGATATATCATAACCTCATCAGAGCTATGAACACAAATCATGAGCGTACTCTATCATTCTGTTCCAAGATTCAGGATGCGGGAAGAAGAAACCATCTTGGAGCAAAGGATAAGTACACTCACTGTGCACACACTTAATCTCAGGCCTCATAACCTAATAGAATCTACTAATTCATTCTTTTATTCCATTGTTAATGTCTTGTGACCGAGAGAGGGAGAACAGTTTTTCCTTGGCTTTCCTCCTGCCTAATCAGGGGATCAGAATACTTACCTAGATAACACAAGGCACCTTTTCCAAATTCATTTGAGGCTGAGATAAGCTCGCTTCATGTCAGTGAAAGTGGAGGTCCAAGCAGTTACAGGGTGAAGTGGCCTCAATGAACACTTGAGCAAAGACTGCCTGTCTGCCATCTCCTGGGCCCCCCACGGGTTGAGAATTTGTGGAGCAGCTGGACAGGGAGATACCCTTCCTTTGTGCCATGTGCATGAGTGTAGTTGTTTCATTTACTAAATCCAGCCATAATACCTAGTGTTTGAGTAGTAGGAGTAGCAGTAGTATTACACTGCTGAAACAAGAAGAACTTTGTTTCTCTCTGAGAGAGTCCATCCTTGATATTTCTTTTATGCCTGGTCCTTTTATGAAATCATTGTAGAGCTCAAGAGTCAAAGTATATCCTCAGGAAATACATTAGATCTCTTCTGTGCAAGGAAGAATTATGGGACTAACAAGAGATTTTTGTTTTATCAAATTTCTAAAAACTGATACAGAGGAGGGAATATTTTCAACAATTTTTTCGAGAGTGGTAAAATTAAGCTGATTTAAAGACTTGTATTTTCTGTGCTATTGCCTGAGCACAACCCACTTCTCCATGAAACTTTTATCTTAGCTGTCAGGACAGAGACATAAGCACGACTCTAGCAATTTGTATTCCAGACAGACACATAAATTCATCACTAAAGAGTCAGAAAATGGAAGGAAGCTGCAATGAAGGTGCATTGAATGAAATGAACAAGAAACTGCATGGGATGCCTCATAACATAGCCTTGCTCAGGACTAAACCACTGCCATAACTGATCCCTTTGGAGGCTGAAAGAACCTTGACCTCAGAGGGAAAAAAAGGAGGAAGGGAGATACAAATGAACATGAATTATGTCAAGTGTTTTTCACCTGTTACCTTTACTTTAGTTAATGAAACCAATAGTCTTATCCAAAATTTACCATTGAAGTCACATTACTACTCAGTGGTAAGCAGAAGGATTTGAATGTGCATTCGTCTTTTAAGATTGCATTTATTCTGGCTCTTGCTGCTTCACTGAGAAACTACATGCTTAGAATTTCTTTCTTAAATGATTGGAGTTACTAACAATATTGAGGTGGGTCATCTCTTTTTAGCTCCAATTTGAGCCTAGAGAACTTCTCACCCATTTTTTTCTGTATGTGTGCAACCCAACGTACTAAGCTTACACATTATTAGGTAAGCATTTAAACTGTGCTATACTTTGTCTCGTTTTGCTAATCCATATAAATAGGAACTTTCTACCTTTCTTCATTTCTAGACCTAATGATTATTCTCCTACCCAACTTTCTTATGTTTTAAAGGCATGACTGGAGGGAGTAGTTTAAATGTAGTTATTGTTTTAGGTGTTTTATTTGTTTCATCAGAAATTCCCATCTAGACCTTGAGGGTGTGACGCTAACTGAAATAAGTCCGATTGAGAAAAGAAATACCATAGGATTTCACTCATATGTGGAATCTAAAGAAACAAATGAATAAACACATTCAATGTAGCATCAGACTTATAAATACAAACTGATGGTTGCCAGAGGGAAGGGGGCCAGGGGAATGGGCAAAATGGGTGAAGGAGGGTGGGAGATACAGGCTTACACTTATGGAATGAATAAGTCATGGGTATAAAAGGCACAGCACAGGGCATATAGTCAATGACATTGTAATAGTGTTGTACGGTGACAGATGGTGGCTGTACTTGTGGTGAGCACAGCATAACCCACAAGAAAGTTGAATTGCTATGCTGTACACCTGACACTAATGTAACACTGCATGTCAACTCTATGCAAATACAAAAAATGAAAAAAAGAAAAGACATCCCCGTCAATTGGCAACTTGACTGTCTTACTGAATCCTTCAGAAACTGCCAGCTTGCTGGAACAGCCTCTGTTCTATGTTAGCATGGAGATTCTACTCTTAAAATAGGGCTCTTCTTTGTTTTGGTCCTCTCTGATTCATGATGTAACAGCTCAAAGAAAGAAGTGTGGCTGTCCCGCCGGAATCTGTGCCAGCCCCTATCCACATCATGTGGTTACTCTGTAATGATGCCCTGTCACTTAAAGTGGGATTTTGCATGAATGCATCATATAACTGAATTACCCTGTTGCAAGCAAATAGCTTATTTTCTCCAGATCCATAGTCCAGAAAAATGACACAAGAAATGGCATATTAGATGCCTTCATACTTTGACTTCATTTTTGGCTTTGCCACAGCTTACATATGATTATAGATGGTAGAAAACTAAAGTGCCCAGGCTTCAATTTTTTTGACGACTACCATCTTACTTGTGCAGAAAGGGGCTTACCAAGAAACCAGTACTGGCTATTCCTTCTCCTCTCCTCTGCATGTCATGAGAATGAATCCAGGGCCTGGGAATTCATCTTCAAGGCTGAGAAAACTGGGGCAGCCTAACCTGCTTACCACGTCCATGGACTTTGAACTCTTTGCAGCACGTGAGTCTGGACCTGTGGATGAGTTAATATTAAAAACATCATGTGATCTGTCAGCCTATGTTGTGATAAACTGCCATTGGAGGAAGTGACAAGTGCTGTGAAAGCTTCTTTTCTGAATAAATTCCAGTGACACTCCTCTATTTTAGCAACTCAACATTCGGCATTTGGACTTAACTGCACGCTTAACCCTCGCTCCTTATATTTTCCTGCTTTGGTGTACTGATGTTGTTTCTATTAGGAAATCACCATCACCAAATTTTTCTGTCTAGAGGAGACTTTCTTTTTGCTTCATCATTTCAAACTCACAAATGGGCAGATTCAGAGTCAAGGGAATGATGTGCGATGCTGACTTTCTCTCTTGGCCTTAGAAGTGAGCTCTCTGTGGTTTGCATCTACTGCTTTGCCATAGGTGGTAACAGACACACAACATGAGCAATGCTAGTGAGTGTTTGTTTTCAGAAAGATTCCTTATAAGTCAGTTTCTTACAATATCCAGAGGACATCACTCTCTAGCTTCTAGCAATCAACATGCTGCTTTGCAAAAACATTTTACAATCTGACCTCTAGTCTCCCCCTTTAGCTCTTCTTCCTCAACTTCCCAGTACCCTAGTTAAATATTTGCCTGATCATTGCCAGAGCTCTGTATATACCTCAGCCCTGTTTCAATACTAGTCCATCTTTTCTTTATAACCAGGTTACTTTCTGAGAGACAAATCTGATCACATTAGCCCCCTGCCTGAAATACTCAAGTAGGATCTCCTCTACCTATAAGATATACTGTAAACTTCATAGCCTGACACTCGTCTTCTGACTACAACCTGTCTTTCTCTGATTGTTTTATTTGTATTTTTTATGCCATTATATTTTGGTGGCTCTTAGAAATGCATACAATCTAATAAGCTAAAAATGAAAGACGAAAGGAATCAAATCAAAGGGATTGATGATATCTAATTTTCCCTTTTGCTTTGCCAATTTGATGAAATTGTCCTGTCAAAGTGGTATGAAAATCATTGCTGTATTGATGGAGGCAGCCAAAGGAAATTTTACACAAGTGCTCTGTAATTAAGTAGATATGAGAATTTACTTGCCTATTTCCCCTTCTCAAAGCCTGTGTTTTGTCTTGGAATCAGATGAGAGTATAGCATAGTTTATATGCAAATGTTTACATTTTTATTAGGATAATGTCAGCATTCTTGTGCAGGCATTGCTTTTCTAGTAAATGAGGAAAGATACTTCAAAAGTTGAGAAGTTTAAAAACAATTTAGGCAGTCTATTTTCTCCCCAATCTGGGTAAGGGCAGAACCAGAAATTAGATTAGAGTAGTTGGGTCTGAAATAGAAGCAGGAGAAAGTAAGACTTAGCATTTAATGGATGGCATAATCCATATGGAGCAGAGAATTTTAAGTAGTGGGAGAAGCATAAGCAAATGCATGAAAATTGAAAAACACATTATATGTTTAAATTATGGTGAATAAAAATGTTTGGGTAAAAGTGAATTACGTCTGGAAATAGAAAGCAATATGGGCAGAAATGGTCCTTAGAACAGAGGACAGAAGATCTGAAATGCTGGACTAAGAGGTCTTACCATGACTCAATGAGCAGTAGGGAGCTTCTGGAAGAGTTTCTACAAATTGAGTTTGAGCTGTTCCATGTAGATGCAAGCGGAGTTGTTGGCTAAGATGCTGGGTGTATGGGTTTGTTCTGAACTCAGTCTTTTCCAGGTTACATTGAAAACCTTCCATTTTTCATCTTGGGGACCTCCACTTTGGAAAGAAATGGAATCTGCAAGTTTAGACTCCTGAATGAACAAGCTTGGTAACTAAATGATACAAGTTCAAATTCCACCTGCAAGGATACACCTGTGTGACTTTGCCAGGGATCTCATCTATGTTTCCACTCATAAAATTAATGAGTAGGAATGATGTGCATGGGATGTGCGAGCAGATCACAGTATCACAACTGAGGGGCTGTGCACAGTCTGAGAAGCAGTGTCAGAGGCTTCTCAAGAGCTTTCTTAGGTAAGCAGAAAATGGAGCCTTTAAAAGCAGGAACATTCTAGAGGAGGAGGTCAGCAGTGAAAGGCTTGGCAGCACCCGTGTTTAGTACCTTGAGAGCTTTTATAATATGTGCTTATTACTTGATCGTAACAATAACCACTGTGCTGAAAATTTGGAAATTGCAGAATAAGTATTAAAAAATTTTGCAACCCAATCATCCAATGATAATCACTATTAATATTGTGGTGTAAATACAGACAAGCTTTTTTCCTCCATGCATTACGTATTCTAATCCTGTACGTACATGTAACCCGCCTTCTTCTTAAAAATGTATGAGAGTACTCTTTGCAGGTCTAAGCACTTTTTTCCTCTCAGAAATAAGTGAAAGACAATCTGAGGTCAGCTTACTTCCAGCATAAGCAACAAAGAGTAAAATGGCACATGATTGCCATTTTGAGTATTTAGTGAAAATTTTACCTTATTATAAAACCACGGGCTGGGGCATGCCAAGTGTGCTGATAGAAATCATGCTGTGATAAACACAAATTCTTTCACATATTTATTTTCTTCCTTAGGATAAAATCACAGTAGCAGAATTTCTAGGTCAAAAAGTTGTGAATAATTTTAAAGATGTTAATGAATATTTCCAAATTGTCCCCCAGGAGTTTTTTAAAAAATAATTTATATTCCCCTGTTTTCCATGTACAGGTCCAGTTTTGAAATTTAGGGGCTAATGATTTAATGAATTGTTTGATTACTGAGTTCTTTGTGCAATGGCAGTGGAATGTATTAAGCATCAGGCCGGGTTGTTTTCTATAGTTTCATGTACATTGTCACTTCCCTTGATATTTTAGAAATATTTAAGCAGGTACTTAATAGATGATAAATAGCTTGCATCATATCCTTTGATTAAACATAAAACATTTATTATATCTCCCGAAGGTATAGGAAAAATCAGCAAAGCATATGAAAACACTTAATTTGGCTAGTTAGACATTTATAATGTAAGAGATACTTTTTGCGTGTTTATTAAAGTGGAATCAGATTCAGAATTCTCAATAATTTAAATAAAATGTTCCCATGGAAGACACCATATGCTACCATCTCAATTTTGTGTGTTTTATTAAATCAGAGGGGAACCTATCTTAAGAGCTACAGGCAAAGCATAGTAAAATTTAACCAAAGCATTTATTCTGTTGAGTCATTCAAGGGATATATCCTTATGGGTGCAAAATAAATATTATTGAATTAGGACTTTAAATCCGTAAAGGATCCAAAAGGGCAAGACCCACTTTCAAAATAGGAAATGAACACAAGCAGAACTCCCTCTGTTTAACGAAAAATGATTCTGTAGGGATGTGATAAACTCGTAGAAGTGTTTTTTCTTTTTACGTGGTAGTAGCTACAGACTGGTCCATCTGCTAAGAGTAGCTCCTGACCCGACTGATGAGTTCGTTCAGACAACAGGTTGTACCACTCAAGTATCACCACCACACAGGAAATCCTACGGTATCTGAGGGAGCAAAGAAATACTTCTCTTCTTTCTATTGACAACATTTGGCAACAGAGTTTCTGAGGGTTGTGGTTTAATGTAAGGAGTCTCATTCCGCTAATTACTGAATTTTAAACATCCATCACATGCCTAACCATTGTGTTAACTGGTAGACTGAATTTTAGTAAATGTTCTTTACTAGATTTTAAGGGACTTAAGAATATATACCTCATTTGGCAACCAGATTCTTATCATTAGTTTATAATAAAAGTGGAGTAGTTATATCCACATATAGCTTCTAGTGCTATCCCAGTGTATTGCAAACTGTCAATAAATTTTAGTTGTTTTTATTTAAAAGTTAATATTAGTTAATGTTGCTATGGCTATTTTATCATTATTACTGTTATTTTTAATGTTTTTTTTTAAATTTACTTTTGAGAGAGAGAGAGAGAGAGAGAGAGAGAGAGAGAGACAGAAACGGAAGCAGACTCCAGGCTCTGAGTTGTCAGCACAGACCCCAATGCGGGTCTCGAACTCATGAACCCTGAGATCATGACCTGATGGCTTAACCCACTGAGCCATCCAGGTGCCCCTCCCATTTTTTAAATTATATAAAATAAGGAAATTCTTAGCCTTTAGCGCACATCTGTTGGGGTTCTTCTTCTTTAAAGGGTAAAAGTCTTTGGCACAAGGTGACATTTAGGATGAATGTCAAAAAGACATCTGAGGAATTGTCTCCCCAGTAACACCCTTCCTTAACCCACTCTCTTCTTTGTGAGGTTACTGAATGGCTACTTCGGGACTGCCATTTTCTCACATGACCCTTTTCTCCAGGTGAAATTTCTTGATATTTGGGAAAAGATGGTCTGCAGTGGGAGAGAAGGAATCCAATATGAGAGAGACACAAATAGAAGAGAGAAAGAGAAAGAGAGGAAGGGGGTGTGGAGGGAGAGAGGCTTTCATCACTCTGGTCTGAGCCCTAGCTGTTTTTGAGGCCCCAATAGATACCTAACCTTGTTTCTTGATGATTCGACTATAAATTGGAGTCCCTCTACCAATGAGCTTCCCTTTCATGTTTAAGCTGGTTTGGATTTGTCTTGGGCTTCAATACTGTCACTGTCTTCTTTGACTTCTTGTTATTCACGTTCAGGCTCTCAAGACCACAATTGTCCTCAAATGGGGTGCACTTACTCTACTCTGCAACACATTAGCCCCAATAGTCTTGGTCTGAACATCATTTCATTACAACATGAGATGGGTGCTATCGATCAGGTCAGCCCTTGGTGCTGGCAGTATTAAATGCCCAAATTCAAACAGCATTACTTATGCAAAAGAGAAGCCACATTCTAATCTCGTCTATATTTCAAAAACTCAAACACTTCATGTTCTAGCAAATGATCACATGTGAGATGTGCCTTTCTCATTTTTGCCAGTTCTTCCACTTACTTATTCTCTCTTTCATTTGTTATGTGGCACTAGCACTGAGCAGCTTTTCTGTTTTGTTTTTTTTTAAGGCAATTATTACTTCTATAATTTAGACAGCAAAATGCATTTCAACTTAAATTTAAAACCCATGGGCAAGAGACTGATGTTTGTACATATCTAAAATAAGTCTGCTGGAGATGTTGTGATTATTTTGGGTTTGGAATGCTTTAACATCACGAACATTAATTATATATTCTTCATAGTTAGTTCTAAGGCATCGGTGCTCCACCTCTGCTTTGCTAATACAATCATTATGCAGGAAAGGGTCAGGAATTCCGTTAGAGATTCATTTGAGATGTGTCTATTTTTTGGCTCATTATCTGAATAATAGGCTCCCTAATTCTCTTATAAATAAATCAGGCACCATGGTCAAATGGTTAGATTTGTCAAATGGAGGGCTAGGTCTAACATGAGGTAAGTGAGGCTGGAGGCTAAAAAATAAAAGGAGATACTCTCAGGGTTCTGCAAGTTGCCTGTGTCTCCTCACCTCATCCTGGCTATGTTGGAATGTCACAAGCTAGATTAGGAGATGTTCATGTGGACCAGGTGAGAAAATGAGACAGCATATGTACCAACTATGCAATTGAAAATATATGCCAAAATTATATAGTATATGTACCAACTGTGGGATTAAGAAAAAACCAGAACAACAACAACAAAAAGAACTGATTGTTTAGCAGATCTGCCAGTTTCACCTTCTTTCTTTCCTTACTGCATCCAGAAAGGTATCACTTGCATCTTTCAGCACAGGTCTATCCAGGAGGCATCCTAGAACATTGAGCAGAGCACCTAGGACTCAAGGTCATGTCCTTGAGTGGGTTACTCTTGATTGCGGAAAATCAACATATCATCATCCCCAAGTTCCTTTTCTGCTAGGTGGTCCTGGGTCTAAGCCATTTCCTCACTGGTGGTTACTCAGTAGGTCCTTGATTACTTTCAGCAGGTGACTGCCGGGGCAACTATGACAAGAGTGGGGTTTATTTTCAGCCACCCTATCCTATTTTGTTCCCCTTTTTCACGTTGATGGTTTCTGTTTTCAGTTCTTTCAAGCTCCATTTGCCCTCATGGGCTCCCTCATTCCATTACTCATAGGGTAGGATCTGAATGCTGTTTATGCCAGCATGAAAATGACAAATGAACATTTGAAATAGTATTCCTCTACAGGGAATGTGCAAGTGGGCAGGCACAGGTAAGACTTGGGTTGTGAGTGAATGGGCGGAAAGGTGGGCAGATTGGACATGGATTTAGAACAGGTGAGCCAGAACAGGTAAGCTTCAAGTTCAGCTCAAAAGGGTGACAACCTTTGATCCAAGGACAAAGACTGGATCTCCTCTGACCCTATCCCAAGAGTTCGCAAAAGGGCTGATAATGAGAGTGGCAAGGCTTACCTCAAATCTTCACAAGGACTTGTAGCAACTGATTGGGCTAGATTACCCCTCATTGCATATTTTGGAAATATACTATTCAATTTTAGCTCTGTTTTGTGCATTTAAAACTTGTTTCCTCTAATATTATAAGTGAATTGAGGTCACGTATCTCCCATTTCACCTGGCACAACGCTAGGAAGGTAGCAGGTGGTCAATATTTATTCACTTTAATTGAATTTTATCACATACAGGGTCTATTTGTCTCACATACATATGTGGCCTTTATACTATTAATATTGTTCCTGCTTATAAAGATCATATTATTTCAACACTTGGTTTCTTTGAAGGAAATTATGTCTGAATATCTCCCTCCTGTTTCTGCAATAATTATATTACGATAACTCTCCCAGCTGTTAAATCCTATGTGGTTTAACTGAATTATCAAGAAACTTCACTCTCCATCCTGAGATAATCCAATGTATCTTTTCCAACCCATTCTACTGAATTAGTTCATAGAGGGTTATCTGTTTAAATAGCAATCTGAGTTCTTTAGAAGCTCTGCTTGGGCCAGACTTCAGACATCACTACCAATTGGCAGTTCAGTTATCAGCAGGGTATTTCTTAGTAGCTCCTTCAGCTACACTCCTCCCTTGACAAAGCAAACGGACAAAAAACACCAACAAAAGCATCTTGCAACCCAGGGCTTTGGTTACTGTTAAACTACCACGTGCAGATAATATAACCACATGACCAAATGTTCCTTCCAGTAAAGTGCTTGCAGCAGAATGGAGTTTGGCGTGTTTGTTTTAACCATGCAGTGCATATGCCATCTGGCACATTTCGCATAAAAATGAAACTGCTTTCGTGGCTGAGTAGATGCCAAAATGGAATTGTATAACAGTGATAAGGCCTTGTCTGGTTCATGAATATACCTTAGGTGCTGTTTCAAGCATGAAACTATAGATGATGTGAAAATAGTCACTTTTTTTTTCTCTTCAGAGGTGAAGGATATACTAAGAGTGAAGTCACTCACTTCTGTGAGCTTAGATCCCCGCTATGATTTTTAATGTGGAGAAAAATAGTTGCAAATTCTTTGTCTATGATTTTTGAAACATATTCAAGGCTTTAATTTAACTCTGGGTTTATGCCTCTGTGGAATAGCTAGGTGGTGGGGGAATATAAAACATACAGACTAGAGATTGGATGAAAAAAATGTCTAGAGTTTTAGGGTTTCTAGAATATATCAAATATGTAGATGATTGACAGAATTTCCTCCTTCTTTTCCATTACTTTCATGTCATGTTGTCAAATCCCAGGCCAGATCCCCTTTTCCACCTTCCCTGAGCCCTCTATACACCTTAAGAAAATGAATCTCAATCCATCTAACCTCCAGGGTGCTGGTGTAGGTTTAAGGAATTTTAGAAGACTGTACCAATTCTAGTGGGACATATCACATTGGTAACAAGGTGCCAGAGATTCATGGTTAAAGGTATTTGTAGAAAATTTGTGCATCTCTACTATGTTGTGCAACCTAATAGTATATTCTCCTCTGTCTATAATAACTTATTTTCTGGCAAACTTGGGACTCAACATTTCTCATGGTTGATATTCAGATTTACACAAAAGTGTTCTCTTAATGCACCTTCATGCATCTCATACATATTTGTATTTCTTTCCTGCATAATTTTAGGCCCAGTAGAGTGTTATAACAAACCTTTCCCTATGTTATCAGGACCAATATCTGTAGCATCTAAGCAATTTTCCAATCCTTCAAGTCATTTACCTCCAGAACTTACTTCAGTACAAGCATAAGTGTGATCAGAAATTGGGCACGTATCTATTTTTCTGGTCAACTTAACTCCAATGTACACTCGCCTTGGCACGCAGCTATGAAGTCATTAATATCTCAAACAGTATGTTCTCATAACATATGATGGACCTTATGTCATACAGCTATAAGAGATGCTTAGGCATTTATGCCCGCAAACTAGGTTTCTTACTTGCTTTGTAATATAACACCAGGAACCTTGTTAAGCTATTGCCCCACAATGATTATTTGTCTCTTTCAGGAGGGGTATTTCACCCCATGCCTGCAGGCATTTTCTGATATTTGTTGCTCAAGAAACTTCCACATGTTGATTCTCTCCAGTACTTGTCTACACAAGGTTTAGGACTATAATTGTTGTTAAAAATGTCTCTGAACCAGATACCAGTGTACTGAGGCTTCCCTTCACTTGCAATCAAATTTCAAATGATATGAAACTGTAGATCTGTGAGGGAGTGGAATTTAGTCAATGTTCTGCAGGAATTGATTTCAATCTCAGAGGTCTTTGGAGAACTATCATTTGAACTTTAGAATACCCTCTCTTTCTTCTAAAACTTTCTGTGTTGGAAACAGTTTACTTCTACCTGCACTGCCTAGAAAAGAGTGAAACATTATATAGGCTTCTTGCATAGGCCCTTATAGCTGGGGATGAAAGCTTATAGCAATATTAATCTCTTAGTAATTTAGTTACAAGCTTGTCATTCACATGTAACTTGTGGTTATTACTCTGAGTTTTATAGTTCAATTAGGCTTTCAGGGTATAAAGATTATAGCAGATTGGCGGAGCCTAGTCATTACCCTGTTTTGCTAAGCCTCCATCTATTTTAGAAAACCTATTCCATCCCTATGAACAAAAACGACTCTGCTTTGGAAAAGCAGCATTGAGATCCCAGTGAGCATATGCACAGAGGTGCCATTTTGTCCCTGTTCAGGACTTGTAGATGACCTTGTAGATGAAGTGCCCAGTTTGAAGCTGATCTTGAAGGAATGGCCTCATATATGTAGATTTGTAGATTGTCTTGGAGATGAAATGGTTAGGTTTCCAGTTGATTTGGTATTGATGGATTCACATCTAGCTGAGAGCCAGAAAAAGTGTCGTTGTGGCCAGAGGAGAATACACTTGTGATCTGCAACGTGGCACAGATTGGAAGAGATTTAGCAGTGAAAATTATTTGCTTATGTTTTTCACCTGTAACTTGCTCAACTGATATGCTGTATTAAAGATAAGTGTGAAATAATCTGCAAGAATTGATAAAGAGGTTTGAAATCCTGAAGACTACATCAGTTCCCCCTTTGGCTGGCATTTAGAAGTTTTAATTTCAGTATCTCAAAATGTACAGGGGTGCAGGGAGTGTGGAACAAAGACTGCTGGAGTATTGGTCAGGTTTTGTCAACATGACCAAATAAGAGGATAAGAGAGACTGTTATAACCTCCCAATAATGTACAGAAACCCCAATCTCTCTTTAGATGGTAACAAATGCACACTTGGCATTGGCACAAAAGTATTTTCTGATGGTGTGGAAATTTTCAGGTTTTTTCTCTGTGTATTTTATTTATTTTTTAAAGTTTATTTATTTCTGAGAGATAGAGAGCATGCAAGTGGGAGAGGAGCAGAGAGAGAGAGAGAGAGAGAGAGAGAGAGAGAGAGAGGCATAGAATCTGAAGCAGGCTCCAGACTCTGAGCTGTCAGCACAGAGCCTGATGTGGGGCTTGAATCCATGGATTGTGAGATCATGACCTGAGCCAAAGTCACATGCCTAACTGATTGAGCCATTGAGGTGCCCCTCCTCTGTATATTTCAGAAATGTGTAGTCCAAGAGTTAGACTGAAATCTCCAAATAACATTGCAGGATTTCTATCAACAATTACTAAATGCACTATCATTCTTTCATTCTTTCATTCATTCAACAGATGTGTATTGAGCACTGACTAACAGCTATTTCAAACGCTGCTGGTCCACTGGTGAATAAGTTACACCGGGCCCTTCTCCGTGGAGCTCACATTCCTCTCTGCATAAGGGGAGAAGGCAGGGAAAATTTCTGCCCTGAGATGGCGCTCGATATGCACACCTCTCTCTTCTTTAACATCCCATTGGCAGTAATCAGGGAAGCCAGCTTTGTATTCACAAATATACCAACACTTAACTTTATTAAGTACTTTGTACTAGTCCAACACGTGTTTTTCCAATTGTGCCTCATCTGCTGTTTAATCCACTGGTTGACTTTCTAATGTCATTTTAAAAAATTATTTTAATTTTTTTTCTATAAGCTCTATTTAATTCTTTTCTGAGTATGTCTCATTATTTCCATAGGCTCCTCTTTGTTATCCTTTAAATAGATAATTTTATTTCTGTAACTGTATTAAGCATAATTTTTAGAACATGTATTTGATAATTCTAATATTTGCAGTCTTCCTGGGTCTGTTTCTGCTTTTTTTGAAATTGTAAGTATATGTTTTATGGAATATAATTTGTGGGAATTTTTTTGTTTGAGGACCAGCTTTAAGATGGTTTCCATTTGTCTATGGTAAATAAATTCTCATTCTAAACTAATTTTTAAGCTCCATATCCCCCCTTCCACATGTGAACATTGTAATTCTGGCTGTAACCCACGTGAATCAGCTCATAAGTATAAATTCTCAGGGAATTTATCTGTCTCTTCTCTCCACCCAGAGCCAAGATGAGACACCATGTGTCCTTCAATGTCTCTTTCAACAGAAAAATTTCCCCTAGCTTATCTCCTTTCATGGTTGGTATTGCATTCTGCGAGCCCTGGCTTTATGTGAGATCGTCCTCTGAAGATACAGCATTCTTTCAGGTCTTTGCTGGTTTTAGGATCTTTATGCCTCAGCTCAGATCTTGCCTCTTCAAGGAGTCCTTTCTAGGGTGCCTGGATGGCTTAGTAGGTTGAGTGCTGGACCCTTGATTTCAGCTCAGGTCACAATCCCAGTGTTGTGGGATTGAGCCCCATGTCAGGCTCTGCACTGAGAGTGGGCCTTCTTAAGATTCTTTCTCTCCCCTCTATCCCTCTTCCTCACTCACATTCTCTCTAAAACAAAACAAAATCAACCCCCCTCCCCAACCTTTCCTGACTGTCTGAAGTAGACTTTCTGGTCATATCATCCTATTATTGTCTTCATACCCTTACTAATACCTGAAACTGTCTAGTTAACTAGTTTGTGAATTATTTCTATTAAAAATCAGCTTTCCCGATCAAGACTACAAACTGCACAAGTGTGAGAACTTTCCCTTTTATTCACTGTACCATTCTCAGTGCCTGAGATGGTACGTGGCCCAAAGGAGGTCCTCAGAGAATTTACATTGAATTAGAAATTGATGGAATGAGCTAATAGAATAGGTTAACATTATGTTTCACCATGCCTCTCAATACATGGAAGTTAACTTCTTTCTAGTCTTCATACCCATGTTGTTTAAAAAAAAAGTCCAAGGGTTTCTATGGTCAAAACAACTGCTGTGCTTTCTAATTGTTTACCTGGGTTCCTCTGCCCTTTGCCCTCTTCTTTCTACTTTGGTCTGGAGGTTTCCTGACACCTCAGTTGGGTTGAGTGGAAAGGCAGGCTGAGTGGGGACTATGAACAGTCAAGCTTTCCACTGCATAATGTGTGAGTAGGATGAGATTCAAGTGTGACTGTACTATGGCTTGAATCCCTTAGTATTTGTAGCAAGACCCTGCCGACAGATGTGTGTACTTGAGTTGGTGATGGCAGGATATAGTGCTAACTCTCCATATTTGATGGAGCTGACTCTCATTGACTATGAAATGGTGCACTGTCATCCTTCTCAGGTGGTAGGGGCTGCTTCCTGCCTGTCCCAGATGGTTCTAGGCCAAGAAAAATGGAGCTTAAAGCAGTGGTTTTACCCTGGATATGCTGAGAATGAAGTATTAGAAGTCATGTAACACGTGGCCAAAGATGTAGTGCAACTAAATGAAAACGTAACCTAATTCACTGCCATCAAGAATAAGTATGCAAGTATAAAACTCCTGAATATCAGCATGACTTCTCAGCTGAACACAAAAGACATCCAAGACTTTGCCTCATTTCTGATGAGATGATCCTAGGCTGCCATGACCCCTGAGGAAGAGTAGTTCTGTGCACAGTATTGCTGACTAAGCATCCCTTTGGCCATAAGTCTTGGCTGGTAGCTTAGTTCTCTCCAAAGAGGCAGAGAGTATGGGGACTATATTAGTTATATGAGATACCCCATGATATGCCAGTGTATTGCCTCTTTCTTTTCTTTCTTTCTTTCTTTCTTTCTTTCTTTCTTTCTTTCTTTCTTTCTTTCTTTCTTTCTTTCTTCTTTTCTTTTTGGCTGTAAATCTGGGCTTCTGTCCCTCTTTCCATTTCTAGATGGACTAATCCCAGTTTGTAACTTTGACTGTATAACAATAAAACTGCAGCCATACCTGGTTGATTTCAGACCTCTTTATGGCAGCTTCCATGTCTCATCCCAGGTCCCCAACTCAATTGCCTGGTTCCTGTTTCTTTTATCACTGCTACAATTTGCCTTGGTCCTCTCTTATTTGACAGTAAAAGATAAATTGAGGAGGAAAACAAAACCAAAACAGGTCCTCTGGTTAAATATTTTAAAATACCAGCATTCTATTGAAAAAGCATATCCTCATAAAGTAAATGTTGAAAACAAATAGAAAAATGGAAGGAAAACAATCACTTATAATGTAGCCACCTAGTCACAGTATGGCATTAATTTCTTTTGGTTCTTTTATAATTCTTAATTTTATTTTCCTCCACACTGTATATATAATTATACTAATTATACTGTATATACAATTTTGAATCCTGATTTTTTTCAGTTATATCTTTATAAACACTTGAATATGGTGTGCAATTGGTTGTGTAGTATTCCAGTTAATGGGTATACTTTAATTTCTTCAGGCTTTTACTATGAACATTTGCATTATTTAACAGGACATATGTCAATGTAAATGTTTATAGACCTATTATATAATGCATATCATGTATTATATCAGATGCCACTCCTGGGAAATCAATCAATTCAGCAAAACCTATCATTAATTGAGGTGACAGTTGGTTGTAAGGTGCTCTTAGAAAGTGTGCTTTGTAATGGATCACAACCTGAGAAGCAGACTGAGGACGGAAAAGCTCACATACACTGGACTGGGTGTGTGCAGACATAGGCATGTGCACTGAGCCTGGAAGGGATCCATCTGGGGGATGTAACATAAGGAGCATGGTAGGGGTTCATTCTTTGGTACGAGGGAAACACATATCTATGCTTTTCTAAGCAAAATTTTGAAGTTCAAGGAAATCCCCAAATTTCAGTTTACTGGGATATTCACATAGAAATAAAAATAAAAATAATTGTAAATGCCTTTTGTGTTTCTAATAAGATCCAAAGTGTCATGTTCATTCAAATTTGCAAATTTATGAAGGAAAGCGACATTTTAAAGTGAAATTGCTTCTATGTCAGGGATGTCATTGTTGCTTGGGTGATCATAAAAAAGGAAAGATTTATGATTCTTAAAAAGCGTGACATCAGGTTTGGCAGTGATTCCCCTTTATATGATACATGTACTTCAGAGATTTAATTTAAATTCAGAGTTAAATAGCTTCATGAGATACACAATGTGAAAGTAAGATTATCTTGATTTTTTAGAAAGTTCTTAAGAGTATCCTAAGTAATTTTTTTGAAAGCAAATCATTTTAGTATTTCTCTGTAAAACTTAAGCTAAAAAATAGAAAAAGTAAGTCTGTAGGGGACAATAATCTGGTCCTGATGGAAAAAAGAAATACATGAAATATCTTTGCTATACTGACATGGAAGTGACATCATGTTTTAAAATATCCTTCCGGAGTAGCATAAATGAAAACATATTTTTCTCTGACTTCCTTCCTTCTAACTGCTCTTCACCCTGTTTTTGGTCTTTCTGTTCTTATCTGCCATTTCTTTTGTCCCTTCTTCACCCCTCAGCCCTATCACTTTGATCTGCATTTCCTTATAATTTCCACTCCATTCTTCTTTAATTTGAAACTTCCTTCTTTACTTTCCAAACATCTTTTCTCTCCTGTACTGAATCTTTCTTTTAAATGAAATAGTCACATTGATTGTGAAAAATGAAAACGGTGTCAGATGTTGCCCTCTGCCCATAAATAACAAATAAAACAAAACAAAAACACAGATGCAAGTATTAAAATGTTTTTCCCATTTTAAGAAAAGAATTTTGCTGGATGTCTTCGATCTGTGTGGCTTTACCACAGACTATCTACTTTCAATTCTTATAGCACTTATCCTTTGAAAAATGCTATTTGCACTTATCATTGATATTTTTACTCAAATAACTAACTCCTCACTGACTGAGTAAACTTACAGAACTGACCAGTCCATCAAATTAAGGGTATAGACTGGTTAGGTTCAATCAATCAAGGCTTCATGGAGGAAGGAGAGGACACTCAAAATGGTTAAATAATACCACCCCGTATCAGGGATGTAATTTATATGTCCCACTCCTTTACTTGACTCTCATCACAGACATCACTAATCAACCATAGTACTCTTTCCTGCTCAACATGGATATGGTTCCACACTCCTTCTAAGCATTACATCTATCATGGTAACTTAACTAGATGTGTTACTTAATTTGAAATCAATTCGTCCTCTTTGCTTTAGACCAGGTCATTATATATCCCAAATGACCTATCTCATAGATGCTCCAATACATATGACCTATAAGGTAGGTATTATATTAAGGGTTTTGCAGGAGGAAATTTTGCATCTGAGAAGAATTTAGGTAACTCACTAATGTCACACAACTACTGATAGGAATACTTCAGTTCTTTTTATGGCAAGATCAGTAATCTTTTTTCTATAGTTGCTTAAAGAGCTATTTGTGGACATTTGCCTGGGAACTCCTAAAGAGAAAGCTAGCAAATGGTAAAAGAAAATTCTAATTGTGTTGGGAAAATTTTTGTTCCAGGGTTATAGCAGTGTCATTGAGGGTTGCTGCTGAGTGTAAGTGAAATATGTGACATCTATTTGCAGTGAATAGTAAATACCAAAAATGGAGCCTAATATTTCCCTGAAACTCTATCCTCTCATCATTGAGTCCATGCAGACCCATCTCATCTCCAGTGCTTGGAATCTCAGTGATATTTCTTTAGATTTGGGGAGTCCCTTTTTTTTTTTAAAGCTAGTCACCATTGATGAACCAAGAAAGCAATTCATTTTGTAGCACTTAATGGAAAAAGGTACATGTGATCATTTATTTTTACATTGGAAGTCTCCAACAGTACTTAAAGGAATGGAATAATCAGAGAAATGATATTGTTTTAAAGCTCTTTGGAGTTTACTCTGGAGGACAGGCTTAGATGTGGGTGATTCCAAAAAGGCCACTGAATGCATCTAGAAGAAACATGAACTTTTCAATTTTAAAGGAGACTGGCCCTTCAGCAACCCAGGGAAGATAAGCTCTCCCTGCCCCTGATCCTTGCTCTTCCAGGACTCAATCTCCCTGTGCCTTTTTCACATAGTGACAGAAGGACACTACTTTTTCCAAATAATATGGGCAGAGATCTTCCCCTTCCCGCCCACCCCTCCACCCCTAGCATTTAGAAGATTAGATATACACCCTTTAAAATATTTTAACCAAGTCTTCCATAGTTTTGCATATTTGCATAATGATAAAGTTCACTCCTTAGTTATTTTCCTTAACAAGCTGAAAAATACCATGCAAACATAAAGTGGAATCGGCGAGGGGCTCACTCATATTGCCAATTTGATCTTCTCTATACTTCATCAAGTTACTTCATCTGAATCCTACTCCAAGTTACTTTTCTTCTCCATTGTCACAAATCAAAAAAAAAAAAAAAAACACCTTAGAATAAATATGACATTTCAAGAGGCATCCTATTGTTCTTCATACTAGACCATGGTTCCTTACTCATGCTATTTTCTTAATACGAACTCTGGCTAGGAAGGAAGCACCTCATGCTCTGATAGCAGCAACCATGATCTATAGCCCTCTGAAAAAAGCTCTGGGTATATGTTTATTGGATCAAGTAGCTATTTGACTTTACAATTTTGTAAACAACTTACAGTTTAAAATTTTTAAAAACATATTTATCTATTTTCAGAGAGAAAGAGGGAGAGAAAAGGGAACAGGAAGAGAGAGAGAGAAAGCGAGAGAGAGAGAGAGAGAGAGAGGGCACACACAACTGACTGAGCCACCCAGGTGCCCCCCAAATTTTGAAGAGAATAATGCTTGTATAAGAGTGTAAAATATTTCTTATGCCATATTTTTATGCTGTATGTCAGTATTATTTCCATATAATTTTAGTGAATATTTTCTCAAAGAATTATTTGTAGCAGTGGGTTGTTTAAAAATCATTTATGTGAAAATTAAGATCCTCTCTGCATTTCATTCTGTTGAAAATCAACAAATTTGAGAATTAATGTCTATATTGTTCATAATCTTCTCTTAAAGAGACGGAACAGAATTTAATTTTGGAAGATGAGATTTGCTAATTGATCTCTCTAGAGTGAACTACCAAGGAAATGAGAATATAAATAAGAAAAAGGACTTATGTCATAATACACATTTATAAAAAATGCATATTATCCATGACTCTATTATGTATTCTAAGAACTTCTATTATTTACTCCTGTGGCTTATAAGCCCTCTTTCAAGGTAAAAATCCTATTTGTTCATGTCAACATTGTTTACTATTTGTTTATTTCTTATTTGTTATGTGAACACTGGAATTAAATATTCTTTTGAAAATAAATAATTGCCAATTTTTCCCAGATCCAGAAATCCTAATACAAAGCAATAAAATTCAAGGCTTTGTATGCTCATGAGTGCATATAAGTCTTTAATTTCTGAGAGACTGAATAATAGCGAGTGATAAGCTGTAAGCAAGCAAATGGTTAGTGTGTTCTCTCAGGGTCCCTCCCTGGGGAGTTGGCATATATTCATCAGAATTGAAAACAGCTTCCTCTTTCCCTTAGAGGGGCTTCCGGTTCTTAAAGAACAGATGGGATAGAAGTAAACCCACAACATTTGCAGGTAACTAGAGAACTACAAAAATATGTTTGGGGAACATGTAAATCAGTACACGTTTCTTTGGCTAAAAAACAGATTAGCTTTCATAGTTACTTTCTAGATCCACTGGAAAAGAAAAAAACACACAACAACTGAAAACCACAAACCACCACCCATACCAAACTATAGCTGCTTGGGTCTTATCATCTTTTTGATCAAACTGAGAGTGTGTATCCTTCCTTTCAAGATTCTAGCTTTCTATTCCTATGTGCCACTCTGAGGATCTGTAAAGCAGATGTTCTTCTGGTATAAATCCATGTGCCTTGAATTATTTTAGCCCCTCTCAGTAAATCATCCCTCTCCGATCCCTTTCCAGGAAGCATTCCTTTTGGTAAATGTGAACACAGTTGACTAGTATGTCAACTGGGTTGGGGGCAGCCAGCAGTAGGGCATTGTCCCCCAATCTCCAGTGTCCCCACTGGCACCAAACCATCTCTGATTTTGAAATGAACTAATCAAAATATATTCTTTCACACTGGGGCGGGGGGGGAGGGGGGAAGACAAGAGGCTGTTAGACTCTAAAGGACTTATCCGAGTTACTTTAGGACAGAGTCCACAATTGGTCTCTTTTGATGTAGAGGCTGCTGTGACCTGTCTGTCCCCTTTTTTCCTCCAAGGCCCTTCCAGTAGAAGGGACATGTGCTAATAGCTGCCACCACTGCCCCTTACCTAGGGGGACTGATGGAGAAAGAATGTCTTGCCTATAACTTGTCTTGTACTACAAGCAGATGTGTGCTATCTCCTCACACTCACATCCCAGTCCAATATAACCCCAATTTTTAGGGAATTTCCCTTCAGGGAATAAAACGGAGATTGTATGCTAAGAAAATCTTAGAACTTGTGGGAACAAAGGTACTCTTTAGGTTGGCCAGATATACTTCTCACTTGCTAGAAAATGATCTGACTCTTAATGTCACTTTCACAGTGTGACTATTGCCACTGTCTGCGGGTGCCCTGGAAAACCTAATTAGACACAGGGGTGAACATTTTACTTTCAGTCAAGGGAATATTCCTCCTGGATAAATCACTGTGGGACCCTAAAAAATAATGGTGTTTGACTGGCTTGCTTTTAAAAGAACTGAATGAGCCCTCAGATTGTTTGGCTTTATTTGATACTTTAACACAGGACACAATCTGTAAGATGTATGGTTGGGAAATCTCTTTCTTTCTTAAGGGCAATTCTTATTTGAAACAAGCATTCTCCACAACAAGCCTCTGTTTGACCAAAATTAGAGTACACCTATGTACCCTGTTCTAATTTTCTGTAGTCCTTTTTACATGATGAGAGAAATCAATTTTCTCTCTTCTTTCCTTGTAACACTGAATGTTTTGAAGATGATACTTTGCTTTAGCAAGAGAGACTCAGGATAGTTATTTGAAAAGCTGACTTGTATCTTTATTTGCCTGAATCTTGCTTATTCTTACTTAATCTTATTCATTTTATGTAGGTCTCTTCCCTATGAGTGGGTACTTAGGTAGAGTTATAGTTGTGAGGTGGCCGCAGAAACTCTCCAGTCTAACTCTTTGTGTCTGCTTGGGATTCACCCTTCCTTGGTGTGGCTAATGACCCTGTTTGCCAGGCCCTGGCCTTTCAGGCCTTGCCCAGCCATGGACAGAGATAGCTCCTTTGCTTAGGCTCGGCCCTACTCAGCATCTATTCTGGTGCTGAGCAGATCGAAGAACACATGGGGAGTCTCTTCTCCAGCAATGAGTGAGGTCTAAATTAGACATATTTATGAAATCTGATGTACAGTGTGACCGAAGCAAGCTCACAGATGCATCTTTACAGGGTTTCAGCCTTTCTCTAAGCACTGCCTTATTGGTCTGCTCTCAGGCTCTGGTTTACTATTTCAGTTCTCTTGCAGGGATTGGAAATTGAACTCCAGCTTGCTTGGATGGAGCTCTTCCCTTCTCTGGTCCTTGCTGATGGCCTCCAGGAGAAGCCTAGACTCTGTCCTCAGCATCACTTAGTCCAGATTTCAATGAATTTACCTCCACTTCCTATATATCCTGCACTTAATGACAATGTTCTCATCCCAAGTGCCTTCAAAACTTGCTTGGAACTCATGTTATGCCTTCAAGTTTTGTGCATCAAATTGAATTGATTTAGATTTTGATGCCAAACTGTATCAAGTCCCAGATCACCCATTCTCAGACAAGTGTGTTGGGCCAGTGGATAATGTGGGTAACACTCTTCTCACCTCTTCAGGCTGATCACACGTAGTCTGCTCTTTCTCTTCCCAAACTCGGACATTGCAGAGTGCTTACACTTAAAGGGTGGGGAGATAATGATTTACTTCCTTGTAGATAAAGGTAAGTAGGTCAGAATTTGGAATTGGAATTCTTTCGCAGTAAAGAGTTATGTGTTCTCCCTTTATTTATTTATTCATTCAATCATTTATTTAAATAATATGGATTTATGGGTGTTCTCCACTTTGTATTATAGTCCAGTATATTTTTGTCACAAGCAGATCAGATGCTTCTAGGGAATTAGAACTGATTCCTGCTTCTATAGGTCCCTCTGTCTGACACAGAACAGATGCAAAAAGTTAATAGAACTAATAGAATTAAAGTTAATAGAACTTAAATTTAGTTAATAGAACTAAACTAACTTAAATTTAGTTAATAGAACTAAAATAAGAATTAAGCCCACAATATCTGTAATGATTTGCCAAAGCAGCCCAACTGGTCTTCTGACATTAACTTACTACATTTCACTGCCTTTCTGATAAAGATGTCAGAAATGGGACGCTCTAATCCAACCCTTTCATTTACACATGATAGAATTTAGGACTGGAGAAGTATATGGAGCCATATGTGGAATGAGAGCCCACTTTTCCTAACTTCCAATGTGATACTCTTTAGACATAATGCATGTAGTAGCACCAACTACAGTGCCTAATGCATCCATGCACTCGACCCAGGTTGGTTGATTTTATATCTGTAGGCAAAAGAGAGCCATCACAGAAATTTTCTCTGTTCTGTTTGTTTTGCAAAGTGAATTTTCACTTTCCACCGATCTCTAAGGCAGAAATGAGCATGGATGTGTGTAAGAATGACACTGGGGTGATCAGATGAAAGCAGACCAAGTGACAGCCACTAAAGGCTGTGCCAAGCTGGTGGCAGTGAAAAAGAAGAGCAGATATACTGAGAGGTATTTTAGAAGCAGAATTGGCATAATCTGTTACCAGTTAATGCGGAGGGTAAGGAAGTAGGAGATGTTTAAGTTGACTCTGAGATCCCTGGCTTGGGCAGCTCGATGGAAGAAGTCACTAATCAAGACATAGCAGGTTTGGAGAGGAGGATGAATTTGTTAGGTATGAGATAGTTGTTAGACTCTTTGTACTTCCAGGAGACAGCATATGTGTGGAGCTTAGAAGAGAAATTTAAATCCAAGGTATAGATCGAAAAGTTAATGTCAATTGACTGATGAAGTTTTCAGAGGTGGTGGTATCGCCTGAGAAAGGCAGAGTAAACAAAGGACCCCGCCCAAGTTCACGAGGGAGAGAAGACAGAGAAGGCAACAGGAAGTAAGGAGATACTATCACAGAACCAAATATGCAGTAGTGGGGGGAAGTGAGGTGAGGAGGGATGGTGAGCTGGTTAAGTAGTCTGCCCTTCTTTGTCTCATTCTGCAATGAGATCAAATTAGATGAGGCTTTAAAGAGGCTGTGGGGATGATGATACTCAGGTCATGGACAACTTTGCTAGAGTCCTTCCATTGTAACGGTGCAGGGCTCAATATAAAAGAATCAGACACTGCAGAAATAGAGAGCTAGATCAATACACACCTTTTCATTATGATTCTCCCTCACTCACACTCCTTTCATTTCCAAAGATTACAGACAATTACATAAGAAAGAATTTAAGTTAAATAAGAATGTCTTAATAGTTTTTATGAGACATAGGAATAGATTAGTGGGGTTTTTGAATCTCTCATTTGTGAGTGTTTCAAGAGTAAAGACGTGGAGGGGTGCGTGGGTGGCTCAGTCAGTTAAGCATCTAACTTTTTAAAAAAATAAATTTTTTACTGTTTATTTATTTTTGTGTGAGAGAGAGGCAGAATGTGAGTGGGGGAGGGGCAGAGAAAGAGGGAGACACAGAATCTGAAGCATGCTCCAGGCTCTGAGCTGTCAGCACAGAGCCTCAGGCGGGTCTCGAACTCAAGACTGTGAGATCATGACCTGAGCTGAAGTCGGACACTTAACTGACTAAACCACCCAGATGCCCAAGCATCTGACTCTTGATTTCATTTCAGGTCATGATCTCACGGTTGGAGCCCCGTGTAGGACTCTACGCCAACAGGTGACAGTGCAGAGCCTGCTTGGGGTTTTTCTCTCTCTCTCTACCTCTCTCCTGCTGGCACATGCTATCAGTCTCTAAATAAATAAATAAATGAACATTTTAAGAAAGAGTAAAGACGTGGATATTTTATTTTTTAAACATTTAAAAAATGTTTATTTTGAGAAAGAGAGAAAAAGCAAGTGTGCATGTGGGGGACGGACAGAGAGAGAGAGAGACAACATCCCAAGCAGGCTTCCTAATGCAGAGCCCAATGTAGGGCTTGATCTCATGTCTGTGAGATCATGACCTGAGCTGAAATCAAGAGTTTGATGCTTAACCCACTGAGCCACCTAGGCGCCCCAAGATGTGTATATTTTAAACTGGAGTGAAATTATTTTGAAGAATGCCTCTGAATTCTCCTTGAAGTTTTTGGCTCTTATTCCAGAAGGGTGAACATATAAGGCTACAAGGAGGGCATTTTTATTTTTGCTGTGTGCTTATGGGATAAATTCTCCCTGTCTGAAAATATTGAATTTGCTAACTAGTTGATCTATTCAGAGGTCTCTGAGTATTTCACTGTGCAATTAATTGTACTTTTAATAAACCATAAACCATGTTTACTGCCTTATTTATTGAATTGAATCAAAGTGACTTGATGGTTAACTAGTACAGTGCTCTTGACAGGCCCCAGAAACAGGGTCTGCGTACTGGAGGAAATAATACAGCAAGGTGATGGGATGATCTTATTCTTGAAAAATGCAACAAAGCAGAGCAAAAGTAAAAGATTTCTTGTTTGTTTGTTTGAGGGCAGAGTTTTTCTGGAAGATAGAAGGCCAACCCTGTGAAAACCTTCCTGTGGCTCTTCCTGTCTTTCAAGCAGGTGCAAGCGACACAAGATTCCTATTAAAGAATAGCCTTCACAGCTCCTCACAGCCTCACTGCTGTGTTTGCCCAGAGGTGTAAATAGATTCAAAGGTCATCCGCTTCCTAATATCCCATTTCTTTTCTTTTGGAGTAGTTTCAGTTAGAGTGTGAAGCATTGAGATGAGGCAGCTCCCCAGTCAATCTGAGAGAATCAAAAGAGCCCTTATACCCCCTACAGAGCCTTTTGCAATCTTCTGGGTCTTAACACTCCAAATGATTTGATTATGTTTGGTTATAATTGCAATATTGATTGAAGTTAGAGGTGGCCAGGAAGGGTCGAACCATGCTTTATGTCTCCTTGTAGTCACATAGATCAGAGTCTGTTACTTTCACATTACCTGCAGGAAGGAATCACCATCATCTCTCTAAAAACAAAATGCACTGCAAAAGAAATTTCATAGGCCTAAAGAGAGCTTTGAAAAAACTAGTTGGCACAGTAATAATTTGATTTTCGTGAAGCAGTTTCCTTTACTGAATAAATAGCACTGTGTTTACACACAGAATGAAGATCACTGAAAATCTCTTTATCTGGTTTTGACAAGTTCATTGAAAAATTGACAAGAGAAACATTTATTTTAGACAGTGCCGGCCAATCCAGTAAAGAGCTTGCTGAACAAAATTTTTAGATTTTTTAAAAAAATACAAATACACATACAGACTGGGGAGAGGCAGTTGTTTTCAGTATTTTTTTTATGTTTACACATCAAACACTCATAGAGGAATTGCCTTCTAAAATATATAAACCTTGGGTAGAAGCTTCTAACATGAAGGATTGATTTGGCATTTTGAGGGTTCTACCTTTTCCACTTGGTTCAAGTCCATCAACAGCAGGGGAAATCTACCCTACTGAACAGCTCTCTTCTACTCCCATGTTGCAAACATTCAACACAGTGTTCTAGAAAGACATTCAATGAAAAGAAGCCATGTAATACAGTGTGAGGATTAAGTGACCCACAGCTTTTCCATATCTAGGGACTTCATAATGTGTAACATCTTCAAGATCACTCAGTGTCTCTGGAGAGGGAGCAGAAGACATGCATGGCCCTGAACCTTGAGGATTCCTGCCAAAGTGTCTATGACTGGATTACCTCTGATTCCAGCCAGGGTCTCAGTGGCTGTCTTTGGCATGTATCTGTGCTTGTGTATGGGGAAGGGAGACACAGAAAAATTAAGGAGTTAAAAAAAATCCATACTTTCTTAGGGAAAATAGGAAAATAAAATGAGTTTTATATCATTTTATTTTGAAAATGCATTTTGTTTATATTTACTAACTTCCATAATAATACAGTAACTTTGACATGACCGTTATACTGTAAAGAGGCAAATATGACTTAACTAAAATAGTATTGTACTAGCTTTGAACAAAGCAAACGATTGACAAAAGACAGAAGAAAGATAAAACACTCCTGTTGCCTCATATAAATCATAGCACATTGGAAATGGAAAATGTCTTTAGTGAGAGAGTAATGAATTAATAGACGAATAAAAAATCCCCATTAAACTGCTGGATATTTTAGGAATACAAGTATTCTGAGGATGGGAACTTTGTCTAAGCTCTCACTTTCTACAAGGTCTAGCTTTGGTGTGTATTCAATCAATACTTTTGAATGAAAAAACTGCATTCCAAAGTCTTAATGACCCTTTACTTGTTTAGAGGGACTTTTTCAAAACAAATTCCTTTCACATACCAAAAAGGAGATTGGGAAGCAGATTACAGGGTGAAATGGAACTGAGGTCAAACAAGGAGAGAAGGGCAAGGGCAGGGCATGCACAGGAAGCTAGGCATTCTTGTTTATTTGGTGAGGTGGCACAGGTCCAAGAACCTCATGTCTATGAAACTAGATGACCCTTGGGGACCTGATGCCAGAACCCCAGCAGCTCCAGTGTATAGACGGTCCTTTGGCCCCATTTCATCCTGACAAGCCCTCTCCAGGCTCTGAGCTTTCTGATGATGAAGACCCATTCTGGGATCCTGCCTAATCCAAAACAATCGAACTTCAGCACTGGCTTGGGAAAAGTAAGATTTCAGGGTCAAGGGGGAATTTTCCAATATCATCCCCAAACCCATATGCAATTTTTAAAAAACCTTTTTCTGGAATTTAAATCTTATTCTACGGGACCTCATGGAAGTTAAATGTCTGGCAAAAATGAACTTGCATGGGTGGAGTGAAGGCTGTGTTGTTTCATTGTGGCCATGTGAACTCATGTTGTTTATGAGATGGTTTGCAGGTTTTGTAAGGGAAAGCGTAGAAGAACCTGGGGAGCCTGGCATTACTAGAAACATAATGGAAGAACTTTGAGGGTTGAGCAAATCTGAAGCCTTCAAAATTTTGTCTAGATCTTACCATAAGCACCAAGGGTGATAATAAGACAAATGATGAGGCGGCATTTATGTCTAGTAGAGGCAACTAACTTCCATGCTAGGCCATGCTAATGTGCTCCAGATGTCTTAAAATCTCAGCTGATCTAATCAAGATATGCAAGTTTGGTTTATTCTCCAGGTGGGTGCTTGCAAAAGAGAGAAAACCCTCTCCATGTCTGTCTTCTAGCTACAACTCTTCCTTTGCTTTTCTTCCCTCCTTCTCTCCCTGCTTCATTTCCTGCCTTCATCCATCCATTGCTAAACATTTTCCAAGACTACTGGTGTAGATGTCAGATGAGATGATGTATGTAGGACATGACTCTTGTCTTCATGGAAATAAAGATGCAAATAAATATTCAAAATATGCCTGAATATGTTATTCCATTCCCAGCATACTTGTTAGATGGGGTGGTTCCCTAACCCTAACCCGGAAAAGGGGCTCTAACCTGAAGGATGGGTACATGGACAGTGTGAACAATGGAGCAGCTAAACATCTGTGTGCACAAAGAAACAAAAAAACACTAAGTTCATGATTCTGGAATCCTATATAAAATATGTAAGCTTATGTTGAATATGTTTCAAAGGAAATAAAATCAACAAAGGAGGGGAAGCTAACATTGTCCGGAGATTATACAATTTTCACCTTCGTTATTTCAATTAGGTCTCACAATAACCTTAAGAGGCATGTGTTTTCCTTATTTCTTTTCAGGCTCAGAGAGAGATTCACTCATTACCTAAGTTAAACTATGACTATGAAACCCAAGTCTGTCTGATTCTTACATTTCTTTGGGATTAGGGATGTAAGACAAAGTGATAAGGGAATCTGAAAAAAATATATAAAGAGGATTAGACATGGATCTCTTTTGGGTATTTTCTCACAAGGTTAGGAATATGATAGAGTTTCTTGTTTTTCTAGTGTTCTGTTGAACACAACAAATCCCATAAAATTAGATGTTTCTTTAATATCTTTAGAGTAGCCAAAGAGTTAATTTTCCAGGATATCCTGAAACTTGTCTAAATTCCAGCCACCCCAGAGCAGATTCAGATATAACTAGATACCCTGACATTGAAAATAGATCATCACCAGTCTAAGAAACAGTTATGAATCCAATCTAAATCACATTTCATATATGGCCTTTGCCAATAAATAAGGTCAATCATTTACTACTTTCCCAAATAGTTAATTGAATATTTTAGAAGAATTTCTAATTGCAATGTCATTGTCTTGCCATTCCTTAGTGCTTAGCCCTCTAATTTGAGATCTACTGGAGGGCAACATTTGCAAATTAGAAACATAATTGAAATCTACTGCTGAATAAATTGATGTTTACCGCTACATAAAATTAGTGCAATGGTTTTAAATGGTACGGAATCTATTTCTTTTCACCTCACTGGCTTCTTGCTTTCCTTTGATGGAATTGTATTTGGTGATGACCCTCGGAAGCAAGCAAGCTTTCTCCTTTGATATAGTCCCAAATTAGCAGTAGGAGGCAAGAAACAGTGACATTGCTGAGGACCCACAGGTTGCTGTGATTTTCCACAATGGCGGGCTCTCCCTAGTTCCCTGATTTTTTGAAGCAATCTGAGTTAAGGATATTGTCGGGAAACTAATTCCATCTGAACAGACTTTCAAAACTTGAATAATTGAAAGATGCGAACAAAAAGTAAATTTACATCTAGACCAGGACAGAAGCAAGACTGAATTTTGTCAGTGTTGAATTTTTAATTAAGTCAAAGTGTTAAAAACAAGTGAACTCTGCAGAAAACACTGTTAAGAGAATGAGTAGACAAGCCATAGGCTGAGAGAAAATATTTGCAAATCACATATCTGATAAACATCCAGAACATGCAGACATACACATGGAGAATGTTAAAGAAACCCAAAACCTTTTTAAAACTAAACAAAAAGAAAACAAATTACCCAATGAAAAATGGGCAAAGGTTTGAATAGGCACTTCACCAAAGATATGCAGATAAAAAATAAGCATATGAGAAGATACCCAATATCAACTGTCATTAAGGAATTGCAAATTACAACAAGGAGATACCACTGAGTAACCTATTAGAATAGCTAAAACCCTAGAACCTGACAATAACAATTGCTGATGAAGATGTGGATCAATAAATTATCTCATTCATTGCTGGTGGGAATGCAAAATAGTACAGCCACTTTGGAAGGCAGTTTGTCAGTTTCTGACAAAGTGAAGCATAGTTTTACCATCTGTGTTTCTAGATATTTTCCCAGCTGACTTAAAAAGTTATGTTCATACAAAAACCTGTACAATAATGATTATATCAGCATTATTTCATAATCACCAAAAACTGGAAGCAACTAAAATGTTCTTTAATAGGTGAATGGATGAACTGGGGTAAACCCATAAAAGGGAATATTACTTAGTGATAAAAATAAATGAGCTATCAAGCCACAAAAGACACAGATGTACCTTAAATGCATATTAAGTGAAAAAAACCCCTCCAGTTGAAGAGCCTACATGATCTATGATTGTTTTTTATAATATTCTGGAAAAGGCAAAACTATAGAGACATTAGATCATTTAGTGGTTGTCAGGTGTTCGGGGAGGGAGTAGAGTTGAACAGATGAAGCCCAGGGGACTTTTTAAAAAGGGTTATACAGTTATCTTTATGATACTGTAATGGCAGATACATGACACGGTACATTTATCAAAATCCATACAACTTTGCAACACAAAGAGTGAACCTTATGTATGCAAATACAAAGATCAATTAGGAGGTTTAGGGATCCCAGGCTGGAAAGCAGATTGTTATGAAGGAATCTAACCAGATCACTGGAAATGTGTGACATAACCTCACCAAAGGGGGACAAGGGGGACAAGGGGGAGGAATCATTGTTTAATGGGTACAGAGTTTTTGTTGGAGATGATGAAAAGGTTTTCAGTACAGAGAGTGGTGATGGTCACACAACATTGTGAATGTATTTGATGCCAATGAATTATACAATCACAAATGCTTAAAATGATGAATTTTATATGTTTTGCCACAATTTAGAATGCATGGGAAGAGGGGCGCCTGGGTGGCTCAGTCGGTTAAGTGTCCAACTTTGGCTCAGGTCATGATCTCATGGTTTGTGGGTTCAAGCCCTGCGTACGGCTCTGTGCTGACAGCTCAGAGCCTGTGGCCTGCCTCAGATCCTGTGTCTCCCTCTCTCTGTGCCCCTCCCCCAGTTATGCTCTGTTTCTCTCTGCCTCAAAGATTAACATAAAAAAAAAATAAAATAAAATGCATGAGAAGAAATTATACGCTTAAATGATTAGAATGATAAAACATATTATGTATATTTTACCACAGTTTAAAAACAATTATAAGAAAAGGCAAAACAATGAAAGTAGGGACAATAAAAAGATCAGTGGCTTACAGGCGCACAGTGGACCTTTTTAGAAGCAGTGGAACTATTCTATATGATACTGTAATGGTGGACATGATATACATTTGTCAAAGCCTAAAAACTGTATAACATAAGCAGCAAACCCTCATGTAAACTGTGGACACTATATGTGATAATAACATATCAACATTTGTTCATCAAACGTTGTGTCACACTAATGGAAATGTTAACAACTGAGAAATAATAGGGAAACTGTGTAAAGGGATACAGGGAAGAGGTACCTGGGGGTTTTCTACTTTTTGCTCACTTTTTCTATAAACCTAGAACTGCAATAAAAAATCAATTAAAAAATTAAAAAACAGGTGCTGACCTAATAACTATGGGAATGAGTGGAGACATTAAGACTAAAGACAAAAGGAACTGTACATAAGTACCGCAGTCTTGTTAACAAACTTGTGTCTCATAGGGGAACAGCCTAACAATTCTGAAATTACTCTCCATGTACTCTAGGATTGAAAAGTATGTAAATAAATGCCTGCATGGTGGGAACTACTAATGGAAGAGAAGGTTACAGATACATAAAAGGAGGAAGGCTAGCAAAAATCATTCAGTACTGGATTATGGTGAGATACATTGATATGAACTAATGTTTAGTTTTCTACAGATACAGATAGCTAAATATAGAAACAATTACAGATATGTGTTTATGCATGGGTTAGTATACAGACATATATTTCCAAGTTCTGTTTGCTGAGAAGGCCTACAAGCAATGAGCACACCCAAGATCCGTATCTTGGTTTCTAATATCATTCTCCAATAAAAGGAACCAGAAGCAGGAGCAGGGAATACACAAGATGAGTTTGGACCATACTGTAGTACTAAAATATAAGAAAGTGATGAAGAAAAAATAGCCAACGGAGCATTCCAAAGGGATATAAGAACCAACCGAAAGAGCTCCCAAAAGCTAAAGTTGGAACAATTGAGCGACAAAATAAATAACATAGTATTGGATTAGAATCCAAGGTACAAAATAAATATTCGCAAGTCCATTCTAACATAAATATTTGATTGAATAAGTTAATTAATGAGGGGGAATAGACAAATCTCCTGTGTGGGATTCCAAACAATTCATGTAGATATTTTTCTTCACTCTCAAGAAGGTGGAACGTAACTCTGATCCCTCCCCTATTCCTTAAGTGCGGGCTAAACAGTGATTTCCTTCTAAACAGTTCAATATGTAAAGGAGGGAAGATGGAGATGAGTAACTTTATAGTATGGAAACCTGAGAAACACTACCTCAGCCATGTGATCAAGCTTAACATCAATAATGGGCAGCATGAGCCCTTTTGATATGATGGCATAAATATGGCACTTTACTTCTGTGGTCTTCCTCCCTGAAACTCATATACTGTCTAACCATAAGAAAAATATCAGACAAACCTATGAATAGATAAAGAAGATGTGATATATATATATATACATATATATATATATGTATATATATATATATATATATATATATACACACATACACACACACATACACACACACAATGGAGTACTACTTGGCAACCAAAAGGAATGAAAGCTTGCCATTTGCAACTATGTGGATGGAACCGGAGGGTATTACCCTAAGTGAAATTAGTCCGTCAGAGAAAGACAAGTATCATATGACTTCACACTTATGTGGATGTTAAGAGACAGAACAGATGAACATAAGGGAAGGGAAACAAAAATAATATAAAAACAGGGAGGGGGACAAAACATAAGAGACTCTTAAATACAGAGAAAAAACAGAGGGTTGCTGGAGGGGTTGTGGGAGGAGGGATGGGCTAAATGGGTAAGGGGAATTAAGGAATCTACTCCTGAAATCATTGCTGAACTGTATGTTAACTTGGATGTAAATTAAAAACAAAAATAATTAAAAAATAAAATTAAATTAAAATTAAAAAAAAGAAAAAATATCAGACAAACGTAAATTGAGGGACATTCAACACAATACCTGACCACTACTCCTCAAACACATAAAAAATAAGGAAAGTCTGAGAAACTGTCACAGGGGTAGGGGAGCCTGAGGAGAGGTGGCACTCTGGATGACATTCTGGAACAGAAAAATGATATTAGGTAAAAATAAATAAATCTGAAAAAAGTATGGACTTTAGTTAGTAATAATGTATCAGTATTAGTTGTGACATTCATTGTGACAAAAGTACCATAGTAATATAAAACCTTAACAACAGAGGAAACTGGGTTCTGGGTACATGGGAACTTTTTGTACTATCTTTACAACTTTTTTGCAAATCTAAAACTATTTTAAAATAAAGAGCTTATTTTAAAAACAAACAAAGAAGGGTATGAATGTAAGTACAACCTGAATTTAGCCCATAAAATATTTCAGAAGTGATTGTGATAGTAACATCACAAAGGCAAATAAAGACAGAAAAATATCAGGATAGAAGTATCTACAGAATTGTGGAATAAATATGAACACTGGTATTATAACTGCTTGGGGACATACTACAAGTTTGGGAATTACCTTTCATACATGTGAAAATAAAGCTTCCTCTCTTGACTTTTACCACCATTGCCCTATTTCTAGTCTTTTTTTTTTTACTTTATATATTCCAAAATTACCTTTCCCTTCTCATCTCCCACTCATTTAAACAAATCTGTCTTCCAGGCAAACTGATGTACTTAACACTTGATAAATACCACAAGGGTCATATGCTCAAAGTTGTTCCCCTCACATAAATGCACTTTCCTCTTGCAGGTCTAACCATCCATCCCCAAATTCTAACCATCACAACAAGAGTTCTTTGGTTCTCCTTGATTTCCCTAGATGAAAGAGATCCCATGCTCTCCTAATCCACAAAGTTGCTCTGTACTTCTCATGTCAATCATATACTACTTTGTATTATGGTATTTTACATACAGCTTCCCTAATGGTTATTAAATACTTTGAGAGTGGGGCCTTGATTTGTGCATCTTTGCATTTTCCATGGCTCTCTTCATAGATATTTACAGAAGGTTGAGCTAATGAATTTTATCAATGTGGGACAGTCATTTTCAATTAAGGGAAAAACTTGAAACCAAGATCAATTGGATTAAATTAAAAATAAAATTTTAATTATTCACAACAAAAGTCATTTGATGGAAAGGGACTGCTACATTTTCCCTACATCTGTTATTATTGTGGTCTCTCCATTTGTAGTCGATAATGCACTGAGTCAATGCATGTCGGGTAATACCTCTTGTGTGTGAGCGATTATTACAATAATTAATAACAATGGCAGCTCAGTTGATAGGAACTTGGCAATGTGTGTATCCTTATCTTCAAAGTTCCAAATGGTTTGGAATTTGGCTTTTTGTAAGACCATTTAATAGGAAAGTATGTGTTTAGAATCTGTTCCTAGCTGAAAGACTGACCCTTATCTCTAAAGTCCTTAATGAGAAAGCACCTGACAAATTGACTGGCACACTCCACTCCTCCAAGTAATTTCCCTTCCTGCCAAATGAGTCTCTTGCAGTCCCCACTTCTAACTTAGAAAGTGTTGAATGATGAACAGTCTGAAGCCAATGTCTGAAGCTACGGAAAGCTCTCTTCAAAAAGTTATTTCACAAAGTAAAATTAACTTATTGAAAAGGTAGAAAATCAATCCATCTTTTTACCCCCATTGTGTCAACTAACTACTTGACGAGTTTTACTTGGCTAAATTGACTGATGGGGTTAGTACTCCATAGCTGCCCCAAAAGGAACCTTCACAATTGTCCCAGACTTCTTTTATTTAATGGGGTTCAGTCCCATAGAGCAGCACTGCAAATAAACAAAAATATATTATCAATCTTTACAAATATTACTTGAGTCTACTCATAAATTTTCCTAACTAGAATTTTCTTACTAATTTGTTTAGTAAACATTCCATAAGTACCTAAAGAGGGTAGGATTTACATTGTGACCAAAATGCAAAAGAAAATATCTGACCTTATTTCATTGAAAGTAAACTTGAAAGTAAAAGCAAAAATTTTTAAGTGAAAAGAATTAATCAAAATGAGGCTAGAAAGACTATAGTCACTGACTTCACTATCCTTATCAAGAGAAATAATTACTAGTTTATTACACTACAAAAACATTTCTGTTGTGTGAGATTGCAATCTTAAAACAATGTGGAAATTTGGAAGGTATTACACAGCCTTTAGATTATGTGTTCAAGAATATCAGTTATGGAAAATGCTAAAAATATAAGTAAAGAGTTAAGAATTCAGTTGGAAATCAACAATGGATATTGTAAGATGGCACTGCTCTTCCCAAAAGCATGGCTGAAAAGAATATGAGATCATGAAGACAGTATAAATGAGATCACAGAGTAAAGGGAACTTAAAAAAAAAAAAGAAAAAAGAAGATGTGTAGGGTCAGCATGATTATTTTAATAAGCTGAGGAATAAGGCCAGGAGTGAAGAAGAGACTGAGTATCAGGAGTGAGAAGTAATTGACCAGAGTGGAAGTTATCAAGAGAAACATACACAAGTTGTCCTGGAATAAAATGATGATTCTTCAGCCTTGAGACTGGAAGGAAGAGGAAAATAGGTGTGGATACATAGATACTCTTAGACCTTAAGCGCTTAATGGGAGGCTGAAGATTTGCAAAAGGGGTCAGCAAAAGGAGAGGGGCAGATAACAAAGATCAAAAAAATACGTTGTTGAGCAGTACTGGAGGACCTACTCATTGTAGGGGCGTTAATATGGATGGCGGTTTTATGATATTCTTTTGCTGTGCTCAGTAGTTTGGGTGTGATAATGGTAATGGTAACTTACTGTGATAAGTACTTTACTTAGATTAGCTCATTTGGTCTTCACAGGTAGCCTCTGAACGAAGTACGGTTATTATTTCAGTAAGAAAATAAAGGATTTGAGGCTAAGAAATTTGCCCATATCTATTTATCACTATTTATTTCAACCCAGGCAGTCTGACTCAGAGACTGAGCTTTGGGACAGCTGTTTAGGTTTGGAAGTACATTGTTTTAAATAAGAGACTTGGGCTGTTAAGGACCAAACATGATGAGAAGTTTCAATAATGCATGGAGACTAAACTGTTCAGGGACACGGTCATGCAGCCCAGGCCAAATCAGGAAGTAATGCCAGGAAGGAAGACCACTGGCTACCTGTGGAAGACCAAAGAACTGAAGGTCCCTGAGTCTGGGGAGAAGTTGTAAAGGAGATGGAATAAGGATAACTCTGTAGGAAAAGATTATAGACAGAAAACAGGATGCTGGAGGTTTCTGAGGTGGTACATTTCTGACTGATGACGCAGTTCAAGTTGTGGCCATTGGTACGAAGAGCTGGAGGCGAAGCTATAAAGAGAAGATGAAGGACTCAAAAGGACATGAAGAGTTAAAGAAATTATGGTGGATTCCTATTTATATAGAAGTGTGTTAAGGGATATTTATTTCTAAATGATAGTTTTCACTGAGCAGACATTCATGTCCCTGCTATAAGACAAAGAGAGCTCCAGGCTTTCAGGATGTGGTAGCAGGAAAAACAGAAGAAGCTGCTTCCCTCATGGAGTTTACATTCTGGTGTTCATATACTGGGTAGTGATAGGTATCTAAGGAAAAAAAATTAAGCAGGTAAGGAGAATAGATATTGTCAGGGCAAGGGGTATGGCTGCCTTAAAGGGTGATTAGGAACCAGGGAAGGGCCACTATGGCCAAAAGGATTGAATAGTTATTTTCAGAGATGGGGAGGAGTGTGTGTGGGGGTGTATAGTTTTGTTGGGTCTGAGAATTAGGAGTTTATTTTTAACCAACTAATTTGGAGATATTCATCAGATATCCAAGAGAACTATTGAGTATCAGGTAAGTATTGGATATCAAATTGTGGATTTCATAGGGACATTCAGAAATCTGGGCTAGGGATATAAATTGGGGAGTTGTATAGATGGTACACAGAGCTACAAAAATGAAGGTGATCATTAAGGAAGAGAGGATAGAGACATGAAATACTCAGATGACTATAGGCAGGGGCATTACTAAAAGGTGGGGATATGCAAAGAATCCAGCAGAGACAGAGAAAAAGAGACCAGAGAAAAAAAGAAAGAAAACCAGAAGTATGATATCATGGAAGCCATGTGAAGAATGTGTTTCAAGATGGAGGGACAGTCACTTGAATCAAATATTGCTGAGAAGAAAAAAAATAAAAATAAAAAATGAAGATTGAGAATTGACCACTGGATGGGGAGGCAATTAGTGGCCATGACAGAGCTGCCTGGTTGGCGATGGTTGAATAGAAGGAGGAAAGGAAAAAGAGAAGGTGAGCATCAACACGTTTTCCTAGTGTTTCTATTGAGTAGAGCAGAGGAATATTGTGACAGTTGGGGAAAGAGGTAGGATCAAAGGAATTTTTTAATGTTTAAGATGGAAAAAGCTGTAGTGTGTTTGTAGGCTGATGAAAGCTGCAGCATTGCTGAGGCATAAATGAGAGGCTATGAGATCCTGGCACAGGTGGACGGTTGCTCCTGAGAGCACAAACAATCCATCCGTAGTTACAACTCTAAAGTTGTTAAGAGGCTGGGATGCCAGCTGACTGGTGGCAGAGACAGTATTTATTCTGGATCTGCGTATATGAATACTGCTAAGCACAGGGTAAATTCCAGTGAGTGATGGTTAATGACATTGAACATGGAGGCTATCCAGAGAATTACCCTTCTGCTATCAAGGAGAACATGACTGAATCACTGAAATGAGCAATGTTAATAAACTGTGACAATTAAAAATCTGTGTGGTAACCTAGGAAATGGATATTTAGTGTGACTTTCACTTTCAGAAGTGAGAGTCTTTTTATTGAAAACTATAGTCTGTGTAATGGGAGTTATTACCTACTCCTGATCCCCCATCTTTTCCAACCAAAGAAAAAAACCTGCTTTTCACCTATATTGGTGTTCTAATAATGTTTCATGGTTGTTTAAAACTTCTCCCTTATAGCTTACCTCCGTAAATTTTTTCAAACAGAGGGAAACTGTATATTCTTTTACCTTTTTATTTTCAGAAAATAAAGGATGTTAGAATGGAAAGAAATCTGAAATGGGAATCAGGACACTGTGTTTCTTGCCCTGGTTCTGCCACTAACTCACGAGAATTGGTTTCTTTTCTGGAAAATAAAGTAGTTGGTCTGGAGGATCCATAAAGTCCCTTTTGAATCCAAGTAATGAAATCATAACAACAATCTAAATAATTCAGAAATTCACAGCTAATGCCCTTTATTTTTATATGCCCATAATATTCTATCTCAGGATAAGTAACATTTATATTGTTGAGAGGTTAACAATCACCCATGCATTAATATCTTACAGGGTTATTGTGAAGATTAAAAGAGAAAATGTGCAAGAAATTCACAAACTGTAAAGTGAAATACTGTCAGTCATTAATTACACACAGACAGTGAAATATTACATCCAGATTCTACTTTTACTATGTGGCTTTTTGGGACATCAAATAAAGTCAGTATGCCTGGAATGTAAATTGGAAAGAAGGAGATTTTACTTGAAGAAGGTGTGCAATTGCTTTTTTAACTTTTTTGTTGTTATTGAAAAATGACCATATGCTATTATGGGAATAACAAGACTTTAAGACCTAGGGAAAGGCATTGAGATAAGCACAAGAGATGGATGTACTGGTATTAATTTACCATCAAACAATATGTCTGCATCAGAGTGGCATGGAAAGAAATATAGTCAGGTTTCATAAAATGCTCAGCTTTATTTTAAAAACAAGGCAAAAACTAAATTGAAAATTATAATTAAACAATGTGACAGTTTTCAGTTTCAAGGTTAAGTCAACTATCTAAAAATTCTAATCTGTTATCATAATTATATATTTACTTCATTCCAAAATTATTCCTTTTTGCATAATTCTCATTTTTTTCTTTTGTATACATTTCTCCATTCATAGGAAGAAATTTAATAGCAAGCATATTATCTGGCAATTTGCATTTTTTTTCATATAACAATAACTGTGCCTTCTTTGCTGGAGAAATTGTTGAATGGATATGCTACAACACCAATAGTAACACTGAGAATACATTTCAGATTTGCATAGCATTTAATTTATTTTAGGGCAGCAATGATCTCACTTTATTCCAGCAATGCTACTTCTTAGTCAGATGAGCAGGTAAGTCATTCAACCTCCCTGTACCACAGCCTCCTTATCGGTAAAATGGGGGTTATACAAAGATTCAATGAGTTAATTTATGTAAAACATTTGGTAATCACGTTGCCCTAGTAAACATACTGCCATTTAGCATAATTACTGTTCTCCGTGGTTTGGAGATTACAAGTGTATCAGGTCCTAGAGCCATTTTGCAGTAGTCCCAAGGATTCATCAGGTGTTACAAACTCAAATGTCTAAAGGTGTCAACAAATGAATACAACATGCTGGGGGCAATTGTGGCACACTGAATAACCCACACTTCTAAAACCAGCAAATCCTACTCAGCCCCAGGCAATGTTGCCATACAGGAATACAGTCCTGGTATTGCCACACTGTCTAACTTCTTAAGAAGGTAGGGATTTAGATTTTTATTTAATTCCCTGACTGAAAAAAAAAAAGGTTGGTAAATTATTTGATTTTTGGTAAAACACAATATGCACCAAACACACACAAGTTTGTGGATGGGCGTGGACCATGGTCAGCAGCTTCCTCATGGGCTCTCATTACCGTAGTGTGCATTGATATAATCTTGATATATTCCTAAGGGACTATACAATTAGGGAATCCTGGTTAATTCAAGGATTGAAGCACTATCAAAAACAGATATGTCAGCTTCTCGATGGGTGTTAGTAATGAATGGATTGGAAGATCTAACATAATAGGTGAAGATCGAAGAGTCACTGTATACCGTGGACATGATCCCTACAGGGTACCTGGATCTACAAAGATGCGGACTGTAGCATCCTTGGTCTTTGGAGAGAAAGAATGAATGGCAGGAAGGTAAGCAGGAAGATAGGCAGTGCAGCAGGGGTGGGGGGGAGGGTGGAGAAAACCCTAAACAAAACCAAAAAAACCCCACAGGTCTTCCAGACATCAAAGTGCATGCTTTACCATGGTATCAGGCTGCTTCCAAATTAAATTAACAATTGTACAGCTCTTTCCAATCTACAGAACATTCAGTGAGCCCTGCTTGGGGATTCCATTATAGTATTTATTGGCACTTCAAATTCAGGTGGTGATTACTGATACCCTGCCTGTGTTTAGAGAGGCAGATATTGAAGGTACCATTTTAGAGCCAGATAAGCGTGGTTCTTTGACCTTATTGACAGAGGGCAAAAAGCTTGTTTTATAATGCAGACAAGTAACTTACCTCTGATGTGATTCAACTTGGTATCATCTACTATTCTTTATGACTTTTTAAAAAACATTTTAAATCACTTAAGTCCCAGTTCTTTGATGATTCCTTTATCACAGAGGGAGATTCTTAGATAATTGAAAAGGGATGAGTCATAATGAGTTTTCACTGATGCATGTTGCCTCTCATTACTAATTCCACCGATATCCTATAGGGAACATAAAGAGCCTCTCATCTCACTGAATGGTGGCATGAAAAGGCCTACATCTGACACATAGAGCTTGACTCTGTCCTTTCTGAACTGGATGGGCTTGCCAAGGGACAGAAAGGAGAAGGCCTTTGTTCTTTGACCCTCCCTCCCACAAGGGCTCTAATCCAGTCAATTTTATTCCTGGTGGATTGGAGAATATGCCATGCTCCATTAGTATCCTTCCAGACGTTTGTTCCACATTTGCACCTGCTCTCAGTTGCTATCCCCCTGGGACAGTTAGAAGATTTAGATAAACATGGTGTAATTTCACATTTACTGCAAAAGGCAGTCTCTTTGTTATTGAAATATTAGCTATTCTATCATCAGTTCACCTGATATTTAATCATAAGACAGTGTTATATTTCAGTCCCACAGGCAATTGAAAAATGAGTGTTTAAAAATATTGCAAACAACATAGGGATCTTTTTTCCCCTCATTTTTGCATCCTCGCAGCCTACAGTTCCTGATGACTGTAAAGTGCTCAATAAATGTTTACTGAACTAAATCAAAATCTTAAGCAGTTGTCATTCCAGGAATTTTGTATATAGTTACGGGTTTTACAGACATGTTTAATATTTAGATAACTTCATGAATTTGGGGTCTGACTAGGACGTTATTGAATTAATATAGCATCCCATTGATAGAGAATAGAGCATTCTGGTGACTATAACCATTTGGAAGCACAACCAGAGTTCCACATGTAATTGAACTAAGGCTTCTAAACGATAGGAAGGGAAAGAAATGGTCACAAAGCCTACGTACAGGAGAGCTTTGTCATTAGCTTGTCTCTCCATCTTTAATTCTCCTTGGTTCTGTTATGAAATAAATGGTACTAGTGAGGGTGTAGTGAGAACAGCACTATTCTGGGCCCTGTCGGAGCCCGAGATGAAAGGAAAAACCAGTAATACCGATCTTGAAATTTAAAATACTTTGATAACTTTTGTTCATCATGAATTTTATTACTTTTGAGTTTTAAAAAGATATCTTTTTTAGTATTTTAATAAATATTTTAATAATTACTGATTGCTGAGCTTTTTGAATCCCTTTAAAATTTTACACCCTGGGTAAGTACCTCACATGCCTTACCCTAGTCCCAGCCCAGGATATAACAATAGAAATGTCATTTTCTGGCCGGCAGCATGTAGAAAAGAACCTAACTTTACATCTTAGTATGATGCTGAGTCATTAAGGGACAGATGTAAAATAATCCAATCTCTTATTTTTAGTAAGGGAGGAGAATGTGGTATTTTAGAAAGATTTCTATCAAATAGAAGTAAAATTATAAAAAGCCTCTTAGAAATGCTTTCACCTGTAAATAATGGCATATTCTACTCACAGAGGCTTAACATTTTGAATCTGTCTTTTGCTTTTGTTTTTTCATATTAACAAGTGGTTTGGAGGCAGACAAATGGGGAATTCATTCTCTTAGTCTTCTAATGCTTGTTGCCTTGTGGGTTATAAAATATCTCCAATTCTGGCAATTGCATGCTTCTACATGCTATAAAAAGGGGAGAGAATCTCACTGTAAGTATATATTCCCTTTACCAGGGTGCCTTTGCTCATGCTCCCTTTCAGAATGATGAGTCACCCTGTCTTCCTCCTACACAGGGTAGGAAAGCCAGACCCACATGGATCTAGTCACATGTCTGCCTTCAACAAAGGGGTTTTTTAAATTTTTTTTTTTTAACGTTTCTTATTTATTTTTGGGACAGAGAGAGACAGAGCACGAACGGGGGAGGGGCAGAGAGAGAGGGAGACACAGAATCGGAAACAGGCTCCGAGCCATCAGCCCAGAGCCCGTCGCGGGCTCGAACTCACGGACCGCGAGATCGTGACCTGGCTGAAGTCGGACGCTTAACCGACTGCGCCACCCAGGCGCCCCAACAAAGGGGTTTTAAGCAAGAAGGAAACAAATACTGACTTACAAGCTAACAGTACCAATGATAGTTAGCTTCTATAGAATTTGTGTAAAATAATGTTTTAATGACCTGATGGTAAACAAAAGCTGTTGTGTTTATAAAAACTCATCTTCAAGAATGAGATTCTTGGGGCCCTCGGGTGGCCCAGTAGGGTGACTGCTGACTCTTGATTTCAGCTCAGGTCACGATCTCATGGTTTGTGAGTTCAAGCCCCACATCAGGCTCTGCACTGACCGTGTGAAAGCTGGGATTCTCTCTCTCCCTCTCTCTGTGCCCCTCCTGTGCTCATGCTCACTAGCTCTCTAAATAAATAAATAAATAAATAAATAAATAAATAAATAAATAAGTAAACTTTTTAAAAGAAGAAGGACATTCTTGAAATTGTTCTTAAGAGACTGTGGTTTTTATTACTTTTTATTTAGAAGTAAGCTCCCAAGGCCGACTCCCTAACATTCTATTGATAAATCTTAAAATGTAAATAACAAATATGTCTGTGTACAGATCTGCCAGAAAAAATAGATGGATGGGATGTGTTAGTAACTGCGTTTAAATATTGATTTCTGTGAGTTTGATTTCATTTTGTTAGATCTAGTTGTGCCTTAGGCAGCAAGCTCTCATTAGCCATTAGCATTTGGGGTTAAGATATCATTGACCTTCCTTTTCAACTAAACTGAAACATATATTAGGCTGGTCTCTTTGGGCCCTTACATGATAGTGTTTTTAAGCAAACTATTTGCAACTAGAAAATAATAGAGTTACAATAGATTTAGCTACTCTTTGTAAGTTATACTTTTTATAGTTTGTTAGTTCATAGAAGCTTTTTACCTTTTAAATTGTAATGCCTCCAAATGCTTAACAATTTAATTATATGGTATTCAGCCATTGAATGACGTGAATCAACTTCCCCAAAGTTCATTGAATAGGATAATATTTCTTTCCTCTTTTCTAGTATCTGAGTCATACAGGTGTGATCACCAAAGTTCAGTGCTGACTAGCTGGGCTTCCTTCAGGAAGGTCTGACAGGTTTAGGGAGTGAAGAGATCAAGTTCAGGGAGCATAGGCAATTGCTATTATAAGCTTGACAAGGTAAAGTTCAGAGATCTTCCTGACAAAAAGTGTAACGTATTAAAATAGGCACAAGTCACAGTAATTGACAGAATGGATTTTTGTTTCCTTTGTTGGTTTCTTTATTTTATTGTTGTACACTGAGAGAACATTATGATTGAGTGATCTGTGTTGCAGTAAAAGCATGAGCTGGGGATTCAAAAGACATGGTTTAGCCAAATGACAATATTAATATTTATGTATGATGACTTCGGGTTAGTCACCCGTCCTTTGGGACTTGGTTTACTTATTTGCAAAATTGTTTTGTTTGTTTTTTTTAATTATGCCTTTCTTCAAATTTGGTCTCACAGAGAAACCTCATCTATTTGGACAGATGAAAGCAGAGCTACTCTGCTTGAAGTTAGGTAGTGAGTCATCCTTGAACCCTGCCCACTGAATCTTTCTCTTAGATCCTGTCTTAGTCTTTGAGATTTGGCCACAAAATCGTTGGGCTTCAGGAAGTGCCCTTAACCACTGGTGAGGGAGAGGAAAGAAGGGAAGCTGTGAATAAGATCTTAAGGGATAAATCAGAACTCCTTTTTGTGTTTACTTTCCTACTTTTGCTTCTTTGTAATTTGGTGGGTTCCTTAGAAGTCCTAGGAAATTGCTTTCATGCCCCACCTTATAATTGCTTTAATGAACCTGTTTGTGAATACGTCATTATCTTTATTCTAATTATTTTGTTTCTGCACAGTGACATCCAGTTACTTTCATGGACATGTAGATGCAACATTTGCATCAGCAATGTTCCTATTTTAATGTTTAACCTTCTTATTGCGCAGAGAGCAAACACAAAACAGTGATTGTGTCACAAAGCAGCCTTCCATGGGACCACCAGAGTCCGAGAATGGAACACTGCCAAAATTGCAGACATGATTGCAGACCTCCGCCACTGAATTCCATCATCATTGGCTCCTTTTGTTATTCTGGCCCAGCAATGGTAACGGGGCCTCGTTGTTGTTTTTTTTTTTTTTTTTTTTTTTAATATCTGATGCTCTACCATTCCTTTTCAATTAGGCTGCTTGCGTGTACTCTGTTTCCTGTCAGGAATCTGAATGACACAAACCCCTGTAGAATTTCAATACAAGTGGTATGAGCAGTCTAGGTGGAAAAGCTTCTTAACATTTCATGATTAAATGTGATCCTCGCTGAAGGTGTTTTTTTTTTTTTTTTAATAGATGTGATTTATCAGATTTAGGATGTTCCTTTCTATACCTAATTTGCCATATACAAATGGATGGTGAATTTTATCAAACCATTTTTCGGCAACTATTGAGACAATCTTGCAATTTATTTTCCTGATTCCGTTGATGCTTGAATTACATTAATTGCATGTTGAATGCTGAGTTCTGTTGAGTTCCTAAAATAAAGCAGTTTGGTCTGGTGTGTTATTTCCTTTCCAAAATATTACTAAATTTGGTTTGTATATAGCTTGTTTAGGATTTTTCCATCTGGATCTTGAGAGAAATTTATTCATAATTTTTAGTTTATTTCATGTATGCAGTTAAAACTCTCAATTATTACTCTGGTAACTGTTAGTTGTTTTACACAGGTTTTGATGTATAGTGTATTTGTGTTTATCATTCAGTTCAAAACATTTTACTCATCTTTTTTTTTTTTTAATGTTTCTTTATTTTTGAGACAGAGAGAGACAGAGCGTGAGTGCAGGAAGGGCAGAGAGAGAGGGAGACACAGAATCTGAAGCAGGCTCCAGGCTCTAAGCGGTCAGCACAGAGCCCGACATGGAACTCGAACCCACAAGCTGTGAGATCGTGACCTGAGCCCAAGTTGGATGCTCAACCAACTGAGCCACCCAGGTGCCCCGATTTTACTCATCTTAACAGTGGTAATTTTTATTGACCCATCGATTATTTGAAACTGTATTTCTTAATTTCAAAATACGATGATTTAGTAGTTATCCTTGTTATTAATTTTTAGCTAAATGTCCTTATTGTCAGAGACCATACATGATTTTAAGATTTTAACTTTTTGAAATATGTTGATATTTGTTTATTACCAGACTATGATTAATTTTTATAAATGTTCTGTGTATTTTGAAAAAAATGTTTATTCTGCAGCTGTTGGGTAAATTGTTCTATATATATTCAATAGGTAAAATTGATCAATTGTGTTATTCAAATATTCTACATCCTTACTAAATTTTTGTCTGCTTGTTCTATGAAGTACTGAGAGAGATGTGTTCAAAATCTTCCAATATGATTGTGGAATTACTTTTTTTTTTTTTTTTTTTTTTTTTTTTACCCCTGTGAAGATTTTGCTTTAAAGATTTAAAACTATTTTATTTGGTGCAAAAAATTTTAGTAGTTTTTTATTTTCCTGGTAAATTAAATGTTTTATCTGTGATGTGTGCTTCCTTCTCCCAAGTAATGCTTTTTTCCTTAAAACTGATTTTGATATTAATGTAGTGACCCCAGCCTTTTTTAGGTTAGTGTCTTCATGACCCTTCTTCCATTTTTTGCTTAAGATTACTGTACCCTTTTTGCTTTATTAACTACATATAAGGTTATTTTAAAATGCCATCTGACAATGTATATCTTTGAATTGGAACATTTAGTTTGTTTGCTTTAATGTAATTACTGATGTATTTTGGTTTAAATTGCAATCTTAGTGTTCTAGGTTTCTTTTTCTCTCCTTTTTTCAATTTGTATATTCTTTTATTTTTCTTCTAGGTGCTCAGAGGGTGTACATCCTCTCAGTGGTTACCTGGAGTTTAGAGCATTCATTCTTAATTTGTCAGTGGCTAATATTAATTCGCACTTTTACCCAGACAATGAGGTAATATTCCAACCCACATGCTATTTGTTGTCTTATATTTTATTTCATTGTATATTTTAATTTCAAGGCATTATTAATATTGATTTATTCAGTCAACATCACCTTTTATTTTCCTGGAGACTTGCTTTTTCAATGCTTCTTTTTCCTGTCTCCATCTCCGATCTCCCATCTGGGATCATTCTCTTTCTGCCTATAAAATACCTTTAGTATTTATTTGAGTGTGAGTCTGATGGCAATACATTCACTCATCTTCGTTTGTCTGAAAATCTATATATGTTTATCTAATTATGTGAGTGGTGTTTTCACTTGAAATAGAATTTTTATTACCTGAGTGTTTTCCCTAGCATTTCGAAAGTATTCCATGTCTTCTGAATTGTATAGTTCTTGTGACGTCAATCAGTGGTTATTCTAATTCTTGCTCCTTAAAAGATAATCTCCCTCTCCCTCTCTCTCTTCCCCTCCCTCCCTCCCTCCCTCTTCCCCTCCCCCTCTCTCTTTCAAGCTGTTTTAACAATTTGTTTTCTTGGTGTGCAGTATTTTCATATGATGAGCCTATGGGTACTTTTATTTTATTTTGTTATTCTATTCTATTTATCTTTCTTGAAGCTCTCCAAGCTTTCTTGACTCTTTGGCTTGATGTTTCTCATTCATTTTGAAAAACTGTCAGCTACTACCTCTTCACTGTTTCTTCTGTCCCATAAGGTCTTCTCTGTCTTTCCCCATATATACCTATTAGACCCAATGACGGTATAGTGCATGGCTACTTCTTTCTCTTATTTTTTAAGCACTCTGTTCTCGGTTGTTCCTTGGAAGCATTTTATTTTTCTGATTTATCTTCTAGTTTGCCAATGATCTCTTCAGCTATGTCTGATCTGCCATTAAACCCATCCATCAATTTCTTATTTTTGGTTATTCTTCAGTTCCAGAATTTATATTTGGTGCTCTTTCAATAGTTGTTAATGTCAGGTTAAAATCTTTTAATCTAGTCTCTTCTTATTTCTTAAGCACAGTAAGCATGGTTTTTTAAAAGTATGTATGAGGATTTGAGGATATTGGGCCCTTATGAGCCTCTTCTGTTGTCTACTGTTTCTGTTGTTTTCGTTCATGTTGTCCTGTCTCCTTTTCCTCACATGCCAGTTGTTCACGATTCTATGCCAGACATTATATTTGCAAAACTGTTTCCAGAAAAAGTGTGTGACCTCAGATGATGCCATCTACTTCCAGAGAAGGATGCACAGTTGGTTCTGCCAGGTACCTGCAGGTACTGATGATTTAGAAACACTTTGATCCAACTTTATAGATGAAAATGATTTGAAACTGAGCTATAGTCCCTGTGAATATATGACTACTTCCTCCTTCCAGTTCAATCTCACTTTTAGTTGTCACCCTTTTGTGATTCCAACCTAAAGGAAGGAGGAGTAATTGGGGCCTCCTTTAGTGGGTTATGGCTTTCAGTCTTTATCCCTTTAGTCCCACAAGGTGGCCCACAGTACTTCTCCCCTTCCTAGCCATCCTCTCTGAAACCAATAAATGTTTCTAAAGAAAAGTTTAGGCTTCTTGAAATCAGCATTCACCCACGTCAAGCTCTCATAGTTCACTATCTCATTAGCTCTCTGATGTCTACTCTTCCCAATTATTCCAAGAGGGAATGTTGGTTTGAACTACCTAGTCTGCCATTACCAGATGTTGCTGTCTCAATGAATATGTATATGTACTTTTTTTCCTCAGGTAATTTATTTTATGGGTTATTCCTAGAGCGTCATAGTCTCATTATTACTTCTAGGAAGATGTGGAATACTAGGCATACACTTATTACCAAGAATTATACTGAAAAGTTTTATTCACATAGAAAAAAAACTTAGCTGTGGACATAAGTTGTACAGGCCACATCTAGATACTTAGAAGATCCTGGAAATCTGGTTTTATGCCAACTCTACTTAACTTTACCTTGAAATGATTATGTAAATCCTCCTGAACTGGTATGTCAAACTAGGAGGTGGCAACTTGTCTCTGTTTCCAGGCTGCCTGCCTTCCCAAATTTCCAAAAAACCCCCTTATGCACCAACTTCTGCTCCCATTGGAAGTCAAACTGAATATATTTTCAGAGCACAACTATTGCAGGGTTAGTTCATATGTAAGCCTCAGCCTAGGAAGATCCACTGAAATCTACTATAGCTAACTTCTTGCCTTTCTTTCTACTATCACTGGCTCTGACCCCCTACCGGCTTAGAGAACTCTCAAGTCACATTTTTTTCATCCCATGCCAAGTGTCCAGAGGTAACACAGTAGTCAATGCACACTCATCCTGGTTTTGAATAAACTATCATTATTCTATTTAATCTTATCAGCTGTGTCTTTTACTAATCTTTGCTCCCTTGTTCCTCTCTCCTCTGTGGATTTTTCCTTACCGGAGAAACATGTTTCTGGTCCCCAGTATCATCTCTTTCTCTTTCTCGGTCAGTTAGTTCACAGAGATGCTTGCTTCCCAAATTTCTCCAACACCCACTTTTTACAAAATCAAGCAAAAACAAAACAAACAAAACTAATACAGAATGCAGCCAATTCTCCTTTATTTCTTTTCTTGTCCATATGTTTTTAGTAAACAAGGCCAAAGCATGGTCAGTATAGTTTTGCCTGGAAGATTCCATCAATGCTTTTAATGTAAATTATCACTATTGCAGATGATTAACATTTATATTTCCAGTTTACACCTCTCCTCTGAACTCCAGAGCTGTATATTCAACTACTCCTTGACCTATCTCAAGGTACTTTACGTATCCCAAAAGTACTTTATTATTTTTTTAATGTTTATTATTTTGAGAGAGAGACAGAGTGTGAGTGGGGGAGGGGCAGAGAGAGGGAGACACAGAATCTGAAGCAGGCTCCAGGCTCCAAGCTGTCAGCTCAGAGCCCAACGTGGGGCTCAAACCCACAAGCTGTGAGATCATGACCTGAGCTGAAGTCAGCTGCTTAACCGACTGAGCCATCCAGATGCCCCCCAAAGGTACTTTAAACTCCAGATATCTGAAACCAAAATAATGTTCTTTTCCCAAACCTCTTCTCCAGTCATTCATATTTAAACAAATATCACTATTATTCATTTCCTAAAATATGTATTTGGAGGTTAAAAAAAAATTTTTTTTAACATTTATTCATTTTTGAAAGGCAGAGAGAGACAGAGCATGAATGGGGAAGGGGCAGAGAGAGAGAGGGAGACACAGAAGCAGAAGCAGGCTCCAGGCTCTGAGCTGTCAGCACAGAGACCGATGTGGGGCTTGAATTCACGGACCGTGAGATCACGACCTGAGCCGAGGTTGGACACTTAACCAACTGAGCCACCCAGGCACCCCTGGAGTTTTTTTTTTTTTTTTTTAAGTCGATAGACTTAATTTCATAGAACAGTCTTTGATTTAAAGAATAATTGAATAGGGGTGCCTGGGTGGCTTGGTCGGTTGAGCGTCAGACTTCAGCTCAGGTCGTAATCTCGCAGTTTGTGAGTTTGAGCCCCGCATCAGGCTCTGTGCTGATAGTTCAGAGCCTGGAGCCTGCTTCCCATTCTACGTCTCCCCCTCTCTGCCCCTTCCCTGCTCATGCTCAGTGTCTCTTGGTCTCTCAATAATAAATAAATGTTAAAAAAAATTAAAAAAAAGAATTGACTAGACACTACAGAAAGTTCCCATATTCTTCCTCTCTTCCTGCCCTCAGTTTATCCTATTGTTACTATTTTGCATTGATGTGGTATATTTGCTATAATTGAGGAAATAATATTGATATATTAATAACTAAATTACATTGGTTACGTTAAGGTTCATGCTTTGTACTGCATAATTCCATGGGTTCTGCCACATGCATGACAGAATGTGTGCACTTACAGTCTCATACAGGATACTTTCACAGCTCTGAAAACACCCATTGCTTCGCCTACTATCCTCACATTACATTTCCCCCCACTCTCCTGCAACTACTGATCTGATCTTTTCACTGTCTCCATAGCCTTGCCTTTTCCAGAATGTCATATACTTGGAATCAGACAGCATGTTAGTTTCTTTCACTTAGCAAAATGCAGTTAAGTTTCCTCCATGTCTTTTTTCAAACTTGACAGATCATTTCTTTTTATTGTTAAGTAATATTCCAGTAAATAGATGCACCTTAATTTGAATTAGTCATTCGTTTGTTGAAGGACATTTGATTGCCTCTGATGTTTGGCAGATGTGAAAAAGCTGCTATTAACATCAGTGTGCAGGTTTCTGTGTGGACATAATTCTTCAACTCATTTGGATAAATACCTATGAACACAATTATGGATGTGTTAGACCACATTTAGCTGTGTAAGAAACTGCTGAGGTGAGTTCCAAAGTGGCTATATCATCTTCCATTTGCACCAGCGATGAATGAGAGGTCCTGTTGCTCCATATTCTTTCCAGCATTTGGAGTTGTCAGTGTTTTCGACCTCAGCAATTTTAACAGGGACGTAGGGGTATCTCACAGTTGACAGCCATCTTCTTTTACGAAGCAGAATCTTCAGCCTTCTTTGACACCTTTCTCTTCCTTAGTGTCTATCGCCAGTCTTTTCTGCAATTTTTCCTTTTACATGGGTTTCCACTTTATCTACTCTTCATCTTCATGGCTGCTACCCTAGTCCAATCTATCGTTACTTCTAAATTACCTCCAGGCTCTCTTGCCTCTTTTCAAAAACATTTTTTTCATGTTAATTTATTTTTGAGAGAAAGAGAGAGACCATGGAGGAGGGGCAGAGAGGGGGACAGAGGGTCTGAAGCAGGCTCTGTGCTGACAGCAGAAAGCCCTATGAGGGGCTTGAACCCAGGAATTATGAGATCATGACCTGAGCTGAAGTCAGCTGCTTAACTGATTGAGCCACACATGCACCCCAGCCTCTCAACCTCCTAAATGATGCAACCACAGCAGTCTTTTCAAAAAAAATCTAATCATGTAACATCTCCAAAACTTCCCCAAAACTTCCCAATAGGTTTGCATTGTGCTTAAGATAGGACCAAATTTTTTGTTATGGCCAAAGTGTTCCATGCGGCTGTTCTCTTACTTCTTCAGTTGCATCTGGAACCATGCCCCTACACTCTCTGCACTAACCGCACTAGTCCTACTGAGAGCCGTGAAAGCACTGGCGGTGATGTTCCATTTTGCTAAGTATTATATTCATCCCTACCACCATCCATTTTCCCCAACTCCCCTTGCCTGGTTTATTCTTACTCATCCCATCTACTCTAAGAACGGTTGTCACATCTCAGGGAATGTTCCCCTGAGCTTACCACAGAGATGAGTTCTATTATCCTTGCAAAATACCATATATCTCGTGTGAAAGTTCTAACATTACATGTGTTTTTATGATTATTTGATTGATGTCTGTCTCTCACGCTCGATTCTGAATTAGAGGAGGGGTTTGCACTTTTGCTTATTTTAAATCAGTACATCCTTAGCAACTAACACATGGTGTTGCACTAAGTAGATGCCTGGCAAAAATGTGTTAAACAAATGCTTTGTGCTAGCCGATAATGAGATTTATCAGTCAGGAAATGAAACTTAGGGGCCTAGGAGCTATATAGGCAGAAAAATCTAGTTGGCAATTGGATGTAAGGCAAGAGAAAAAGAGGGAAGGAAAAGAAAACTATCATTTCTGATGCACAGTGCGTTCTTTTTCTTCTCACACTTAAGGTGCATTTAGGGAGGTAAAGGCTACCTAGGGGAAATTTTGGGGATCTGAAAAATCATGGTAGTTTTTCAAATTTTATTTAATATCTTCATCAAAAAAATCAAACTACTGCTCTCACTTCCCCTATAAGTCCAGGAGGTTTTATGTTTTTCCCCTTAGTTTTTCTATTTGGATGAAATACAGAATGTATGGTTTTTAATCAGCCTGTTCGTGTGCAATTCTCCCTTAATCATGACGCCTCTCTCCTTGTATTACCCCCAAGATAAAGAACACAAGTGTATGTATGCTACGGCCCAACAGGTTACAAGGAACTAATAAAAAACAGCCGGTTGCCATTCTTTCAAGTCCATTCCCAGATGTCTCTTCCACACACTAAGGTTATTTGCATGTGCTGAGAAATGGCTAAACCTCCAACCACATTGTGCCTTTAGAGTATTTCTCTCACTCTAAGTAAAGGATCTGCCATTTCCTCAGAGAGCTGTAAAGTAGCCTGTGCGGTCTCTGCCCCTTGAGGAAGCTGGTGAATTATTAATTAAGGCAATGAGAAAGAAGTGTGCCTGGGATTTTTTTTTTTTTTTTTTTGTCCCCCAGGACTCATCATAAAGTCTTTGGACATGCATTCTTAACTCTGATAGAGGTAGAGTCTCAATGAAGTCCTGTGCTCAGGCTGGCTTAGGCTGAGCACTCACATTCATAGCTTAATTCCAGGCTGGAAGTGGGTGGGGATAAACTACAGTACAGAGAATTATTGACAAAGACTTTTTAATTTTTTTTAAATTTATTTTTGAGAGAGACAGTATGAGCTGGGGAGGGGTAAAGGGAGAGAGGCTAGAGGATCTGAAGCAGGCTCTGTACTGAAAACAATGAGCCCGACATGGGGCTCAAATTCACAAACCTTGAGATCATGACCGGAGCTGAAGTCGGATACTCAACCAACTAAGCCACACAGGCGCTGCAACAAAGACTTTGGAGAGACACTGTTTATTTCAGTGGAGGCTGGCCTTCATTCAGCTATCCATTTGCCTGTTCACTTCAAAATTTCTAAAATAATTTTGGGTGCCAGCTATGTTTTTATAAACATAAATTTCTTTGGCTTACAAAGCCAATTTCTTTGGCTTACAAATTATGAAGGCCCTGCACGAGCAGTGGGCTAGTGCCCTGTGTTAAGGGAGCCTCAATGAGGAGTATGCACTGGGGACAGGTAACACAGCGCTCCATGATTTGGGCCCCATCCTGCTTATTCCTTATTTCCTGTTGTTCACCTGGCTGGTGGTTTTCCAAATTAGCTGAGAGGAGATGCAGAGAAGGAAATGGGAAGGGGCAGGCATACCTCAGCAGGCAGGCCTCCAGTCTTTCACTCCTGACCTTTGATTAAAGTGCTTTTGTTTTACATATTGTACTCCTTCATCTGATCTGATTGAAAGGAGTCAGTGACTAATACATTTGAAAATGATGATTCTAGCACAGACCATCTTTTCTCATCAGACTGCTCATCATATTGTCTGCCTCCCTCAATAGTATACATGTTACAACTGTTTGCATGTCTTTGCTTATTCTCTTTTCTTCTTCCAACTTGGAAAGCTCTTTCCATTTTCTCTATTTACCTACCATGTATCAGCCCAGGGGAGAGCCCCCTTCCAAGGCTCAGTTCCATGGAAGCTTTCTTAGTAACTCTCACCCGAGTCTGTAGTTGTTTTCTTTCAATCATCAAAATGTTGAGCAAAGTGCTAAGCTCCTATTGTGCCCTTGGTAGATATGTGTGGGCTGAATGAGGATGTAAAAGGACAAAACAGAAAAGAAGCTGTGATGTTATCTGAAGGACAACCCCTTGGAGTTCAGCTGTAGGACACACACCGACTTTCATGTTTTAATCTGACTTTTGGAAAGTTTGTACAATTTCATTTTTTATTTAGAAGATTAAGAGTGGGAGAGGAGTAAAGGAAAAACTAAATAGGTTTCTTCAATAGAAAGCAATTCTAATATCTAAGAGCTATGCCATACTCAGGACTCTGGAGTATCTGTTTAGCTTTAAAGAAGGACTTTAATTCCCTGCCCTGGCCAGTCTGGCAAATACTAGAGCTCTTCTGAGAATTTTACAATTTCTAAGGAAAGGTTGCCTTTGGTTATAATCTAGTTTCTTCTATTTCAACAACACAGCAAATGTTTACTGTGTATCTACTTACTCTGAGGAGTAGGAGGGAAATGAAATTGAGCGAGACATGGTTTTGCATCTGGAAACTCACAGTTTAGTGGAGACACCACCACAAAGAAACACCGCAGCCCATGGCAAGGATTTGAGTGGAAGTAGAAAGTGCAATAATAGAGGAGGGAGAGATTAATTTTGTCTGAAGGGAATCCCTAGCAGACCTGATAGAAGAAGCATTGCCTAAAGACAGTGGAGAAATTCCATAGGGGGAAATGAGGTCAGAGTATTGAAGGCTTGGGGGACAGCATGGGAAAGGCAGAGTCAGGAAACTGTAGGAAATGTTTGTGATGCAGCGAATCACATATGTGACCACAGCACCAGTTACAAGGGGAGTGGCATAGGAGACGTAACATGGAAAGTTGGCTATAGCCAGTTCACACAGGATAATTGATTTTATTTTATGCTCAGTCGAGGGCCATTTAATGTTTTCAGAAGGGAGATGACTGATACTATCAGCTTCGGGTTTGGAGCTAACTTTTGGCGACAAGACAGAAGAAGAGAGTATTCAGGAAACCACTGGAATGCTACTGACAAACCTATGACTACTAGACCCAGGACAATGGCAAGGAGACCAGATTGAAGGACTGGGGGGTGAGAGATACCCCAGGAGCCAATGGACAGGATTTGATATCACTTGCATGGGAGTGTATCTTTAATACAAAGGTAAAGTTCTTGAAGATGTCTCCAAAGTTTTGAGCTTGACATACTGGGGGATGGTGATTCTATTTATTGAGATACAGAATGTAACAGAGGAAATATGGGGTAGAGAGGAGTAGAATAACTAGTGGAAGAAGATGGCGTGTTTGGTGGTACACATATTAAAATTTCAAACACCTATAAGTCATCTATGAAATGATGTCCCATGGGTAATTAAAGATGCCTCAGGAGTGAGGAGCATGTTTGGGAATCATTACTACAGTGGCAATTAAGTCATGGGGAAGGAAAGGCAAAGAAAGAGACTAGAACCTTTACAGATACTTATAGAGAGTCTGGCTGGAGAAAAAGACTAAGTCCAACGATGACACTAGGAGAATGCTCTACCAAGGAGGTCAAGAGAGTTATGAACAGCAGACAGAATGAGTAGAAAAAGAATGTGAAGACTTGAAATTGCAAATCAGGCAGATACGAATGATTTAGAAAAATAATTTCCCTAGAGGACATAGAGGGTGGAACTCAGATTGCATGAGGCCAAGGAGTTAACGAAAGGGAGAAAATGGGACAGGAGCTTGAGGAGGAAGAAGGAAGGGGCCAATTCTTGGAATACATTTTGTCTGTATTCTTTTCTGTTTTGTCATTTTACTCATTCAGCCCACACATATCTACCAAGGGCACAATAGGAGCTTAGCGCTTTGCTCAACATTTTGATGAAAGAAAACAACTGCAGACTCACTTGTAGGTGAAGGAGAAGGAATGAAAGAATCATCACAGAGAATGAACTACACATTAAATTAATAATAATCATGCTGTAGAAAGAAGCCAATATAAGCCAATAAAACTAGACCTCTGGCAAAAAACAGACCCAAAGGATAAGAATGGTAGAAAACAGATAGGCTGATTTAACATCAACGGGCATCAGAGAGCTCTGCCGGAAAAGGATATTAGGCTCCTTAAGTAGTTTTGATCACAGCAGTTTGGGTCACATATGGTGTGCACACACTTGGAGGGAAACCAACTAGCAACAGGGTTATCTTCAAGGCAAGACCAAGGAGGGGCTCAACAAGTGAGCCTGGGCACTAGCCACTCCCCATACTATGATGACATGATAATGACAGGAAGTGTGGCCTGATATAGTTCCAGCAGGAGCCTGGAGAGAGTAAAGAAAGAGAACAAAGGAGGGAGATGTTTGGAGTTCAGCAAAAGCACATGACTCCAAGCTGGTGTTCTGACATTATCCAGGTATTACAGTCTTGTCACCTCATTCTGATTTTGGTCAAAATCCGTACTAAATTAGAAATCATGTCATTGTGAAACCAGGTGGCTCACTAATTTACTAGTCAACGTGACTGAACGGAGTCAGCCTTGAACGAGAGAATGGGGATGTGTGACTCTCCTGGAAGCCTGGAGAGGGGATTTGCCTCACAGAAGCCAGAAGAGCCTACTGCTTAACTCCCTGCCCTAACTCAGAGTCCAGGAGTTACTAAAACTTCTCTATCTGAAGAGGTGGGGAAAGGTAATCAGCAGATGGGCAGAGAGGAAGGTATGAGAGGCTGAGGTGACGTAGGTTGGGGAAAGAGATTCAGTCCCAAATACGAGTAAAGAGAGTCACTGGATTGGAATGAGGCAGAACAAACAAGGAGAAGAGGCAGAAAGGGATGATTCAGAAAATCTTTGAGGCTGAAAGGAAGGGAGCTGAGAGATCCATTGACCTTAAATTTCTCTAAAACTGTTGATGTGGGTAAAAGTTTAAGAAGCTGGAAAGAACTAAAAAGGTTTCAACTGTTCCTGTGGGGCATTCAGTTAAGTGGGTGGATTACTGGGTGGGTTACTGGGACTCATGAGCAAGAGCTTAGGGATAGAAAATGCTAGTCAGGAGAGCTGAAGGAATGGATGGTGGCCAGGAAGGGCCAAAAAATGGAAGAAGGTAAAGGGCTGGATGTCTGAAGGATGGGCTCAGTTACAGTCAGAATGGGACAGCAAGGAAAAATGGAAGGACTGCATTCCACAATGCAAATCAACATTAGAAATCTATGTTGTACTTCTTCAGCTGCGTCAAGAGCTCCTTAAGTTATCTCAGTGACTGCTGCCATCAAGAGGAAGTGCAAAAAAGGTGGAAGCAGAAATTCAAATGTTGAAACAGCTGTCCAATAGAAATATAAGGTGGATCTATCTTGTAAGTACTTAAACATTTTTTTTAATATCCATAATAAAAAAGAAAGAAGACTTAATAGGTTTTATTTAGCCCAAGGTATCTAAAACATTATCAATTCAGCTCTTAATCAGCATAAAAGTTACGAATGAGATAATTCACATTATTTTTCCTACAAAGTCTTTCGGATCTTGTGTGTATCAATCGCTGTCATCACATCTCAACTTGGATGCTAAATTTTTATCAGAAATATTTGACCTCTACGGAGATTTCATTTAATTCACTGCTGAGAAAGTAGATTCACGTACCCAGGTTGTTTCAAACCCAATTATATTTTGGAGAGTTTTAAAGTTTAAATTTATGTTAACTAAAATGCAATAAACAATTCAGGCTCTGAATCACAAAGCCGTATTCAAGTGCTCAGCAGCCACATGTGGCCAGTGGCTGTGGTATTGGATAGTGCCTGCATATTTGCCAACAGCTAATATCATTAAGAAGCTATTGATCGCTCCTGGGGTTTATGTACTGTTTTATGGAGATTAAGAGGTGAGAACTGGACACTGCCCTTTGGAAGATAAAACCACGAACGCATGAGAGTATGGGCATCTGATTCTCCTAGTCTGGGAAAGTGCCAGGAGACACAGACCGGCATTGTCATAACCAGCCATGAAGAGAGTTACCATGTTTTCTCTCACATACAGAGGATTTATAAAGCTCACCTCTCTTCTAAAAGTATATCCCTGCCTTAAGCATAAAATGCAAATGAGGATAACTGTATTATCAAATGGCTCACTCTATTTTCCAAGTCCTTTTGCTAGACCAGGCCATTGATGAGAGGCTTCTTAGAATTACCTTCCATTTTCCTTACTTGAAAAAATATTTGACTCTTGTTCTTGCACCAATTAGTAAGCTTGGATAAAAGGAATTGGTGTAAAGGAGAGAGATCTGCGTTGTTGTTAGTGTGATTTATGCTGCCTGCTCTGTATCACCTGTATATGGCTCATAATCAATTTGCACATAAAGTTGATTGAGCTCTATGGGAATATTTAGATGAAAGAAACTCTGTAAATGCCAGGTATTTATTACGTTCATTATGGTCATATAATGTGGTAATAACAGAAATGTTACAATTGATTTAATGGCGCTCTGTACTTTGAAGCACATCTTTAGAATTATTATTGTAAACTTACTTCTTGAATTTTTATATTATTTCATGCCTGCTGTTTCATCTATGAGCTTTCTTGTATAGTGACCAGATGCTGAGTAGATTTAGTTGCTTTCAGAGGTATATCATGGTGTCCTACACACACGATTTGCAAAGAACAACTGCATATATTGTCTGATAATAGTTTGTACAGTAGAAAGGACTGTGTGATCAGTCCTATTTTAGAAACAAGAAAAGTGAGGTGCAGAGATACGTAGTTTAAGATTACATAATTAGTAAATGGCTGTGTGAAGACCAGTACTCATCCCTACCCTCACCTTTTTCAGTGTTTTTGTTTTATTGTTTTCCATTTTTATGGAGGAATACCAACATATATCACTATATAAGGTGAAGGCCTGTAGCACAGGGGTTCAATTTACATCTATTCTGAAATAATCACCATGATAGGTTCAACCAGCATTCACCTTCCCATACAGATACAACAAGAAGGAAAGAAAAAAGAAAAAAAATATCTCCTTGGGATGGGGACTCAGGAGTCAATCTCTTAACAACTGTCCTATCACATGGCAGAGCTGACTGTAGTCATCATGTCGTACATCACATCCCTAGTACTCAGTCATCTTACAACTCAAGTTTAGTATTTATCCTTTTTTCCACAAATTCGCAATATCTAAGTTATGTGTTAATGAGTAATGTTCCGGAAAAGCAGTATAAAAGAATGGCTAACACACAGGCTTGGAGTTGTCATGGCCCCTGTTCAGATCCCACTCTGCCACACACTACTACCTACTGGTACTGCCAGAGCCCTGGTTTCTTCACTCATGAAAGGGGAAATAGTAAAAATTAAATGAGATTTTTGTTTAACATTGAGAGTATTGCCCAATCTTGATTTTAGGTGAAGAACATGAATCTTTACAATGGCTTATTACATAAATAACATGGAGATATTAATATTAGGTAGAATACCACAGTGACCTCAATGGCTATGCCACCTGAACACTTCTCTCTATCAACCACATCCCAAGCCACTAGGCCACTTACCCCCTACCTCCCGACCCCATTAGTCTCTTTTCAAAGCTTTGAACCTACTAAGCGCTTTTCCCTCCACAGAGCCTTTCTAGACACTGGTCCTTCTGCCCAGGATATTGTCGAATAGGCTCCTTTCTGGGTCCTTCCTTCCTTCCTTCCTTCCTTCCTTCCTTCCTTCCTTCCTTCCTGTCTCAGGTTCAAAGTCACCACCTCACAGAGTCCTTTCATGACTGCCCTATCTAAGGAGACTACCTTCATCCCCAGCTATCTCCTATTGCTGGTCTCTCTGCTCCTTCACAGCTAATCTTGCACTTTGTCATTAAATTTTATTATTTATTGAATGCCACTTGCTTGTCCACATAAGATTTGCCCAGAAATATTCTGAGAACTGTATGTAGTGTGCATCTGTGTTTGAATATATATATATATATCCATTTAGAATTTTGCTTTAATAAGCTACCATTTTACTGTGGACATTTTTCAGGTCATTAAAAATGTGGTTATGACCTAGCTTTTAATGTTTGTATATTATTTGGTCACATGGATCATTTATTTAACTACTTATTTAACTCTTACTACATATCTTCATGTTTTAAAACCTATTTTAAGAAGCATTGCTATGAATATGTTTGTACAGATGTCTCCATTTACATCTTTGATTATTTTTTTAGGATGCACTATGGGAAGGTGGACTTACAGGATTAAAGACTGGCTACCTATTGCCACATTTCTTTCTGGAGAAATTATAATAACGTATATTCTTGTGACAGTGTTTGAAGATACCTATCTTACATACAGTGAAGAACAACGAACTTTATTCTTCATCAATAATGCCATTTTATAGGCAACAAATAACATTTTTTTGTTAAAAATGTTACATCTTAAAATTTTTTTTAAATGTTTATTTATTTTTGAGAGAGAGAGAGAGAGAGAGAGAGCGCGTGCGCCAGGGAGGGGCAGAGAGAGAGAGAGAGAGAGAGAGAGAGAGAGATACAGAATCTGAAGCAGGCTCCAGGCTCTAAGCTGTGAGCACAGAGCCCTACACAGGGCTCGAACTCACAAACCGTGAGATCATGACCTGAGCCGATGTCAGACGCTTAACCAACTGAACTACACAGGCACCCCTGCAACAAATAACATTTCTTATTTAACTTGCTTAATCAGAAGTAATCATATTTGTATGTTTATTAGATATTTGTATTTCTTCTATCAGTGGGCTTTTGCTCACTTTCTTATTTTGGTTTTACGTTTATAAAGTCAATTTTATATTAATATTAGCCAGTTGTCCACAACATTATTGCAGATTTTTCCAATTGCTTGATTTTTACATTCGTCTATATTTTAACTTTTTTTTAAGTTTGTTTTTTGAGAGACAGAGAGAGAGAGAAAGAGAGAGACAGAAGAGAGTCAGCGAGAGAGAAGAGCGAGAGCGACAGCGAGAGAGAAGAGCGGAGAGCGGAGAGCGAGACAGAGACACAGAATTAGTGAGGGAGGGGCAGAGAGAGAGAGAGAGAGAGAGAGAGAGAGAATCCCAAGAAGTCTCTGAACTGTCAGTGCAGAGCCTGATGTGGAGTTTGAACTCACAAACTGTGAGATCATGACCTGAGCCCAAATCAAGAGTCAGATGCTTAACCTACTAAACCACCTAGGCATCCCTAAATTTGTTTATATTTTTGATGGATAGGCCTTTGGAATTTCTGTACAGTCAAATTGACTGGACTTTTTATGGTCTTTTCACTTCCTATGTATTTAGAAGGTCCTTACAAATGACTGAATCAGTTAAATATCATTTTTCTTGGACATATTTTACTTTTTTGCCACTTGTGATTAAACTCTTTAGGTCTTCTAAAATATATCCTGAGGTATGGTATCATAGGATATATTCTAATTTGTCTTTTCTTAAAAATAGAAAATAACTCTGTATTTTCCAAAAAATCTATTTCCTCCTCATTGGTTTATGATGTTTTACCACACATCCTGTTCTCATCATGTATACAGGATGGCCAGATGGAAACTTAACACTGGTGCCTTTTTTTCTATAACTACTTTAGGTTTCAATCATTCTTAAATATCTAGTAGGACGATTTTCCCCTCTCAACTTTCCTTTCTCAAAAAATTTTCACCTGTTATTACTTGTTCATTCTTGCAGATAAAGAGCCATCTTGTCCACTCTGGTTAGCTGGATAACGTCCCTCAAAGATATCCAGGCCCTAATCCTTGTAATCAGTGAATGCTACCTTATACAGAAAAAGGGTCTTTGCAGTTATAATTAAATCAAGGGCCTGGAGAAGGGTCCTTCTGGATTATCTAGGCAAGCTCTAGAGGTCGTCGCAAGAGCTTAACAGGGAGGCAGAGGGAGATTTGACTATAGAGAAGAAAGCCATGTGATGCTGGAGCAGAGAAAAATTTGAAGATTTATGCTCCTGGCTTTGAAGATAAAGCAAGGGGCCATGAGCCACGGAACGCAAGGAACACAGCTCTGGAAGCTGGAAACAGCAACTCTTCCCTAGATCCTCTCAAGGGACAAGGTCTTGCCAACACCTTGAGTTCAGCCCAGTGAAACAGATTTTGGACTTCTACCTCTCCAACTGTGTAAGAATCAATATATGTTCTTTTAAACCAACAAGTTTGTGGTAATTAATTACAGCAGCCATAGGGAACTAATATACCAATTTAATAAAAAAATGTTCATGAGATATTTTTGAATTTTATTAATGCCATTCATTAATATGTGAAGAATTGACATATTTAAATATTCAATGTTTCCTTCCAAGAAAGTGTATATTTTACTTTTGATTAAAATTGTGTAGCTTTTTGAGAAATTTCTTGCACTAGTATTTTCCAATGAAAGAGTTTTCATTTTTCAGAGAATCAGGAGAATGGTTTTTATAAAGCGACTGTACAGAGCATTCCTCTGTAAACATAAGCACAGAGGGAATAGGAGTGCCATTAAGATTGGCAGGAGTTGGGCATAACAGGTCAACTTCAATAATATTATATAAGGAGAAACAATTTGGTTCTTTAAAAGAGGTTAGCATAAAGGGATAAACTTACAATTTCCCCCAAGTTATTTTATTCTTTTGAAAGTCTCTTCTGTGAGCAAATTTTGTTCATTATATGATTACAGATGATGAAGAAATGGAAATATAAAGCTGCATTATCTCTCTAAAGTACAATTTCTACAACACTGCATTAGAGTATACCCTAAGTAGTTCTTAAAGACTGAAATCATGTTTTTCACAAAAGACCTCATAATTCTGAAGTTTCTGGAATTTTATTCACAGGCATTTTCTTTGATAAGCATTTGATATTTTACTGTCCTTATTTTGATAACCAAGTAACTATTACATTAAGAAGTTTTTCATATTTCAGAAATATTTATGGGATGAAATTCTGATATGTCAGAGTGGAGTTAATTACTCACATGTTTTAATATGACTTACTGAAACACTTTGCTCAGGTGACTTTTTACAGTAGGTGGTTCCAGTAAGTGAACATCAGAATCCTATAAGAAATTAAAAAAAAGTGCAGATGCCTTGGTCTTCCCCAAAATGTCCAGAAGGGAGTAAAAGCATTTGTCATTTTATTTATTTATTATTTATTTATCATATGTTTCTTGATTTCTTGAGAGAGAGAAAGAAGTGAGGGGAGGGGCAGAGAGAGAGAGAGAGGGAGAGACACAGAATTCAAAGCAGGCTTCAGGCTTGGAGTTGTCAGCACAGAGCCCGATGTGGGGGTCAGACTCAAGAACCATGAGATCATGACCTGAGCTGAAGGCAGGTGCTTAACCCACTAAGCCCCCCAGGTGCCCCTGCATTTCTTTTTAAAAAGCTCTAAAGATGATTCAGGTGTGCCCAGAAGTCTCCTCACTTGGGGTTATTCAGTAAACTCTCAGGACTTAGAGATTTCCTGAATTCTCAAGCACTCCCAAAGGCCAGTTGAGATGTCACTGAGGTCACTGTGTGAATGGTCTCATTCTCTTTGAGCTAAGGATCTAGTCCCTCTTCTACACCCAGCAGTATCTCCCAGAGTTTTCTTCTCTATATAGTAAATCTCATTAAGAGTCAGAAAGGGCAACTTAAAATAATCAATTTTACTTTATTTTATGGGGAAATTCTTAGGATAGTGCAGCATTTGTGAATCCAGGATTGAAAGTCCTCCAGTATATCTTTTTCAAATGGCAAGGGTATATCGATTCAGGTTTATGCTAATATTGTGAATATACATTTATGGGAAAATGAAAGATATTCTAAAATTTTTGAGGGAAGGAAGTAGGTCATCCTTTAGGACTTTCTAATCCTGAATAGTCAAGGAACTATTTGAACACAGCTTTCTTCTTACAACTTTTAAATACTCAATTTTACCCAATGGTGACCTTTCTTGTTTCCAGTTGTGAGACATTTGCAATCATTTTGGTACCTGAATATTACAGTTTTTATTGTGCTTCAAATGTTGCATTAATTTTTGTTTTTTCCCTCCCTCAACAGGTATGAGGCTGTTAAGGGCTGGGAACTTTAGTACCTTCTGCAGTGCTAAAAATATTGTCAAGTATGTTTTAAGTCTATGAAATTCATATATTATTACATCGAACAAAATAAAAACATTTTTCTTGGGGCACCTGGGTGGTTCAGTTGGTTAAGTGTCTGACTCTTGATTTCAGCTCAGGTCATGATCTCACACTTCCTGGGATCCAGACCCACATTGGGCTCTACACTGGCAGTGTGGAGTCTGCTTGGGATTCTCTCTCCCTGTTCTCTGCCCCTTCCCGGCTTGTGCTCTCTCTCAAAATAAGTAAATGAACTTTAGAAAGCAACAACAAAGATACAGATTTTATCAGTGTCAACTAGCCAAACCTCACTTACCTAGTTTTTTCCCTTAATAGTTAGAAATTTTAAGCAGACTAAACAAGGTGACCACTTTCTTGATAGTCAGTGCTCACAACAGGATTGCCAGTTGGGTAGTTTAAATATGTGCCTTCTTAACGAGAATTCATTTCAAAAGCTACTGGATTCCTCTGTAAACAGCAAAACCAAACTTTTTAGCTATAGTGTGCTTTGGTGTGTATGTTTATATTCTTACGTCTGTGTTTTGTTTACATGTGTGTGGGGATATGAGGGGAGAAACTTTCTATACTGTAATTATCAAAGCAATTATTAGCTGGGAAATATGCAATAGGTATGTGATTCAAGATAATTCAAATCCATTATTAGCCAAGACAATTAAAATATCTTAACTTTGATTAACACAACAGTAATGCATCACCTGTGTGAATGATTTCTTGGCAACACTGGCTGAATATTTATCATAAATACAGTGTTTGTTAAAGAAATGGCATCGTAAATGCTTTCTTCCACCCTTATGAAAGTGAAATTAAAATGCCTTTACAGGGTACAACATCCTTCTCATTAAACTTCACAGAAGGGCTCAGTGAAAATAGGATTTCAACACAAGTTTCTTCCCCCTTATCTTTCTTTCCAGCTGTTCTGATTCTCCTAAAAAATCAACTTCTGTTGGTGGTTTCTGTTAATAGGTAATAAGACCGGTGATTTAAATCACTGATTATTCTCTTTTGGCTTTCAAACTGTTCTAGCATGCTTCTAGTTAGAATAATGATGGCAGTGATAAGTCCATGTGAGAGGATGGTAATTTTATACATTAATGCTCACCGAGCTTCTTAGGTTTACATTAGCTTTTGCAATAATAAAGAAGTTCTAATGGTAGAAGAAATACTTATGAATATCTGAAATATAGATGTGCCCTCTAGCAAAATTAGAGATCTACACAAGCCTTGTTGGGATTCGTTTTGCTGCAACAAAACACCTATTTCCAGCACTGGTAATTGGCTAACTGAGATTACTCTGGTGTATGTGTATTCAGTTCTCAAAATGTTGTATTTTGATCAGTTCCACGAGCTGTGTCTTAAGAGACCTTTAAGGGAAATTCACTTCTATTTATAAGACAAATTTGAAATAATTTCCTTCCACGGCTGCACAAGTGCACACAGACGTGCTTATATTTACAACGTGTGTCCGCAGAGTCTCCGTGACCTGGTGACATGTCTGGTAACAACTCTGACACAGAAGAAGATGGATACTTTTTAATTGGGAGTAGCTACACTTTCAAATTCTTTAGCAAACCATTACTTAGCATAAAGTCACTTTGGAATCAATTAAATATGAACCTTTGTCACATCGGTATTCATTGAAAAGCACTTAGGTGATTAAAGACCCTTGGCCCCTAAATATTTGACGACGTACCAGCACCAGCCATTTAAAAAACCTTATTAGCTCTTTACACTTCCGGGGATGGCAGCGTGAAAAAGTACAACAAAATGAGAGGAAACATAATTGCCTCCAAATGAATGTGCCCTCAGTATGGCCATGGCTGGAACTATTCTGAGCTGCTACTCTTCTCATCAGCTCCCTACGTCTCTCACTAACTTCTGAGCCTTCTGAACGCTCTGCTTCTGTAGTGCAATATTTTTTTCCATAACGATGCAAAATTTAAAAAATGAATGAACTTTTAAATTTGCATTATCCAAGTGAGACTGGGTTAAAATATACATTTAGCAAATGTAGCAAATTTCAGCATGTTTAATATTTCAAAAAATGCCTTTAAATTTTTTTAATGTTTATTTACTAAAGATTTTAAGATTTATTTGAGACACACACACACACCCAGAGTGTGTGAGCGGGGGCGGGGCAGAGAGGGAGACAAAGAATCCAAAGCAGGCTCTAGGGTGTGAGCTGTCAGCACGGAGCCTGAAGGAACTTGGGGTTAGAACTCACAAGCCCTGAGGGCACGACCTGAGCTGAAGCTGTTGGACTGACCGAGCCACCCAGGAGTCCCTCAGGAAATGCTTTTAATTTTAAACAAACTTGTGGAGCAAATATAAACCGGGTATATGCAGATGACAGCTCTTTAATAATTTATTATACTAATCTTAGTAACTACCATTTATTGTGAAGGAATTCTATGGTCAACTGTATGGTTTACATGTGCTCATTTAATCCCATCAGCAAAGCTATGAAGTGGATATTCCCATTGCTGTGTATGGATGGGAAACTTGAGGCTTGGGGAAGTAACTTAAGTACTTTGTATAACCTATAGAAAGTTATAAAGTGCGCAATTGGTCTGGTTGAAATTAGAATCCAGGTTTGCCTAACTTCGAAGCTCTGTTTCTTGATCACTAAGTCCAAATGACTCCTCATACAGGTTCCCTAAGCATTTGCAAAAAAGATTTCTTTAGGAACTGTTCAAGACATGAATGAATGACTTTGTGTAGGCAGTCATTGAATGAACCTAAAACTTTTATAAAGAATACCCTTTGCTCAAACTGTTTATAACTCATACTTTAACCTGTTCAAAAGGAACTTTCCAGTCATTAAATACCTAGTACTGCAGTGAAATCCAGTCCTTTAATAGGTAAAGATTGTCGTAGTCTGTACGCTTAAAAATGTGTACAATCTTTCAATGATTAAAATTTGCAAAATGTTTACCTATACCTTATTTGGATAATCAATATTGTTTAAAAATATTCTACATCATAAATGTCCTAATTTAAAAGATACTCTTTAATAAGTTGAAACAAGTAATTATAAAAGGAGATATTTTTTCTCTAACAGGATAATAATGATTAACAGTCATTAGTGAGTGGCTAATGGCAAAAAGAATATGAAACAATCATGACCATACCAGAAAACTGATTTATAATAGAAAGGAATAATGCACATTGGCAAAAATAAAAGAGGTGTTTCGATGTCCTTGAAAAGAACGAATACTATTCCTTCAAGTTTATGATTCCCTGTTTCTATCTAGTGCCTTTAACTACAACAATCTTATTGTTTAATCCTATAACAATTTTAATCTTCAATATAAAATCTATATGTTTATTAATCTGACTCAGGCTTGAGAATGAAGGCTGGGGTTTTTCTGCACTTTGTGAGGTCCCCCTATTTTCTCCATCTTGTAAAGTTACTGCTAAGATCACACAACACTGTCAGGAATGTTAAGAAGTAATAGACATTGAGAGAGCAATGATTGAATTTTCACTCAAAAATTGTTCTGTAACTTTGTCAGTCTGCAGTATCACGAAGCTCAGTATTTTCGTTGTTGTATTATTAATATATTGCACATTTACCCCCCTTCTTTCAATGCACTCTTTCCTTCTATTTCATAATTCGGAGGTCAGGCACACATGTTAAACTTTCATTTGGTGTAATCCCGTGGGTACCAAATGTATTCTTATTTGGGCACTCACATGACATCTGACCATTTCCTGGAGTCCAGGTGGAGAAGAGAAATAGCTTTGTGTGACATGAAATGCTAGGAGAAAAGAGGAGAATGTTTTAGGTCAGTCAGAGGTTGCAGTAGGTAAGGAAGATTCTGCTCAAATACTTCCATTTTCTCAGTGGAGCACACAGCAATATTAGGATTTATGGTGAAGAGCTGGGAAAGCAAGCTTAAAAGGGATCATAACATCTTAGAGCAGCTGCCATGGGAAATGTATAGGAGGATGACGAGGACAAGGTAAACAATAATGAGCAATTGTCAAGTTCCTAGACCCATGTAGCCAGTGCAGATTTGCTATATGGCCAGGATGCAATTTTAGAATGAATGTCGACGAAGCCACCTCTGGACGGCCAACACTTAAATCTACCCAGATATTAATTTGGGGAGGAGAGTGGGGCTAAAAAAGCCCAACTCTCTCACTTAGGTTACTCTATTAAGTTAAATATATGCAGTGAGGCTATTTCCCTCCTAAGACAGTAAGAAAAGCTCTGATAATTTCGAATTTTGAAATAATGTCCAATAAGCCATGGCATATAAATGCAATTGAACACTACACATATTAAAAGTACTAAGACAGTACTATATATGCTTACACAAGGGAATTTCAGAGATAGTAAATCAAATGCAACATAGTATGTATAATATGATCTCCACGTTGTAAATAAGCTGTGGTTAGAACATACCCCTGGAATGTTACCAGTTTGTAGGCAACAGACAGAAGTTTTCAGGGTGCAGCTTTGGAAATTGAACATGGCTTTATAACAGCATGTTCCTTTGTTTCTGCAGCTGAATGCTTAACCTTTGTTGAAGGATATATAAGGTGAGAGGCTGCCCACTTTAACCCTATCATGTATCAACGGGACTCTGGATGGAGCCATTTGACAAAGTATATAGGTGGAGCTTGGAGACTTAGGTCTGGCTAGAGCAGGTCAGAGCCTTACTGGAAAAAATCGTACCTTGCCAGGAAACAGAGGAGCCCCAAATTCTGTTAGTGAAACATTGTAGGAGGAGGAGAGAGGGAAGTTTTATTGATTACTCTGGGCATCAAAACTGTGTTCTATGCTAGTTCTTTGAAGCTTCAGTGCTCACTTGAGGTGCTGGAAGCAGTCCAGAGGCAATCATCCTTTGGAGATTGTCGCACAGGCTAGGTCCTAGGAGGTACTTCCCCTCAATGAAAAGGGCTTAATAGCCAGCACATGGCCTTGGGGTGGGGCCCACAACCTTACATTGTTTCCAGGATGGTTGTTTAGGTAAAATATAGATCTCCTGATATCACCTGAGTAGCAACTAAACCCTTCATTATCTTGTGGACCACGGTAGAGGACAGATTCAGAAACAGACATGGGGACTTTTGTTTTCAGATATGGTAGGCAATTCATGTCAATGGTCACTGAACTCAGCTAGACCACAGATACTACATAGAGATTTTCTTTAAAGGTACTGAAAAACAAATATACAAACTAATGTGAATTACTGAACGAGAATCCTAAGGAGGGCAGAGCCATAGGGAAGAAAGTCTGGCATTCAGAGACGTTTTAGGTTATGGAGTAATGTGCTGATTATTGAGAAGGCAGGCGGGTCAGGAGGCTGACTAGTACCGGACATCCAGGTGAACTTGAATTTCAGATAAACGATGAACAAATTTTCAGTATAAGTATGTCCCATGTGATGTTTAAAGTGAGTGGAGGAAAAGCTAATATCCATGGGATATTAGCCAGCACATCTGGGTGTTCAACAACAAAATGTTGATACACTTTATTGCTATGTAAGGTTTTAATTTGTGGTAGACCAATACTTTGATAGCAATAATTTGTTATGACAATGGCTAGTTTTGTTCTTCTTTCCTAGTGTGAAAGTAAAGACATATTTGCAAAGCTTGGCTGAATTTGGCAGGAAAAGGAGGAAGAATTAGGATATAATGAAGTAAGTGGGTTGCTTTTTTCTGCCTTCCAACACCCCCTCCCCCCACCCCCACGATATACACAATGGAAGGAAAGAAAGAAAATCAGGTTTTCCCTTGTTGCTTGAGAAGACTTAAAGATCTAAGATTAATAAAATCTAATTCTTTGGCTGGTAAGTTAGTTGAAGTACCCCAGACCAAAAGGTATGAAAGAGAAGAAATGGGTAGATGGCTTGTGGAGATAAAAGAAGTAAGAGACAGGAGAACACTTCCTCTGGCTTCCAAAAGGAATCTAGTCAAAGGTGTCACAGACTATGAGTCTGGAATTCTCCCTTGTCCAGCAAGAGGGCAGATACAGAACTGGATACGAGAAGGCCTAAGATTCGGAAAGAGTCAAGAGCTCGTACTGGCGCTTCGTCGTTGTATTTATTGAGCTCACAAGATATTACCCACGTGGTGAACACGAAGAAAACAACATCTTCTACCCGTGGATGTGGAGAAAACAATCAGACTGTAATCGTTAACTTGTGTGTGTAAGAAGCAAAGGGTGGGGGGGGGGGGCAAGTGGAATTTGTGATATTGGTGTCAGATGGAAAGTAATTTCCTGCAGGTGATATAACAAGTTACTTGTGATCCCATTACAATATCTCGCTAGCTAACCTCGGGCGTTTTCGCCCCGTGGTGGCGGCTTTCCGCCCTAAGCTTTTTTTCTAACCCATTTATATAAGTAGAACCTACTACCCCACAAAAGGGAATGGAGAAGTAGCAGAGGGGCAGGGCCAAGAGACCTACGTATATTTGAAGAAATGTAAGGTGAGGGGAAATTTACAACCGCACAGTAGTGGGGAGGTACAGGACATCCCAGGTCATAGATGGTCAGCACAGGTGGTGGAAAGCTCCATAAAGCCATACTCTGGGAACAGCCTGGGCTGAAAGCGTGGGGAAGCTCTAGCAAGCGTGGGCACAGATTGGAGGGGCATATGTACAGAGTGCTAACGATGACCCAAGTCTCAACATGATCTCTTTTTTCTTATCGGGATGGTTAATTTTTTGTGTCAACTTGATGGGGCTACAGGATGCCCAAAAAGCTGGTAAAACATTATTTCTGAGTGTGTCTGTGAAGGTGTTTCTGGAAGAGAGTAATGTATCAGTTACTGAACTAAGTAAAGCAGATGGTCCTCCCCAGTGCGGGTGGCAATCATCCAGTCTGTTGAGGGCCCGAATAGAACAGAAAGATGAATGAAAGGCAAACTTACTCTCCTTGCTGGAGGTGATACATCCATTTTCTCCTGCCCATAGACACCAGCCCTCCTGCTTCTTGGGCTTTTGGATGCAAACTAGGGCTTCCACCATCAGACTCCCAATTCTTAGGCCTTCTGATTTGGACTGAATTACACTACCAGTTTTTCAGGTTCTCTAGTTTTCACAGATCATGTACCTTCTCTGTCTCCATAACTGCATGAGCCAATTCGTATAATAAATATCCTTCTCTCTCTCTCTCTCTCTCTCTCTCTCTCTCCAGTTGGTTCTGTTTTGCTGGAGAACCCTAATACACTTACTAACCCTATTGGGCAGGAGGCCATAGACAAGTCAGAGAATAGGCAGATGTAGAGAAAATTCTGGAAATTAATATGAAGCTAGGATGTAACTGATTCATAAACCTGAACCATCAATAAATCACTGTATTGGATTGTGAGAAATCCTGAAATTGATCTGAGTAATATGTTCACATTAGGTAAGCTGATATTTCAGAGCCAGGAATGAATGGATTATAAAAATGAAGAAAATTTGCTTAAAATTTTGACTATCAATTGTATACTTACCATACTAGTGTATACACCGAGAACCTGAAGAAAAATCATACCCAATTGTTCATGGTGATTTGGGGGTGGAGTGGAATGGAATGGGATATGAGATTATAGCAATTTTCTCTTAGTGCATTGTGTTTTTTCAAATGTTTGAATTTTGTACAGAGAATAATTTCCTTTGTAGCCAGAAAGAAACCCTTCCCCAAACAAGAAAGATTAACATCAACATGGGGAAATGTCCTGAGCATATATCACCACGACTTCCCTTCTGTTGGGGCACTGAATTACTAAGCTAAGCCTAGCCTAGAACTGGAAAAGACAGAAAAGATCCCAAATGTGACATGTGAGGCTTAGATTCACTAATGAGAAGATGCAAGTTCAGGGCACCCGTGTTGTCAATGCTGAGATGACCAAGGACCTAGTCATTTCAGTGTGACTCTACATCTGTGGCAAAGCCCATCGTGAGATTCTCTGCCTCACAGCTGACTTAGGTGAAGCAGTTGAACTAACACAGAACGGACCTATCTTCCTACCCCAGGCATTCTCCAGAAGAAATACTTTTCCTGCTGATACTACTTGTCTGAGAAAAATGTCCAGATAGGGTAGAATTTCTCCTTTTCCATATAGCTGAAAGGTGATGGTTCTCTCCACTAGAAGAGCCTCCTGCCTCCGCCCCAGTGGAGAGGACTTGATTTCGCCCTGTCACCTCCTGTCTTCTGGTGGAGAAAAATCTCACCATATCTTTCATTGCCTGACAACCCACTACTGCTGAAGAGGTAGGGTGGAAGCTCATGATGAAGAGACTCTCACTTTCTAACAGGAGTACGCAAACAAAGCTCAGGACGAGGCAGAGCTGAAAAGTGGAAGCAGGTGGCTCTGACTGGGGAGATTGCATCCTTAAGAGTGGAAAACAGAGTCAATACTGCTGAAACCCGAGTTTGTGATCAGAAGGTTAAATGGAGGAAGTGTATTTCAACACAAAAGAGGAATACTAAGAAATGTAAATCACGACTGAAAATATAAGTGATATGGATGACACTCCTAGCAGAAGTAATATGCAAATGATCAGCATTCCAGGAAAAAAAGCAGATGGAAATGGAATCAATAATCAAAGCAATAATCTTCAACTCCCTGATCTGAAGATCAAAAGAGTTTACTAAATGTCAGAAGTGATGAAAAAAAAACCCAAAACTCCACACACATCTAGACATATCTTTGTGAAATTTCTGGCCTCTTGTGGAAAGAGAAAAAATATACATTTTCAGACAGGTAAAAAAAGTTTGAATGTAATGGAAAAAGAATGTTTGACTTTGACTTCTTACATGCCACACTAGACGCCGGTGGAATAATGTTTATTAACTTTTGAGAGCAAGCACTGTTGTCTAAAATCCTACCTCAGAAAAGTTACCATTCATATGACAAAAGAGGGACTTCTTTGGATATGTAGGAACTCAAAGTATTCTACTCATATTCTTATTCAAAATTACTCAAGGATGTACTGCAGCATAAATGATAGCAAATTTGAATAGAGATCTAAAGCAAGTGGAAAATAAAGAAGACAAGAATGAGCAGTGAGCAATGAATCCAGTAAACTATGTGGATGAGAATAAAGTGATTGCAAATTGTCTTGGCACTGTTGAATAAGTATACTGAGAAAAGGCCTACTCGAAGGAAAAAGTGAAAAATAACATGGAATTACATTTCTGGAGTAGTTCAGAAAATCTAGGATGTGAAAATGGTGTGAATGAATGAGAGTAAAATATTCTTAAGGTCCCATCATTATGGGGAATGGTAAAAGTACTATTAATTTTAATAAAATCACAGAGAAATACCGGTTTTAATATGACTGTTTAAAGTACATGCTAGTGAACTAGCAGATAGAGAAACATTATGTTATTTCCAAATATTATAATTTATCAATAATTATAAATAATTAATTTATTTATAAAGTAAATAATTTATTAAAAAATAAATAAATATTTTTTAAATATAAATAATTTCCAAATTATTGTTAGGGGCAACTGGAATAAAAAACAAAATAAACATGGCATCCACATACAACTTGTTCAATTCAGCAGAAGTAGAAAAGCATAAGAATGAGTATAAAAAAAAGAAATTAACATAACATTAGATGGGGATGAGAACAAATCACCTTTCACAGTAAATGTAAATAGGTTGAATTCTCCAATTAAAAAACAAAGTGCAGCTGTCTGCTTTTAATAAGATATGTAAATGAAATAAAAAAAAACACGCCCAAGGGTTGTAAATAAAAGAAGTCAAAGACATAAACAGTAAGTGCAAAGAAAAAGGGATGGTCATAATGATATCAAAAAATAAGGAATGCCACATAAAAATAAAGCAGCAAATGTATCAGACACGTATAAATGAATTTTTAAAAAGCTACAAAACTCCCTGGTATATGTATCAGAAAGGGTTCAATCAGGAGATAATAATCACATTGCAATTTGAACAGGGAAAATTTAATATAAAAGAACGTTGTGCTAGTAACAGGAGATGAGCTTCTAAGAAGTAAAGTGAGCTCTAAACAATGCAAGAAGAACAGATAAAGGGAACAGACACCACCCCTAGGGCTGAGACTGAGCACCTAAGGAAGGAACAAGTGTGGGAGAGCTGCCTCCCTCACCTCACCCTCTACCCCAGCCTAAGATTTAGAGATCATTAGAAGGGATGTGATTAAAGCCCTTGGATGGTGAAGCTCATCAGGATATACAGATTACAGCTGGCAAGCAGGCACTGCCTGTTGGAATAGCAACATACGTTGCTAGGAGGTGGCCTATGAGGTGCAGTTGAGCTGCTTAGAAGCTATCTAGGGTGCCTGTGAAACTTAAATAGAACCCAGTAGTGCTGGCCAGTGGGGGCAGGGATGAGGGTTGGGGAATGTTGAGGGATTGGGGGTAAGGGGTTGGGGGGTGTGAGAAGGTCCTGCATGAGGTAGAAAGGGAAGCTGACTGGAACTAGAAAGAGATGTTCCTTACTCCTGCGGTGTTCCTCCACCACCCTCTGCCGACAAAGGCTAATTAACACCGTGTGAGGTGTCAAAGGAGAAATGTTCATAGCGTCCAGCTAAAGTTTTACAAGTAGGCCAACGAAGGGTACATTTGGAACTGAGAGACAAGAACTTGGCAAGTGGCAGAATACTCAAGGAGGACAGTGAGACTTTAATATCCCTCTTCCAGAATTTGATAGATTATATTGAAAAAAATGCTGTTAAAAGGATTTCACGCAGAACATGTAAGAATTACAAAATTATCATGTACCTGACCAAAAAAATCCCCAAATGTGGCTATTTTAAAAGTCTCGTTATTTGGCTGTAAAACAATATATAAATATAATTGTTTTATATTTATAAGATATAAGAAAAATATAAGAATAACACCTCAAGAATGAGATAACTAAAATAAACTTTAGCCAAGTCTTAAAAGAACTTCAATTTAAATTAAGAATGTTTTAAAAGTTATTTCCAGATCCATGAGAGATACCAAAGTGAAATTACAAATAATCTAGAAGTTGACAAGAATAAGAACACTAATTATCAAAATCTATGGGATATGGCTTAAATTTTAAAAATGCATAATCTAGAAGCTTATTTTTTAGCAAAAGAGAGAGAACATGCATATTTAAGTGTTCTACTTAAGGAAAGAGAAAAGTAAAAGAAAGCAAATAAAATAATAAAATTTATAAGGGAAAAGTAAACTAAAGAATTAAAAGACAAAATGAAGAGTAGAATGGAACACTAAATGAAAGCAAAAGCAGCTGAAGAAATGATTTTTAGCCATCTATAAAATAAAATATTTACTCAAGAAGAGATAAAGTATTTGAAAACACCAATAGCTGTATGTATTTTTGTGTTGTATGTAAAATATTGCTAACAACTTACCACTGAAATGTATAAGGCTTGGATGATTTTATAATTAGGTTCTAATTAGCCTTCAAGAAACAGCCATTTTCTATGTATTCAGACTTTCCCAGAGCATGGAAAAAAAAATCTTGAAAAATTCATTTTATAAGGTGAACATAACCCCTCACACAAAAATTTGAAGATGTGGTACAAAATTTTAGTTTAGGTCACTTGTGAATGTAGATAGAAATATCCCAATTGTGATCTTGGCAAATGGAATCACAGCAGTGTTTTAAAATAATAATAATAATAATAATAATAATAATAATAATTACTGTGGCCAAATAGTTTATTACAGGGATGTAAGAATGTCCCAAAGCTAAGATCTAGCTATACAACTTGTAATATTAAATTACAGGAAAAAAGAGCTTCTCAATAGCAATAGAGTCTGGGAAATAATTTAAAGTAAAGAAAAAATAAATTGAGAATAAAAATGGTAAAAATTGTTATCCAGGAAGAAAAAGAAGAAAAATCCTAATAAATGATGAAATAGTAAAGTCATTGATGTTAAAATCAAATAAAGGAGAGGGATGGTCCTTATAAATCATTACTTTCAATTTATTTTGTATTTCTGTTTCATGCAACATAACAAAAAAATAAAGTAAGTTGTATCTCTACTTGAAAACCAGAAATAAAATTATCAAGGGGCACCTGGGTGGCTCAGTTGGTTAAGTGTCCGACTTTAGCTCAGGTCATGATCTCATGGTTCACAAGTTTGAGCTCTGCATCAGGCTCTGTGCTCACAGCTCAGAGCCTGGAGCCTGCTTCAGATTCTGTGTCTCCCTCTCTCTCTGCCCCTCCCCTGCTTATATTCTCTCTCTCTCTCTCAGGAATAAAAATATAAAAAAAGAAATAAAATTATCATGATTTTCATACAATCTGTAAGTATACCAAAAGAATTCCAGAGTCAGAAAAAAATCATTATAAATAATAAGAGTATATCGTATGTTCCCTGGATACAGGATAAATATACAGTTTAGTGACTTTCCTTTGTATTAACAAAAATCTGTTAGAATGGAAATTTAAAAACCTTCTAATCCTGATAGGAATATATGAACAAGAATGTTAAAAAATGTATTTAAAGATAAACATTTATTGAATGACAAGTGAAATGAAAAGTGATGATATTTCTGATGGGGAAGATTTACTGACAAACATATCAATCATTCCCAAATTAGTGTATGCATTTAACATGGTTCCAGTAATAGTCCCAGTGGTATCTCTTGTGTTCCATTCACAGTTCCTTTGTATATCATTAACTTCATGACAGAAAGTAGATGGCACATCCAAATTTCAAAGGGAATAATTGAGGAAAGTTTAATAAAGGGATGATTTACGAAGGTTTTGGTAGGGTGAAGTGGAATCTGCAGGAGATGGTAAAGCCCTAGACCCACATTACCATCATCAGTCCTAAACAAATGGAAAAGGGGAGGGAGTGGTGACCAGAGAGTTCCAACTCTAGCTGTAGAAGGGGACCACCCCATGAAAAGTGTGGCTACTGGGTGGAAGCCACTGAGGACTGGTAGTCCTGATGGGAAAGAGCTGAGTCAACAAATGCCTTCTCTGTCCCTCAGTCTCCTATGGATGCCTCTCCTTGACCGAACCTGAATGGCAGCAGGCAGGAGATTCAAAAAGAGCAGGCCATAGATGCCAGCCTTCTAAGATATAGATAGAACAGGGTAGTAGAGAGAGGCAAGCAACACAGTCTCTCGACTGGAGAGACAAACACAGATGTTCACAACCATATGAAAGAATCAAGTATAACATTGCTAATAAACATTGAAAACTACACATAATAGAAGGGGACTTGTCTCATCCCAGATCTTAAAAATTTGAAATAAGTGTGTGGATTAAGAAAAGGAATAAGCAAGCAAAGCAATAGGGTTGAACAGAGGGCCCAAAATAAGCTTAAGTTTATATGGAAATTTAAATATACATTAGAGATTCTATTCCATTATGTAGAGGAAAGAACGGCTACTCAGTAAAAGTTTTTAGCTATTTGACCATTGATTTGGAAGAAAACGAAGTTGATATTTAACTCCTATAATTCAAAAGTAAATTTAAGATAAATGAAAAAACTAATTAGAAAAATGAAATAGAATTTATCTGTAAAGAACTATGGTTTTATAACTTTGGTTTTGATTGCATTTCCTAAATAAAACAGGAATGTCATAGAGGAAAAATATAATGGATTTGAGCAGATAAAAATAAAGTCTAGATTGCAAGAGATAACAAACAAAACAAAGGTATATAACAGCAAGAACATATCTGCAACAAAATAATACACAAGGGGTCAAATTCTATAAAATAAGTAAAGCTATTTTCTAAAAGTAAACAATCATACCGTCAAATAAAGAAATGAGCAAATTGTATGTACAGGCAATTACAGAAGAGGAAATATAAACAAAAAATAAACAATGAAAACATGTTAAACCTAATAGAAAAATTTATAACTTGAAAATATTATCAGAATGGAAAACTTTACCCAAAGCTATCTACACATTCAATGCAATCCCAATCAAAATTGCACCAGCATTCTTCTCAAAGCTAGAACAAGCAATCCTAAAATTTGTATGGAACCACAAAAGGCCCCAAATAGCCAAAGTAATAGTGAAGAAGTAGACCAAAGCGGGAGGCATCACAATCCCAGACTTTAGCCTCTACTACAAAGCTGTAATCATCAAGATAGGATGGTATTGGCACAAAAACAGACACACAGACCAATGGAATAGAATAGGAACCCCAGAACTAGACCCACAAATGTATGGCCAACTAATCTTTGACAAAGCAGGAAAGGACATCCAATGGAAAAAAGACAGTCTCTTTAACAAATGGTGCTGGGAGAACTGGACAACAACATGCAGAAGGATGAAACTAGACCACTCTCTTACACCATTCACAAAAATAAACTCAAAATGGATGAAGGACCTGAATGTGAGACAGGAAACCATCAAAACCCTAGAGGAGAAAGCAGGAAAAAAACCTCTCTGACCTCAGCCGCAGCAATTTCTTACTTGACACATCTCCAAAGGCAAGGGAATTAAAAGCAAAAATGAACTATTGGGACCTCATGAAGATAAAAAGCTTCTGCACTGCAAAGGAAACAATCAACAAAACTAAAAGGCAACCAACGGAATGGGAAAAGATATTTATATCAGACAAAGGGCTAGTATCCAAAATCTATAAAGAACTCATCAAACTCCACACCTGAAAAACAAATAATCCAGTGAAGAAATGAGCAGAAGACATGAATAGACACTTCTCTAAAGAAGACATCCAGATGGCCAACAGGCACATGAAAAAATGCTCAACATCACTCCTCATCAGGGAAATACAAATCAAAACCACACTGAAATATCACCTCATGCCAGTCAGAGTGGCTAAAATGAACAAATCAGGAGACTATAGATGCTGGAGAGGATGTGGAGAAACGGGAACCCTCTTGCACTGTTGGTGGGAATGCAAACTGGTGCGGCCATTCTGGAAAACAGTGTGGAGGTTCCTCAAGACATTAAAAATAGATTTTTATTTTTAATAAAATAACCCAGCAATAGCACTGCTAGGAATTTATCCAAGGGATACAGGAGTGCTGATGCATAGGGGCACTTGTACCCCAATGTTTATAGTGGCACTCTCAACAACAGCCAAATTATGGAAGAGCCTAAATGTCCATCAACTGATGAATGGATAAAGAAGTTGTGGTTTATATATACAATGGAATACTACTTGGCAATGAGAAAGAATGAAATATGGCCTTTTGTAGCAATGTGGATGGAACTGGAGAGTGTGATGCTAAGTGAAATAAGCCATACAGAGAAAGACAGATACCATATGTTTTCACTCTTATGTGGATCCTGAGAAACTTAACAGAAGACCATGGGGGAGGGGAAGGGAAAAAAAAGTTAGAGAGGGAGAGAGCCAAAACATAAGAGACTCTTAAAAACTGAGAATAAACTGAGGGTTGATGCGGGGTGGGAAGGAGAGGAGGGTGGGTGATGGGAATTGAGGAGGGAACCTGTTGGGATGAGCACTGGGTGTTGTATGGAAACCAATTTGACAATAAACTTCGTATTAAAAAAAAGAATGGAAAACTTTAAAAATATTAGTAACATCTAGTGATGATGAGGCCATGCAAAAACAAGTGCTTTCCTACTGTTGGTAGGAGTGAATCTGTCACATATTATCAGTAATTACTTTTAAGTTCCAGTTAAAATGTGAATATAGTTTGTCCCATTATTCCATTAGAAGTATAACGTATAAAGAGTATCCTTTCTTTCTTTCCTACCTCCCTCCTCTTTCCCCTTCATCCCTTTCTGTTAACAATATATTAAAAAAAATTTTTTTTAATGTTTATTCGTCTTTGAGAGAGAGAGAGGGAGGGAGGGAGAGAGGGAGGGGTAGAGAGAGAAGGAGACACACAATCTGAAGCAGGCTCCAGGCTCTGAGCTATCAGCACAGAGCCTGACACAGGGCATGAACCCAGGAACCGTGAGATCATGACCTGAGCTGAAGTCGGAAGCTTAACCAACTGAGCCACCCAGGCACCCCAACAATATATCTTTTTTTAAAGAAACATGCATTTAACATGGTTTAATTAAATGTCCTTCTGCAGTAGAAGGTTTTATGGCTGAATCTGTTAGTGTTCTAAAACAGTCATGGCCTTGTCTACATAACCCAAACAACCTTGCAATTAGCTTGAGACCACATGACTATTTCTGGTGTATGAATATAAGCAAAAGGGAAGATATGTGGATGCAGTTGGGAGAGGTGTGACTTCTCCCATCCTTCTCTTCCTCTGCTATGTGGGCGTTGGAGGGCCTGTGTCCCAGATGGCATAGTTACAATACAGAGGAAGACTGCCCCACCCATGCCAGATTTACATCATTAAGAAATAAACATTTATTGTGTTGTGCATCTGAGCTTTGTTATGATAGATGTTTTGTCATTTTTGGTCTAAAGTCTTCAACTGATCGGATGAACTCCACCCACAAATTCAAGAGTAATTGCATTTACTTAAAGTCAACTGATTGTTGATGTTAACACATCTACAAAATACCTTCACAGCAACACCCTGTTTAGTGTTTGATTAAACAGCTGGGTATTATAGCCTATCCAAGTTGACACCTAAAATTAACCATAACATAGCTCCATGTGTACTGACTTAGAAAAACATTAGGCTGTTAAGTAGAAAGAGAAAATTGTCAAGGAACTGAACAGAATTTGAGGCAGATATTTAGGGTTGGCTGTTCAAGGTCTATTCTAACTTTTGTGTTTAGCATGACTCTGTGCACTTATGAGACTGAAGGAAGAAACTGTATTTCCCAAGATCATGTGAATCTTGGGTGCCTGATGTGGCCAAGGTTCTCATGGGCTGACACGAGATAAGGAAGAACAAGCTGAGACACAGCTGTATGTGGAAAGGTCTGATCTCTAATAAGGGATGCTGGGACATTTGGCTCTTCTGGGGCAGCTCTGGTATAGTACCAGGTGTCGAGTCCCAGTGCTCTGGCTGCCCAATTGTGTAGTCTCAGGAGTAGGTTTTCTGCTAGAATAGTCTGTGGTGTAGATGAGCCTTTCTCCTGGCTCCTTTTATTTTGGACTGCCTATAATGCAAATTTGTCTCTGGCTTTGCCAGAAACTCTGTATGGTACTTAATGTTCTCTAATAAATCCCTTTCTGCTTAAACCAGCTATATTTGATACTGTTTTCAGTTACTGAGAACCTTAGCCAATAGTGTATGATCTATTACTGTAAAAAGAAATAGACATTTCTGTTTAATTTTCAGTATAAAGATACATAAAATTTTAGATATGTCTAAGTAAACATTAAACAAATGGGAAATATAGAGATCAGCATGGCGTGGAAGAGGGAGGGAAATTTATTTCTGTATCAAGCGGAGTCCAAACCAGTCAGGAAAATTTCAAACCGCTCAAGGCTGGAGCTGCCACTACCTTTAGGACTCACTGTGATTTATTATTAAGTTTTCTTTTGAGTTGGGCTTTCTAATACTTGCAAAAATAAATTCTATAACTTTATAATGGTAAATTGTGTAGTGTACACCCATATTCAAAATATTAGAAAGTTATGTCAAACGCACCTAATCTATATGCAATTAATATAAAAATAATTGAATAAATTTAGTTAAGTTACTTTTGACATGCTATAGGAATCCAAAGTTCATTTTCCACTAAATGTCACAACTTTAATCAAAACAATATGTCTGTGCTGAAATGAAAAGATACTTTTAAGTAACTGATCTTTATTGCTTTAATTTTACATTTGTTATATTTGATTCTCTATATCAGATTTGTTATCAATTATTTGGTTAATGTAATCCAGTATCTACTTAAATATTTTTAAAACACTGAAAGAGTATCGTAATGAGATTAAAGAAATAGTTGCTGAATGGGACCCTGTCCTCATTGTCTCCCGAATGCAAGCCTGCTGTGGACAATTCATTTTTCATTTGCTCAGCACCACATCTGCTACCCTACTTAGATGGTCTCCAGGAGTAGAATGGCAGCTGCTGAGGTCTTGCATACTCCAGGTTCTCCCTGGGTTCTTTTGGAGTTTTTTTTTTTTTTTTTTTCCCACGTTGAGGAATGTGCTTCTGATTAATTCTATGTCTGGGGATTTTTGACAAAGGAAGGAAAGAAAGTAGAGGTCAGTTCTCCACTGCGGGGGAAGCAGTGAGGTTCTTACCAAGTTCATCATCAACATGAGATAATGAGGTTGATGTGCAGGAACAGATAAGAGATGGTGAGTGAGAGTCCTGGCAGCATATTTGGTTACCTGAACCTGATTGCTTAATATACAACTGAAATCAGAGTTTCAGTCACTTGCTGCCAGAAGAGACAAGAAGTAATGGAATCTCCTACATAGCTTTATTTTTCTTGAGATGAGTTTGGCAGGAAACAAAATTGCTTACCCTGCAGGGTTTAGTAATGGACTATCCAGCAGCACTGAATTGGGATAGTGGTGGTTTAAAGTGCTGAGTGCTATCTGGAGACAAATTATCCACAGGTTGGTGAGAAGATGGTCTATACTCAAGGGAAGTAAACATGCTACCCAAGTGTCATCAGTCCCTAAATGGACTCTTCACCCCAGACACCCATTCTGGCACTCCCAGACTCTCTAGTTAAGACTATTACTCTCCCTTCTCACTGTTGCCCCCAGTAATTTTCCATGCCCTTCTCCTATCCCTATTCTTATCTGGTTTGGGGGAGCAAAATCCCTCTTAAAGCAATGAGGAGTTGCATGACCATGAACAGCGTTATTCTACCCAGGTCCAAAGTTCCTAGTGTATAAAATGGAAGAGGTTGTCAAGGTCACTTTTATTATTCTTTTTAAGCTGAAAATATGATTTGGTGGATTATAAGGTAGAAAGAATGCTTTGGAATGGGAGATACTTTTCAAAAAAAATAGGTAAATTTCTGGTTCTTTGTTCCTCCTTGCTTGACAGACAGCTGCATCTTCTGGTGCAGTGCCAGCCACATCCCTGAGACATGATGATGAAGGTTGGAGTAAAAGGATTTGTCATATTGGGCACCTGATTACCAAGTCTGCTTTTAACTCTGGCCAAGTGGATATTGTTGCCATCAATGACCCCTTCAATGACCTCAGGTACATGGTCTATATGCTGCAGTATGATTTTGCCCACAGAAAATTCCATGGGTCAGTCAAGGGTGAGAATGGGACACTTGCCATCAATGGAAACCCTATCTCCACCTTCCAGGAGCAAGATCCTGCCAACATCAAATGGAGTGATGCTGGTGCTGAGTATGTTGTGGAGTCCACTTGGGTCTTCACTACCCTGGAGAAGGCTGGGGCTCTCTTGAAAGGTGGGACCAAGAGGGTCATCATCTATTCACCTTCTGATGATGCCTCCATGTTTGTGATGGGTGTGAACCATAAGAAGTATGACAACTCCCTCAAGATTTTCAGCAATGCCTCCTGCACACCGACTGCTTGGCTACTTTAGCCAAGGTCATCCATGACAACTTGGCATCATGGAGAAATTCATGACTCCAGTCCATGCCATCACTGATACCAAGAAGGTCAGAGAGGCCTCTTTGGGAAGCTGTGGTGTAATGGCCAAGGGGCTGCCTAGAACATCATCCTGGCTTCTACTGGTGCTGCCAAGGCTATAGGCAAGGCCATCTCTGAGCTAAATAGGAAGCTCATCTGCATGGTCTTCTGTGTCCCCACCTCCAATGTGTCCATCATGGATCTGACCTACTTCCTGAAGACAGCTGCCAAATATGATGACATCAAGAAGGTGGTGAAACAGGAATTGGAGGGTCCTCTTAAGGGCATCTTGGCTACACTGTGGACTAGTTTGTCTCCCATGACTTTAACAGGAACACCCACTCTTCTATTTCGATGCTAGGGTTGGCACTGCTCTCAATGGCCACTCTGTCAAGCTCATTTCCTGGTATAACAATGATTTGGCTGTAGAAACTAGGTTGTGGACCTTATGGGTTAACATGGCCTCCAAGGAGTCAGAGACCCTGGGACCAGCTGAGGGCTGAGAACAAGAGAAAGAGAGAGGCCCTCAGCTTCCGGGGAGTCCTTACCCCAGCTCATCCTCCAACACACTGAGAATCTCCCAACCTCCACAGTTTCCATCCCAGACACCTTGAAGAAGGGGAGGGCTCAGGGAACCCTACTTTGTCATGTACCATCAATAAAGTATAGTGTACTATAAAAAAAGGTAAATTCCTATAAAACATAAATTTTAACATATGCCTTAAAGTAAATCAGGAAGGGGGATTAGTGGAGTCAGAACAACTTAACTTGGGGTTAAGAAATAACCAAATTCCAGGAGCAGCAAGGAAATAAATGTGGTTGCAGTGACATGTATGGGCCAGGACTGTGAGAGATGAGAGATGGGCTTCTCTGTCCTGATGTTTCCAACAGGGCCAAGAGATTTGTTATACACATAACAAAAACAAAAAGACAAAAAAAAAAAATACTCATACCTAAAAGAACCTCTTTATTGAGAAGGTTCCAATTATACAACTTTTAGAATCAGAATGCCTCAATGTGATGAATTACCCAATTACATAAACTCCCAATTATGCAGATAGATCTACATTTTGTGACAATATTTGACCAATTTGGAAAATAACAGAAAAATAACACATTTTTTGTGTGTGTGTAAGTATTTGAAGAGTTTAGAAAACACAGAGAAAAAATTAGAACCTCTCTCTCATCCATAAATAATTATTGTGACACAAAAATAGATGGACCATGAAGAAATTTGGAGAAGGAAGTTTTTAAGAGAAAATAAAGATCTATAATCCATCTGTAAAGAGCATCAGAAGGGGGTTGTGTGAAATAGAGTGAAAACATTATAAATTGGAAGGTAACTTGACTTGTTTTTAGCCCTACATTATAATTATTTGAGAATAATAGTCATATATTTATCACTTGAGTCACATATTTTCTACCTGATTAAAATACACTAAATTTTTCATACTTAGTAATTTTTTCTCCTTATTCGTGACAAAAGTGCAGAATCTGCGGTGTATTTTCATATTGGCATTGGAGACTAGCAATCCGGATAGGTGAAGGAAATCCTGATGAATCCAGGAGAGATGAAGCACCAAATTGAAAGGTAATGCATACAGGCATTTATCCTGCCCTTCCCTATTAACAGATTCTGATTTTGTTCAGTAATTCAGGTGAGTGGCAATGTACTCAGGGTAGGTGGATCCCTTCTTGGGTTCCATGGGCTGAATCATGGTTAGATTAACCGAGGCAGGGTAGTCCTTTGCCCATGAGTGATTAAGGGGTGGGAATGGGGCATATGACCCAGTTCTGACTCATGACTTAGAAGAAAGTGTTTGCTGGGGAATTCTGGGAAAGATTTTTCTTTCTGATAAAAACAGACACAAGTAGGAAGAGATACCTTCCCATTTCGTTTCTGCCTTTGCGTGTTGTCAAATGAAGAGATGATGTTTGGTACCATGGCAGCCATCCTATGTTCATGAAGAGACAGGTAAAAATATCTCAGAGAATATAACCCAGAGCCCTGACACTGGAGGCCTCATTATTGAACTAACCTTGAAAACCTATAACTTCGATCTTCTTGTTATTTGAAATAGTTACCTCATCTAAGGTTTTTTTGTTATTTGCAGGCAAAACTATAGACCTAATCCTGTTAATGTGTGTTCACTATGGACTCAAACAGTACTGAATTTGAATCGAGGCTTTATCAGTTAATATCTGTATGACCTTTATAGATCATTCTTAACTCTTCTGACCCTCAGTTTTCTTATCTCTGAAATGGGGATAATACTGGAGTCCAACTCCCTGGATTGTTGAGAGGATTAAATGACATACTGCATTTAGAGCAGTCAGTTAAATGCTGGCTGCATGGTGAACACACATGCAGAAGTTACCATATTTTTTAAAAAGTTTATTTATTTATTTATTTTGAGAGAGAGTGAGAAAGGGCGGGAAAAGGGCAGAGAGAGAGAGGGAGAGAGAATTCCAAGCAGGTTCCTCACTATCAGTGTGGAGCCTGATGTGGGGCTCGAGCCCCTGAACCATGAGATCATGACCTGAGCCAAAATCCAGAGTCTGATGCTTAACCCACTGAGCCACATGGTGACCCCAGAAGTTAACTTTTTGTTTGGTTACTATTAAGACGCTTGTGACTGTAACACAGGCAGCTCTGGAAGGCTCTATCAAAGCAAGTTAGAGAAAAGTAAGCACTTTCTTCCATCTTGCTTGCCCCTGATTGGCACTATTCTGTTCACAAAATGGCCCTTTCATTCCCTCCTTAACTGTTGCAGAAGAGTCCAGAACAAGGAGGACTCAGAGACACTTGTGCATTGGAGGAACTGGGGCTAGCTTTGTAGAAAATTGTGCATATTGAGATGTGTTATTAAAATGGAGATTGCAGGTGGTTCTGGAGTTAAGCAAGATATGAGGGCATCTGGAAGTAAGCAGGAGGTTAAGTCTGAGAGAGGACCAAAAAAAATTGACTTAGAAGAACATTTCAGGAACTCACTGAAGACTAAGGAAATCAAAGTAATATTTGGCAGTTGGGGAAGACAGAAGAGGGCACTTCCACGTTATGTAACTACCAAAATTGTTGAGTTTTAGTAGCTGCTTCTCTCCTCCTTGCTTTCATTTTTTGTATTCAGTCCCAGGTAAGTAATAAGGATTGAAATGGTACAAGGAGGACAATTTACAAACAGTTCTTTCTTTCATCTCTATGCCACTGAAATCATTTGTTTGCTTGTTTTTGTTTTTATTTTGCTTTTCTGTCAACTCTTGAAATAATATTGACTTGAATGGAGCCTCTTGGTTTGAAAAGCTTATATGGCCAAACCTACTGCAAGGAAGCCAAGAGAGTGAGAAAGTACAAGCTGGAGGTCTTCTGCTCCAAAGTGGGACTTAGTGACTCTGAAAGCCATGATGCGACAGGGGATTACCTCAGCACCTGCCTCCTGTCTGCATCATTTCCTCTGCCCTGAAGGTTGTGTAGGAGTTAAGGGGAAGCAGCAGTGTGACTGAACAATCTCTAGAAATCTGATATGGAGTCTCATGATTTTAGTACTTCACTATGACAAAATCTAGCTTCAGAGTTTCCCAGACATCGAAGTTACCTTCTGATTGCATAAGAATCACCTGATGTGGTTGCCAACAGATTTTATGGAAGGTCTAGTGCAGAACACTTGTATGGGGTCCAGGAATCTGCAATTTTCAACAAGCAGCTTTGGTGATTCTAATACAGGTGGCCTAGGAACTACATTTTTTAAAAACAAGCTGTAAATACCAGGCCTGCCTTCAAAATGCCTTTCTCTTCCTTTCAACACTCAAGATATACAGCAATAAGAGATGCTACTTTTGAATAAATACTGCAAAACTCTCTTTAAAAATTAAACTTAACTGGGCAATGTTCTGAAATTAGAACTTTGCCTTGTTAGGCTGGGCTACTATCAGAAGGAACATACCTCTCCTGGGAAAAGCCAACACCACTGAGAAATCCAAGGACCAACTAATGCTGCCTCCTCAACCGTCAACCCCTCCCTCACTCAAGGGAAGAGCCCTTTTTCTTTTCTTTTTAAGTAGACTTCACACCCGACCCTGAGATCAAGACCTGAACTGAGATTGAGTCTGACACTTAACCAATTGAGCCACCCAGGTGGGCTGTTTTTGATGTCAACAGGAACTGTGCCTGAAAGCAAAACAAGTGGGGACAATGTGAGCCAATGGCGTCAGAGAAGTCACATTCAGACACATTTAATAGATTAATGAATGAATGAAATTTTATAATATGTTCAGAGACAGGTAAAACTTTAGTGATATGGTGAAGGAACAGATCCATGATTTCCCCCTGTATTGGGAGGACCCAGCTATAGACATGAAGTTGGAGACAGTCTGGCTGATTGGTACTCAGTAGTGTGGTTGTAAAAGAGGAGGAAGGGGGCACCTGTGTGGCTCAGTCCGTTAAGCATCTGACTTTGGCTCAGGTCATGATCTCAAGGTTCGTGGGTTCAAGACCCATGTCAGGCTCTGGGCTGACAGCTCAGAGCCCGGAGCCTGTGTCTCCCTCTCTCTCTGCCCTTTGCCTGTTCATGCTCTGTTTCTCTCTCAAAAATAAACAAACATTAAAACATTAAAAAAAAAAAAAAAAAAGGGGAAGGCAGGCAGGAGAAAAGGAGGAGAGGCTTCCACTCGAAATCATTGGTGACAATCTTTGTCACCATGCATGCCTGCACAGGAAGCTTTCTCCCACAAATTTCATCAGACATGTGACAAAATGAGTTAAATGGGTGTCAGAAGAGATATTTTAACTTTTTCTGTTTTTTTTTTTTTACATGAACTCATTTTACTGGTGTTAAGAATTCTCTTTCCAAAAAGAATGTAAGTAAGCATACACCTGAAAAATTTCCTTACTATTTCAGAGATTCATGGCCCTCGTGCCACTCATCTGGAGACTCCTGTGGAGCATGTCTTCTCTAGAATATATATTGAAGATCCTAGAAATGGAATTCAGGGGTAGGCTATTCCAATACAAATGAGATTTTGGCTGAGTATAACATTGACTTCATCATAGCCTCTTTCTGGAGTCAACTGTTTGGTCCAAGTCCTGGCTCTCCCCTGCCTCTCCCCACATCTCCTCACCCCACCCCTGCTGTAGCACAAGAGGCAGCCTACCAGCCCCCCTTTGACACAGGTCCATATTTCTAAAACACAGATATGGTTCCACACATGTGAGGAATGAAAGAATGAATGTGTAAAGTCCTCACCTGACACATAAAGGTTTCCTGATAGTATTATTTTATTCCTTAATGAATGAGGCAAACGTGGGCCACTTATCCAGTCAGTCTTGCTATAAAGTTTACAGTTATCACTTAAATTCTTATTCTTTCATACATACTTTATTTTTTCAAATAGAATAAAGTCTCCATGAGGATATATATATTTCTTATTTTAGAGAGAGAGAGTGCATGAGGAGGGGAGAGGGAGAGAAAGAGGGAGGGTGAGACAGAGAGAGAGAGGGAGAGAATCTTAAGCAGGCTCCATGCTCAGCGTGGAGCCCAACATGGGGCTCAATCCCACAACCCTGGGATCAGGACCCGAGCCAAAATCAAGATTTGAACACTCAACCGACTGAGCCACCCAGGTGCCCCAATGAGGACTGATTTTAATGTTTTAGATCCTGTGTCTCATACAGAATGGATACTTCATAAAAATATGTAGAAAAAAATGAATGTGTGGAATGAATTTTACTAGGCCTAAGTGTCCTCTCATCCTTCCCTTCCTTTACACTTCATTGCCACTGCTTTCATTTAGAACCTTGTTCTTCCTTATCAGCACTCTCAAAGTAGCCATGGCCGATTAAAGCATTTCTGAAACCTGCTACTGTTAGAATCATTTGGGGGGATTTTGACTACATATTTCTAGCCCCTTTGAGATGGATAGAATTAATGGCTCTGAAGTGATAGTACTGAGGGAAGTGGAATATTTTCAAAAGTTTCTCAGGTGATTCTTAAATAATGCTAATTTTTGAAACTACTTGTTCTGTATTAAAGAGTCTAAATTGGGTTGCCTGAGTGACTCAGTTGCTTGAGCATCTGACTCCTGATTTCAGCTCAGGTCATGATCCCAGCATTCTGGGACTGAGCCCCAGGTCAGACTCTGTGCTGAGTATGGAGCCTGCTTAAGATTCTTTCTCTCTCCCTCTGTCCCTCTCCCTACTCTTTCTCTCTTTCTTCCTCTTTCTAAAAAAAAAAAAAATTCTAAATTGCTTCATCCTTTCATGAAAGGCCCTTTAACCTTTCATTCACTTGTTTGTACTTTCCCAAGCACTGCCTACCTCTCCCCATATGTATCCTATAGCCCAACTATACAAAACACCTATCCTATTTCCTAGTGCCCCATTCTGGGTGTACTTCTGAGCTCTGGAGGAAGAGGTCAGTTTTTTGTTTGTTTTTATTAAAGTCAGATGCTAAAAACTATTTTATTTTCCAGATTCATTCCCCCTTAAAGCTCTCCAACAAAATCTTAGTTTATTTGGTTCGTTGGCAGAACAAAGATGATGTTTATACCCTGAAGCAAATGAGCTATTTTTTTTTCAATCTGAGATTTAATTTATATATGATAAAATTCAACTCTCTTGAAAGATAAAATTCCGTGATTTTGAGTATATTCACAAATATTTGCAACTATTATCATTATCTAATTCCAGAACATTTTTATCACCCTACAAAGGAACTTCCTTCACATTACAAATCATTCTGCATTCTTCATCACCCATCTTCAAAGTCTCTGGCAGTCATCCCCTTTTTTTATTTCTATGGATTTGCTATTCTGGACATTTTGTATGAATGGGATCATATATTACGTGGCCTTCTTGTGTCTGGCTTCTTTCACTTAGTATAATGTTTTCATGGGTCATCCATGTTGTAGCATTATCAACATTTTGTTCCCTTCAATAAGTAAATAAGATTCAATTAAATGAGAATACCACATTTTGTGTATTCATTCATTTATTGATGGACATTGGGTTGTTTTTACCTTTTTGCCATGTGAAAAATCTTGTTATAAACATCATGTACAAGTTTTTGTGTGAATATATTTTTGATTCTCTTCGGTATATATCTTGGAGTGGAATTGCTGGGCCATATGGTCACTCTATGGTTAAATTTCTGAGGAATTGTCAAACTATTTTCCAAGGCAACCATACTATTTTACATTACCACCAATGTATGCAGGTTCCAATTTCTTCACATCCAGTGGAAACCTGTTATTTTCTATCTTTTTTTAAAAATTATAGCCATCTTAGCAGATGTGAAATGGTACTTCATTATGGCTCTTATTTGTATTTCTCTAATGATTAATGACATTGAACATCTCTTCATGTGCTTACTGGCCATTTGTAAATCTTTGGAAAATGTCTATTCAAATCCTTTGCTAATTTTTAAATTGAGTTATCTGTCTTTTTATTATTGAGTTGCAAGAGTTAGTTACATATTCTGAATACACATCCCCAATCAGATATATGATTTTCAAATATTCTCTTGAATTCTGTGAATTATCTTTTTATTTTTTCACTTGTGTCCTCTGAAGTACAAAATATTTTAATTTTCATGAAACCCAATTTATATTTCTTCTGTTGTTTGTGCTTTTGGTGTCATAATAAGAAACTATAAAGATTTTGCATGTTTTCTTCTGAGATTTTTTATAGTTTCAGCTCCTATGTTTACTCTTTGATTAACTCATTTTGAGTTAATTTTTGTACATATGTGAGGCAGGAGTTATTCATTCTTTTGCATGTGGCCAGTGTATCAGTTCCATGTGTTGAAAAGACTATTATTTCCCCATAGAATTGTCTAGGCATCCTTGTTGAAAACCAACTGGCCATAAATGTGAGGATTTATTTGCATACTCAATTCTATTTCATTGGTCTATATAGTTGGCCTTATACCAGTACTACACTGCCTTCATTATGACAATTTTGTAGTAAGTTTTGAAACCTTGAAGTGTGAGTCCTCCAACTTTGTTCTTTCTTAAGAAAAAAAATTTGGCTATTATGAGTCATTGCATTTTCATATGGATTTTACTATAATCTTCTCAGTTTCTGCAAATAAAGCATCTGGGAGTTTTATAGGGATTGCACTGACTCTGTAGACAAATTTGACGAGTATTGCCATTTTAATAATGCTGTCTTTTCATGAACATGGGATATCTTTCCATTTATTTATTTAGATCATCTTTATTTCAGTAATGTTTTTTAGTTTCTAGTGTATAAGTTTTATACATTTTCTGTTAAATTTATTCTTAAATATTTTATTCTTTTTGATACCACTTTAAATGGAATTGTTTTCTGAATTTCATTTGTGAATTGTTTATTATTAGTGTATAGGAATACAATTGATTTTTGGATTTGACTTATACTGCAACATTACTGAACTCATTTATTAGTAGATTCCTTAGGATTGTCTATATATAAGATCATGCCATCTGTGAAACATGAGCTTTTAATTTACATAGGATTTTGGTTAACATGGCCTCTGTATCATTTATTGTTTTATCCTGATCAAACTGGTTAACTTTCATGAGGATAATTTTCTTCATCTGTAAAATGACAATAATAATCCCCAAATGCAGAGTTGCTGTGAAGAATATACATGTTGACACTGTTCAAATAACCTTTAGTTCAATGATTTAATACATAAATCATGAGAACTGGCCCTTCATAGCTAAGAGTGGAGGAATCCTTTTGCAAATCATTTTCTCAATCCCATTCAGTTTTGGGGTATTTTTGTTAGAAATGGTGCTGAGAAAGAATATATTAAGAGATGTCCATTCTTTTAGGGTGACTGGAACAACAGGAGTTGAAGCTTCAAAGATAGATTGAAATAGATAGATATATTGAAATTCTGTTTAAATATCCTGCTAGATAGGATGAACATTATTCTATGGGAACAAAAAAACTACCAAAGGGTTTTTATTGGGGAATAGTAAAATCAATGTAGAGCATATACTGAAAGAGTGAGAAATTAGGAATAAGGGGCAAAGGTAAGTTGTAAGAGATTGGTAAATAATTGTTGAAAACCTTAACTAAGGCAATACCCTGAAAGATGTTTATAGTATGTGTAGTATGTTTTAGTTGAAGGGCTTCTAGGATTCTTTTGGATTACAAACCATTATTGGAAAGAGGGATTATAAGAGAAGAATGGGGAAATGTTTCTTTTTTGGAAATGTTTAAGATAACTGCAGAGTACTCAAGCAGATATGCTAATGGGATGACAGAGAATTAATCTGATTTCTAGCAGAGAGTTGAGAATTCTATATGCAAAGTCTTAAAATTTGCCTTCTATGCCAACTTCTGGTCTTCACTTCTGTCCCTGCTTAGCATCTTTCCATGGCTTATAATTATCATAACTTCCTTGTAATTAAACCCAAGCCTCATTTCTTTTTTCTGTCTCTTTCCTTCCCTCCCTCTCTCTTTAGCTGTCCTGCAAAACAAAACCTCTACCCTAGTAAAACTTAACCTTAGTAAAACCTAACTCTGCATTCTTCACATCTACACCTTAGACCTTCCTCTCCCCATAACTTTTCTTCTCCTCTGCCATCTGAACTGAACAACTAAGACACCTATGGTTTTGGTAATTTACTTGCTGTTTTCTTTGTTGGATCTCCTGTTTCTTGGCTCATAAATATTCTTCTTTCTTGATTTAAAGTAGCATAAAAAGTAAATTTTAAAATCTTTGTGAGAAAATGACTATTTTACAACCACGTTATTTTGAGTCGGTTTAGAATTATAGACTTGGTTTAGAATTATAGACTGAAAATCAGTGTCCCTCAGAATTTTGAAGGATTGAAGGCATTTTAGAATCTGGGATTACAACTGAAAAACCTGACATCATTTTGATACTTATTTCACTGTTTATGACTTGTGGTTCTGCATTGAAAAGCTACTGAAGTTCACTTGAAGATCTTGGGATTGTCTCTCTATTCCTTATCTTCTGAAATTTCACAATGATATGTGGATCTTTTAAAATTTATTCTCTTGGGCACTTGTTGGGTTCTTTCAAACTGGAAACCCATATCCAACAGTTTTGGGAAATTATCCTGTATTACTGATATGACAGTATCTTTCCTTCCATTTTCACATTTTTCTTTTCCTAAAATTCCTATCATACAGAGGAAAGACTTAAATGATCTACTAATTCTTTTTATCTTTTCTCCTATTGCCTTTTTATTATAATGTCTGAAAGATTATTTTGACTTTATATTCCATTTATTTAACTGATTTTTTCCATATGATTAATTTGTATTTTTGACTATTTCTCATTTTATTTTTATGTTTTAAATGTTAATTTATTTTGAGATGGGGGGAAGGGCAGAGAGGGAGAGAGAATCACAAGCAGGATCCCAATGCAGGGCTCGATCTCACTGTGAGATCATGACCTAAGCCAAAATCAAGACTATGACACTTAACCGACTGAGCCACCCAGACACCCCTCATTTTAAATGTTCTTTCATGTTTTAAAAAACTAATAGCATCTTGTTCTTTTTCATGGGTGTAATACTTTTCTAATCTTTCCACGTATGTCAATTAGATTTTAAAAGTGATTGATTATTTTTCTCTCCGTTATCTATAATTTCCAATTTGTTTTTCTATTGATTTTGTCTCTGACATTCATAGTGAGTCTGTCCCCATTTTGTTTGTCCTGTATGATATTTATAAAATACCAGATTTCACATTTTAAAAAAATCAGTGATTTTGGCTTCTTTATTTATAAAATACCAGATTTCACATTTTAAAAAAATCAGTGATTTTGGCTTCTTTGGGAAAAAAAGAAAAGAAAAATCTGGTCATGCTACAGCCATGTTTTTTTTCCTGGTGAGTGGAGACTGTCCATTTTAAATATAATATACAGTCTACTGGTTTCCCGTTTTATTCATTTATCCATCAGGCCTGATAGTCATTTAGGTAAACCACTTTGTCCAGGCTCCTCTGTCGCCCTCATGTCTGCAGTCCACTCAGAAATCCCTTGACTTATACTTCTGGACACATGGCTTATCTTTGAAGATGTAATATTTGCTCTGTTTTTCTTTCATAAAATCCTTTGCTATTATCAAATACTTTTGTAATGTCATTGTTCTTTCAACAAGATAGAGAGAACAAGTTTTATGACCACTGAAATCCAACAAAGACAGGTTATTATTTGATATGCTCCAAAGACACTCATTAGCATGGATAATTTAGAGTGTTATATTTCATAAATCTATTCTTGTACAAATTAAAGAAAATTTAAAGCTTTAAATTTCTCATGTATCATTTTGTGAGGTTTGAGTCAATTAACACTTTCCAAAGATAGGGTTCTCTTTTTTATATGTAGATATTGTGACTTAATTAAATGTTGACAACTTGGTTTTTATTTATAATATGATAGATTTTTTCTTTAGTTTTTTGAAATAAAAGGATTGCTGTAATTCAGTGAATGCCCATGATAGTTAAATAAAACAATATGTCATATCTTATGGGAAGACCACTTGGCTGGAAGCCATAGGAGCCAGATTTCAGTTCATTGACTCGTCATTCAACCACACATATTTGTTGAGCACCCAATATATGTTAAGCACTCTTCGAGGTGGTGTAAGCAACCAGCCAGCCAAATAATCAAGGTTCTGTTTTCAGGGAGCTTATAACATAGTGGGGAGAAAATAGGTAGTAAACTCTACAAACAAATATGTTAACTTCATGGCTTTGGGAAAATTATTTTATATTTCTGAGACTCAGTCTCTCTATGTATAAAATTAGATTGTTGACCTCTAATATCTATAAGTTAATATTCTGCTTTAGATTTCAATTTGTTTTTATTTCTCTAGCAAGGAGTCTGGATGTTGCATAAGAGTAACATAAAAGTGGAAAAAATAACCTCTTCTTGTGGTTTGAGAAGGTATCTTGGGAAGAAGAGTCTCACACTGATATTTAAATTGTCTGAGACTGTGATGGAAATAGCGTTGTATTTCTCTAGGAATATTCTATGTTTAAAAAATGTAAGACAGAAATATTTCATGCTCATTTTAAAAAGTAACCATGTGCCATTCATTTAACCATTCAATACATACATTTTAGCATTTATTATGTGCTGGGCATTGGCAGTAAGGTATAATAAAAGACAAATCTTCTGCCCTCATGAAAGATACATTTTTAGATAGGAAGATTTCTCCATAATCATAAACAAGTAAATAACACTTCAGGTAGTGGTAAGTGCTATAAAGACACATAACACAGGGCAGAAGATTAGAGAGCGACAGAGGAAGGGAGGAGTCTACTTAATACAAGGTAACAGGAAAGACCTCTTTGAGGAGCTAATTGCAAGAATGCCTATATATATATATATATACATATATATACGTGTATATACACGTATATATATGTGTGTATATATATGTATATATATGTGTATATATATGTATATATATATACATATATATATGAGATGACCAACAAAATTTAAATTGTTGATAAATGACAAATAATTTCTCAGTATAAGTGTGTCCCATGCAATATTGTAGACATAATTTGAGTATCAAATTTATTGTTTATCTGAAATTTTAATTTAACCAGGTATCTTGCATTTTTATTTCCTAATCTGGCAACCTTATATTTGAGCCAAGATCTCAATAGTGAGAAAACTATCTACATATTGGATCTAGAGAGATAGATTTCAAGATTTAAAAAATAGCAAGTGTGAAGCCTTGCCATAGGGATGAATGTGACTGCTCAAGACATAGCAGGAGAGCCAACGTGGCTGCATTGGGTTGAGGGAAGAGAAATGGCAAATCTGTGTTGGAATATCATGGAGGTTCATTCAACCATTGTAATTGATTTGGATTTTACTTGATGGAAAGTCATTAGAAAGTTTTGGGTGTGGAACGGTGTGATGTAATTTAAATTTAAAGAGACCACTTCGGCTGCCATATGAACAGACCATGGAAGGACAAGAGATGAAGCAGGAAGGGTTTGTGGGGAACAGGTGAAACAGACCATGCCAGAGATGATGGTTTGGAACACAGCATTAGTAGTGGGGAGGGTGCACAGAGGTCTGAATAAGGTTCTATTTTATTTTGTTTTATTTTTAAATATTTATTTATCTGAGAGAGAGAGGGAGAGCAAGCGCATCGGGGAAGAGGAGAGAGACAGAGGGAGACAGTGAATCCCAAGCACCCTCCTCGGCTTCAGCCCGAAGCCTGCTATGGGGCTTGAACTGATGAACTGTGAGATCATGAACAGAGTAGAGATCAAGACTCATCCTGAGCCACCCAGGTATCTCATGAATTGGGGTCTATTTTAAAGGAAGAACTGCAGGACTTGCTGGTGAGTTGTGGGGTATGTGAGAAAGAGGACTCAGGGTTGCTTTCTTCATCTTTGGCCTGAGCAATGGGATAAGTGATCCAAAGCAAGTTTCATGACAACTATAGGGAAGCAAATTATATTTGTGTAAGCAGTTGTTTATTGAAACACACACACACACACACACACACACACACACACACACCTTGCACTTGCCAGGGTTATCAATTTCAAGTTACTGCGTCATCATCATCATCATCATCATCATCATCATCATTTTTGTTTGTTTATTATACCAGACAACATTACTAGCTCATTATACCTATTACTCAGTTAATTACCATAACAACACTATGATGTAGGTACTGTTATTATAATCATTCTCACAATACAGGGGCTTCTGGGTGGCTCAGTCGGTTAAGCGTTCAACTTGGGCTCAGGTCATGATCTCACAGTTTGTGAGTTCGAGCCCCGCTTCGGACTCTGTGCTGACAGCTCAGAACCTGGAGCCTGCTTTGGATTCTGTGACTCCCTCTCTCTTTGCCCCTCCCCCACTCATGCTCTGTCTCTCTCTCTCTCTCAAAAAATAAATAATAAACATTAAAAATATCATTCTCATATGAAAAATAAGGAAAATGAAGCCCACAGAAATTGAAGAACTTGCTCTAAGTCACACGGCTAGTAAAAGGCAAAGTATGGCTCTGAAGGCAACCTGGCAGTCCCCAAAACACTAAACAACTAAGTTTTGCAAAAACAAAGAAAGGAAAAAAATGGTGGTTTGGATCATTGTGATCTAAAAAAGAATATTCATTCAACTTTTACGCTTCTATTCAAAGATTCAGAGAACAAGTTTTTTAATTTAATGAGAAAATTCATGAAACAAACTTTACTAAGTGACAAAAAGGTTTGGCAAATTTAAAGATAGGGACTTTATTCTTGGATAGGAAGACTGAAATTATAGTCATTTAAAAAAATTATTTTATAGTGCATTCCCTTCAAAACCACACACACAACACGTGTATACATACATACACATATATATATGTGTATGTATGTATATGTATAATTATGTGTTATTAGTATTATTTCAACAAATCATAAAACAGATAAGCCACAATCTAACTTTACCAAGAATATAAGGGGAAAGCACAAATATAAAACACAGGAAAGAAATAAAGGCATCCTGAGAAATGATAGAAATTAGGAAATTCATAAGAGACTACTTTTTTCCTCCAAAATCTATTCCAAATATATCTGAAAATTCTGTTGATATGGAAAGCTTACCAAGACATGTGTTTAATAATGGAAACAAGGTGAGAAACTGGAAAATATAATATTTTTTGTGTATAAAAAGGTAGAAAATAAGATCGTATATTCATATTCACTTTTATCTCTGTAAAGAAACTCTGAAAGAATATACCAGACACTCATGAAAGTTGTACCTGGGTGAGGGATGGTGACGGTAGGAAGACTTTCCACTATACTGCTTTTATATTGAATAATATGACTGTATTACCAATTCAAATATTTAAAAAATAACATTAACATGCCATATTTTGGAAACTGAAAGGCAATTACCTCTGTGGTGAAAAAGGCATGCTTTGAGCACTGACCATACAAAATCTGATTAGTTTCACTACAAAGCTGCTTTGGTTGGGTAGCATATGGTTTTGATCAAATAAATCTCTGGATGATTTTTATAAGTCTTTCATCACCTATTGATTATGAAAAAAAGAAATCCTTCTGACATCATAGTCTATGTTTGGTCCAATTTCACATTACTAACTTGATTTCCTTTCTCGGAGTCTCTGAAGCAATTTGCTTCCATGCCTGAGCAGGATTTCAGTTCAGAGATAAAACAGAAAGATTATTAACTAAATATGGTGCATTATTTATTTTGTTCTGCTTCTTATTCTCCAAATCTAGTTTTGTGTTCAATTTATTTAAAAAAAGAAATATAAATATTTCTAGGCTTAATGCTTCAAACACTGGATTTTGAGATGATGTCGCATATTTAATCATATTTTCTACTTTATAATAGTCTGTGAAATAAGTTTGAATAGGTTTTAACAAACCTGATCATATTGCTCTCTTCCAGGGATATTATATTTTACATAATTCTCTCTGTAATTCTGGTATCTGGATCAGTGTCTATAATTTATTCAGGACAATTTCCCTTTCATACATTTTTATTAACAATATATTTTTAGTGTTGATCCCCTCATTTTAGTTTGTCAATACTTTATTTAGCTGACTTTGGGGATTATATAGTTTGCCCTATTTAATTTTGCTTTTATTATCCATTCCATAAAAGCTGATAATTTGGGAGATTATTATTTTTATTTTTAATCTCTTGGTATGTTTTTTTTTCACTTTTTATTTTATTTTATTTAAATTCAAGTTAGTTAACACATAATGTGGTATTAGCTTCAGGAGTAGAATTTAGTGATTTATCATTTACATATAACACCCAGTACTCATCCTAACAAGTATCCTCCTTAATGCCCATCACCCATTTACCCCCTCCCCCCACCCACCTCCCCTCCAGCAACCCCTCAGTTTATTCTCTGCTTTTAAGAATCTCTTATGGGTTACTTCCCTCTCTGTTTTTGTCTTATTTTATTTTTCATTCCTTTCCCCTATGTTCATCTGTTTTGTTTCTTAAATTCCCCATATCTCTTGCAAAGTTAAGCATCACTAGTAGAGTTGTGTCACCCTGTAAATAAGTTGTTATTATGCTTCAACACTTCTTTCTTATAGGGCTTCTTTTTCCTCAACTCCACATTTCCAACATGCTAGCTTATAATGCTTCTAAATTTCATGTGGGGGTAACACACTCACTACCTGAAAGCTGATAGCATTTGGGAGGCATGGGGAAAAACTCTATGTAGGTGATTAAATTGACGAAGAGAACTATTTCCATTAAGAAAGTGAGTTCTACAGTTAACTTCAAATACTGATAGCATCATTAAGTCATCTCTGTTTAACATGAGGAATAACCTAAAAATTGTTTTTAGATGTTATAACATAAAATGCCTTTATGAGACTTCTCTTTGCTAAAGAAAATACAGGATCTCAGTGGTTTTTATCTTGAAGAGATACTATGAGAATTATGAAGAAATAAGGTTTTGCTAACTATGATTTTCTGAGAAATCTGTCTCTATTGAAAGAAAATGTGATGAGGTCACTTAAGGACATACTTAGGGTGTTCGGATTCAGACTATAGAATTGCCATAAGAGAGACAGATATAAAGCATGGTATGGGTATTAGAGTCATCTTTGCTATACTGGAGAAGAAGGATGTCAGGAGAGGTTTTGGAGAAGGATGTGGAGGTGTTTGCCAGGCGTAGAAGCTGTGAATGGCAAGGAGTGCATACAGAGGAAAGCACTGTACATGAAAACATGGAAGGGTGAGACGCTCTGGTATTCGGGGCAAATGGATGGAAATATGATGAGATGCTGGTGAGAATAAATGGAGGCAAAGGGATCCAGCCATACAAGGGACAAAGCAAAGGGGTCTCTGTAACTCATTTTAAAGATTTTTTTAAAAGTATTTTTTCTAACCATATTTTTGGTAAATAAAAATAATAGTAAATCTGCATAAACTCTAACCTTGGTTGGGATTTACACTGTCTTAAAGAAACAAGTAATTCGGTAATTGAGTCTACAGTGTAGACAGTGAAAAGTATAGATGTGCCAATTGAAAGATTATCTCTATTTCAATGTCTACTTTCTTACCTTTCATTCACTCTTCCAACAGTAATTTGGCTCTTCTATTATATTATCACGATAATTTAGGTCACTGTTACATACTGAATATGTGTGTCCCTCTAAGCTCATCTGTTGAAATCCTAACCTCCAATGTGATGGTATTAGGAAATGGGCTTTTGGGAGGTCATTAGATCATGAATCAGATTAGAATAATTTATTGGCATTTCTACTCAGATATTTATCACTTCAGGCTCAACAAGATCAGGCATGAAGCCATCATCTTCCTTCCCATATCTATTTTTCTTGTTTGTTTTTCCTGTAAACATTATGTCTATCCACTCAGGTGTTTAAGCCTAAAATCTGCATGCCACTTAAGATTGCTTTTCTTATACTCCATAGCTGTGCCTATTGTTTGCCCCTCCTAAATGTGTATCCGGTGTATTTTTCTCTTTCCATTCCTGCCATTAGCCAAGTCCAGGCCACTAAAAATTCTTGCCAGGCATATTGCCATATCCAGCCACAGTGCCCACAGTGAGTTTTAAAAATGCAACTTAATCACAGGTGTTTTGTAGATAACACCTTTCAGTGGTTCCACATTTTCACTACTTGCACTTCATCCTAAAAATACCTATCAAACATATTGCAATTGCTAATTTCATTGAGAATTTACCCTACTAGGCTATAAATGATCGTTGAGAGACAGCATCTTGTGAACAATGGTCATGATGGACATACTCCAGTTTATTAGTCAATGTATATATATTAAACCTACTATATTCCCTCAGTTGTATACAGAGGACTAGAAACTACAATCTCTACTCTTTCCAATTTTATTCTCTGGCTGGGAGGAACACAACTCGTAAGGCATAAATTAAACAAAAACCATTCAAAAACAAACTATGTTACACTGCTTGTTAAGCCAAGGGATGAGAGAGAAATCTAAGCTAAAATATTTGAAGAAGTATCACCAGAGGTGGGATTGGAATTAAGTATTAGAAAATAAGTAAACTTTGAGAACATGAAGGAAGAATAGAATCTATTTCACAAAAGGGGAATAATGTATGAAAATTAAAAACAAAAAAATTAAAACAAACCTTTTTTTTAGGATAAACATAACAGTAAGCTTACATGAAATTTAACCCTGATTGGGATCTTATACTGCCTTAGAGAAACAAGATAAAATTTATTGGTAAATCCCCCCCCCCGCCTTTGTAATATTATTTTTAACTTGGTTACTTGTGGTGGTTAGGGGAGCTGATGAAACCAATGTCTTTGTTTTGATCTCTGTGTAGGTTGCATTAGTTCTATGGGCCAACATTATGCCTCCCTCATACTGAGCCTACTCTGTTATAGAGGCACACCATTCCTCAGAGGTAAAGTATTGGGTGCTGAGAAGACACAGGCAGATAGGTTGGTTGAGTGTTCATGTTTCCCATAACTATACAGAGGCATCATTATGTTCTGTCCTGTGAGAGACAATTAAGATCCTATGGTTGAACCCTTCTGTAGTCAAAAACTACAAGTCAGGAAAAGGTCCACTTACTTTTCTTTGTGAGATATCATGTGCTAGTAGATGACTGGACTGAATTATGTCTTTCCCTACCCCCAATTCATATTGAAATACTAACCCCCAATACTTGAGAATGTTAACTCTATTTGGAAACAGGGTCTATAAATAGGTGATTAAGGTAAAATGAGGTCATTTGGGTGGGTCTTAATCCAATATGACTGGTATCCTTATAAGAAGAGGAAATTTGGACACAGACAGGAACAGAGGAAATACTATCGAAGACAAAAAAATAAGGTGGCCATCTACAAGGCAAGGGGAGAGGCCTCAAAAGAAATGAACCCTGCCGACCCATTGATCTCTGACTTCCAGCCTCTAGGATTATAAGAAACTACCTTTCTGTTGTTTACACTGCACAATCTGTGGTATTTTGTTATGGCACCCCTAGAACACTGGCACAGTGATGAAGAGTAGAAGTTTATGTTTCAAAGTAAATCTGTAATTAATAGTTAGGATAATGCTCTTGATACATGTATTTGAAATCATAATCTTTAACTTTAAAATGAAGCATATTGGTTTTAGTTGGAAGAAATAAAACAAAGTGTGATTTTTAATACTAATTTACAGTTTCAAATACATTTTCAGATGCTACTTTACTGTAAGGAGTGTCAATACAGTAAAATATAGCCTAACGTAAGGAATGTGATGTGGTCTTGTGTGTAGGCATATGTTATTGCATATTCTGGTACAATCTAGAATTCACTTTAAAATTAGAAATCAGAAGAATGTTGCTTGAAATGGATATAAGCCATGGATGATAAAGTTATCTTATGATACCCAAGGATGTTAAATTGATTGTGTAGTAATGTGAAAGTGGCAACCCTATATTTATGGGTGGAAAAGTCATTTTTTATTTAAACCGCCTATTTCCTCCTCCTTGTCTATTTTTTTAAGTCCCGTTTGCTGAAATTTCTCATTCTTCATCTCAATTTGAGCCACATATTGTGAGGTTACACAAAAATTCACTGGGCCAATTTGGAGATATCCAAATGTGAAAGGGCATTTTTCAGGTCGAGGAAGATTTTGAAGCAAATTAACTTTAAGATTTTTGATCATTCAAAATGGTTTGGCCTTTTGTTTAAGTAATGCTTTTACTGGACTTAAAATACTTTGATTAGAAAGAACAAATACGTAGCCTTTTGAAAGAGATGCCTTGATCATGGGGATGGACACTGGCTCATGCATGGAGCTGCCGTAGGGGACTCCCCAATGTTTCTCCTGTGGAGACGTGTACTGGCAACTGTGGGACACTTTCCCCAGAGAGATGGCAGCTCAGATGTCCTTCCTGGGGCAGTCACCTGAAGCAGCTCAGTTCTTCCCCCTGTAGCTCACTCGGGTCTTTCTAAAGTTTGTTCAATATCCTCCAGTTTCACTTATGACAATAGTTCTCAGTTACAATTTCCAATGTACCGCACAGGACAGTTTCGTTGATTTATCCTGTGGAGATCAAGGCATGTAGACACACACACACACACACACACACACACACACACACACACACTCACACTCAGGGCCACAGCATTTAGAATCATCAGGGTGTCTACATCAAAGGCTGCGGTCTAAGCATTTCCCTGTGAAACAGGGAACAAGTAGCCAGATGCTGAATGGATGAAGTGGAGTTGAGGTGAGAGAAGCATTTCCCAAACAGTTTCCAAGTAACAGTTGTCCGGAGGGTACTGGCATTAAGCTTGATGCAATTTGCATATTTACATTTATAGACGTTAATGCAAGATCTCTTTCTCTCTTTTGCTTTTTCACTTGCTTTCACTTTCTCCAAAAATGTATTGTGCACTTAAATTGGTAAATAATTGTGAAAATATAGAGTATAGGGTAGAAAATATAACTATTTCTGCATATGTATTCCTATTTCTCTATCTCTATTATTATATTTGTAATATATATTATAATATATAGTATATATTTGTAATATACTGTAATATATATTATCTATTGTAATATATATTACATATATATTTTATATATTTGTAATATAATTTGCCTCATTATATATATATATATATATTCTGATTTTTAAGAATATATTATGAGCATTTTGCCATTTTATTAAAGAACTAGATATTTAATGACATGATTTTTTTTTACCATTTTTAACTATTAAATAATTGTTGCAGTTTTATTTTGTTTTGTTTTGCTATTATAATTAAGTGTGAGTAGTACAACTGTTGTAACAATGTCATTACGTGCCTGGGAAATTCAGTGTTTAAACAATGACTGGCAGGTGCCCAGATATGACTACACAGGAACTTCGTCTGTGGTAAGACAGCTCTGAGGCATGACTTCAACTTCAAGGTTTCCCTGAGGGATTAGCTGCAGCTTGCTTGAAGCTTTACCTACAACTACACCCTTGCTTTGCTTCCTCTCTTTTCCCCTTCCTTCTTCTTCCACCGGCTTACTGCCTTCCCCTGGGAACACTTCTTTTAATAAATCACTTGGAAAAAAGCTTTGCCTTGTGCTCTGCTTATGAAGAAATTGACCTAAGACACCTTTTAATAAATCTATGATTATTCTCATAAGATATTGTCTTAGAATTATTACTTTATGGGATACATACCTTTCTAAAGTTTTTGACAAATACTGCTAATTTGCTATGTAGAAAAGTTGTATAGAATTAAATTCCTATCACCATGCATGCATGCTTCTTCCGTTGCATCCTTTGGAAGATGATCAATTATAATTTGAATAAATCTCTGTCTTGTTGGTAAGCAAAGAATAGTTCATTGTTATAATTATTGGGGGGCTGTTTTGTGAGCAGTTTCTGAAAAGGATTTAGTCAAACTCTTTTGTAACTGCATATAGGTACAGTATCCTGCTTTGACATTAGTCAGAGTAGAAAGCCCTGGGCCAGCTCCCTTTCCCACAATAGTTTCACCCTCTGTGGAGGCCGCGGTGGGCCTCTAGTGGCCCTATTTGCTTTCAGGGAAGATCCTGATTCCTACCATATATTATAGAACTTGGAGTAGATAGACACTTGATTGACCTGGACCCATGAGGTTCTCTTTCTTGTGAATATAAAACTGAGAGTTAAAGCCAGAAAATCTAAAAAGGGAGAGACTACAAAAATGTAGGGAGAGGGACTATGCTTATAGCAGCACCCTAAAAAGGAGGTCAGTTAACACAAACAGAATAGAACAGAATACTGGGCTTAAAAATGGCCTGACTTATGCTGATATATGGGAATCTGATAATTAAACAAGTTGGTGTTGCAGAACAGAGAGTAAAGAGCCATTCCAGAAATGACATTAGGAAAACTGTTCATCCATATGGAAAAATGAAAATGGATCTCTACCTCATATATACAAAAACCAGATCCTGTTGGGACAAGGACTTCCATGAGAAAGGTGAAATTGTACACATTTTAGAAAAGAACTTGAGAGGAGGAGCTTATCCTTGGGGTATAAGAAGGATTTCTAAATAAAACACAAATAATCCTTATCACAGAAGAGCTGAGTACAGACTGAGAGATATGACTGCATTCACATTAACAACCTCTGTCCTTCAAAAGCAACCATCACGAAGAGAAAAAGAAAGCCACAAATGTGGAGAAGCTATTTGATAAACATTATAGTAAAGAGACTGTGAGTATCCATATTATATAAAAATATCTATAAATCAACAAAAGGAAGCAACATAAGAGAAAAAAAATGAGCAATAGACACATATAGACACTTGGTAGTGGGGAAATATGCATGGACTGCAAACATGAAATCATATTCAACCTCATTTGTAAACAGGAAACGGCAAATTAAGCATTGTGAAATAACATTTCACCTATCAGAATGGCTATAATTTATAAATCTGATAGTACTAAATAATTGATAAGTATATTGAGTAATGGGAACTTTCATGAGCTGAATTTTGAAGTGTATATTGGAACAGACTCTTTGAAAAACTATTTGAAATTATCTTTTAAATTTAACATTTCCATACCAAAGACCACAAAAATTCCACTCTAGGTACATATACCTTACAGAAACTTGCATGTTATACCTGGAGACACATGTAGGATCATCCTGAGAAGAATTTTTGTGTAACAAAAAACTAGAAGCAGCACAAATGTTGGGTACGTAATTGTTTTATAGTATTATAAAAGGGAAAGTATTATAGAGGGAAAGTGATGATATCAAGGACACACAAGGATCCTCAAAGTTAATGATAATGGATAGTTTCATAATTAGGGTGGTTGCTTCATAGGTTTTATTTTATTATTATTTCTGAAACTATACAAAACACTATGTATACTAGTATACACACATCCATATTCACAGGTATAATACATTTTATAATAAAACGATGAACTTGGAATGTGGCAAACAATGGTGGATATAAACAGATGCTACAAGGATACTGCTGCTACTCAGAGAATTAAATATGGGTAAGAGTTGTCAGCTGAGTACCGGTTTAGGGATCTTTGTTTCACAGTTACAGAAATGAACTAAAAACTAGTAATATTGTTTTAAAAAGCCAATTTACTGAGAATATGTGAGATTATGGACATGAGATTATGGAGTGAGATTATGGAAATTGTTCACTCATTCTTTGAATAATGAATAACATTTTGAAAAAACCCATATATGTTAGTTACTATTCTAGATGAGGTGGTTAGAGCATTAAACTACAGACAAAATATTGGCTCTCTTGGACACTTCAATCAAGGTGGGGTGGGGGAAGATTTACAATAAAAAAATAAACTAAAAGACTATAATATGTCAAGGGCCGATAGCTATCATGAAAAAAAAAATAGATCCAGATGATTTCAGTTTTTGGCCACAAAGTAAATAGCCTTCTCAATAAAAAAAAAACTACAAAACTGAACAAAATATTCAATGTAACTATTTTCAAACATTGAACAAAAGATAATGTAGGAGGACTATGATCCTTTAGAAAAGGCAAACACACAACATAAGAGCCCAGTGACTGACCAAGATTTCCCTGGATTTTCAGCTAGGGCACTTTGCCATTGTAGAACAAGGAGTTGGACCCTAAGCAGAGGAGTGGGCTGAATTTCTGTGTTGAGGAAACAGAGGTTCAAAATTCCATGCTGCCTAAATAGTTGAAGTTTGTGGGGCAGCATACTAGAGAAGAGACAGCTGACCAGAAAGAGAACCCCGACATCTGTGTGGGAGTCGGTCATATATAATTGGCCAAGGATTGAGCTGCACACATCCAGAGAAGTATTTATAAGGTCTAGCAGAGATTGCCTGCTGAAAGACTGAGACCTGAAAGAGGTCAGCTGATATTAAAGGTTCTGCAGTTCTGGAAGACATTGGAGTTACAACCCCATCAGAGTAGAGAGGCCTTGCTGGGCAGCTGCAACTGTCACTGTTAGAGACCTCACAATGACCACGTTTTGGATATTTTATGGATATTATCACATCTATGGTAAAGGACATACCACAGTTCTAAATTCAAAACCAAAAGAAATCTGCCACAACAGATCATAGGAGTAACTCTGACAGAACCAACATCATCCCATAGTAATTTGATTTCTTGCCAGAACAAAGTCAACACCATCTACAGGGTGAAGCCATAATTCAGACTTCCTACAATCTCTTGTCCACAATCTAATGCATACAATATACACTACCAGACCTGAGAAGAAATAGGGATATATCACCCATAGTCCAGAAAAATAAAGTCAATCAAACCTAAATCTAAGAACTAGCAGACAAAGATTTTTAAAAAGATATTATGTACATCTTCCAGGACTTGAAAAAATGTGGTTATACTAAATGACCAGGTGGGGAATCTCAGAAGTAAGAATTCTAAAACTATAAAAATTGAAAAGTTTAGAACTAAAAGTGCAATATCTGAAAAGAAATTTTCAGATTGCATAGGAAAACAACGTTGAGTTTGAGGATTGATCATTAAAAATTATCCAATGTAGGGGTGCCTGGGTGGCTCAGTCGGTTGAGCGTCCGAGTTTGGCTCAGGTCACGATCTCACAGTTTGTTGGTTCGAGCCCCGCATCAGGCTCTGTGCTGACAGCTCAGAGCCTGGAGCCTGCTTCAGATTCTGTCTCCTTCTCTCTCTGCCCCTCCCCCACTCACGCTTTGTCTCACTCTTTTCCTCAAAAATAAATAAATGTAAAAACAAAAGTTAAAAAAAATTATCCAATGTAAAGACAAGAGAGAAAGATGAATAAAATAAAGAACAGATCCTCAGTGACACATAGAATATTAATGACTGGTCAAATATATATGCAATTCAATCAGAAGGAGAAGAACTAAAATAGAGCAGAAAAAAGTTAGAGAAACAACGGCCAAAAATTTCTCAAATGGGATGAAGGATATAAATTTAACATTTATGAGGCTCAGCAACCTTCGGTCAGAGAGAGACAAAAAAAGCCACACCTCTAAATATATTTAAACTACTGGAAACCAAAGATAAAAAGAAAATCTTTACAGGAAAGAAAGAAAATACAGTATAAAGAGGTATACCTAACAGGCCAATGGAGGAAATGAAACAAAATATCAAAAAATATTTGATGATTAATCCTGAAAGCAGTCAGAGAGAAAATGACCCGTTACTTACAAAATGATGGCAAACTTCTCATCAGAAGCCATGAAGCTCATACTCCGTGGGGTGATATCTTTAAAGTGATGAGGAAACAAACAAACAAACAAACAAAACTTGTCAATTGAGATGCTATGTCCACCAAAAATATTCTTCAAGAATAAAAACAAACAAGGGTGACTCAGTAGGTTAAGCATCCGACTTCAGCTCAGGTCATGATCTTGTGGTTTATGAGTTCAAGCGCCGTGTTGGGCTCTGTGCTGTCAGCTCAGAGCCTGGAGCCAGATTTAGGTTCCGTGTCTCCCTCTCTCTCTCTGCGCCTCCCCCACTCACGCTCTGTCTGTCCATCTCCCTCTCTCAAAAATAAATATGTTAAAAAAAATTAAAAAAAAAGAATAAAAACAAATGAAAGAATTTTCAGATAGATAAAAATTTCAGATAGAGAATTCATTTCTAGCTGACCTGCACTACAAGATATGCTAAGGTTAAGTTCTTTATACTTGAAGAAAATGAGATCAAATGGAAACTCTAATTTATATGACAGAATGGAAGGTATCATCCATGCTAAATATGTGAATGAACATACAGTCCTACATGTTTTCTTTTATTTGCTCATTTTTTAAAAAAGACATATGACAGTTCTAAGCAAAACTTATAGTACTGTGTTGTGGCATTCATAAAATCTGTAGTTATGCATGTAATACCTATGACAAAAACATAAAGTTAGGGAGTAAATGGGGCCACAGTGCTATAAAGATATCATGTTTTATATAACGTAGGACAATGTAGTAGATCAGGATAAATAAATGGAGCATACTGTAATTCCTAGAACAACTAACAAAGAATAAAAAAGAAAAGAAAGAAAATACAATATAAAGAGGTATAGCTAACAGGCCAATGGAAGAATTGAAACAGAATGTGGAAAGATATTTGATTAATCCCAAAGGAGTCAGGAAAAAGAAATGGAGAAACACAAAACATACTGAAGTAAAAATAAAACAAATGACAATGGAGAGCCAAACTCAATCGTACAAAAACATTAAACAAAAATGGCCCCAAACCTCCAATTTAAAGTCACAGATAATCACATTTGGGTAAAACTATTTCTATGTTATCTACAAGAGAGACAGTGCTGTTTAAAGCAAAACCTCAAACAGCTTCATTTATTGTGTTGTTCAGTCTCTGCTTTCAAAATACTGCCTTAAAATATAAATCATCTCCATCTACTTTTAGCTGTTAATGATGGCATCAAAAGTTATGCCTCTAACTCCATCCTCTCTCTGTGCTATGATTATCCCATGATTGTGCCTAGATGAAAATATACTAGATGAAACATACCTAGGGGCTGACTTAATCATTCTCCCCACCAAACGAATTCCCTCTCCATTTCCCTTTTTCCATTCATGGAATTTTTATTCATTTATTTATGCAAATTGCCTAGTTCAAAATGTTCGATTAAAGTGAATTTAGATTCCATCATTCTTTCCATCACTAAATCACACTGCATTTTCTTTTTCAAAATGTCTCTTTCTACTGCCACCCCATTTAGGTCATCATTATCTCATGTATTTTTTTTAGAGTGGCCACAAAGTGTTTAATCAGAAATGATAGATGTTATCTGTGTATGCTTCTCCAATTTATGCACACATTTTGGTTTTTACTCCTGTTATTCTTGACTTCTTCTATGTTAATGGATGGAAGTCATTAAAACAGCCCTGGATGGCTGTTCTTAGGTATTAAATAGATTTCTGTTGAATTTCAAGCTTAGGGATTTTGTAGTCCATATGCTAGAACCATAAAAATACCATCAAAAGAGACAAGGTTTCCATATGAGGTATTACAGCAGCTGGGTGAAGCACAGAAATTAAAAAAAAAACAAAAACAAAATGCAGGGAAGGTAGGAATAACAGATTGACATACTCCATCACCCATCCCCTAAGCCCCAGCAGCCTAGCATGGAGGGACACAATTTCCCTGTGGAAGGAGACTGAAGTGAGCACTGACTAAGAGAGGACCTGCCCCAGAGTGGCTCCCTGGGGTCTCCCAGGAATCCAGGCCCCCAGCTCACCATGGTGCCTGTCAGCTCTAATGGTACCAGGCAGCTCCTGTAATCTCAGGTGGCTTCTGTAGCACTAGGCTTCCAGTGGGCTTCTGGGAACCCAGCTCTCTCCCTCCCCACACCCCAATTTGCCCTGGCACCTGCTGGCCCCAGGAGCCCTGGGTAGATCCCATGGCCCTCAGACTCCCTGTCAGCTCCCACAAACCCAGGCTCCTGGCTGGGCCCAGCAAAGGAACCTGAGATGAAACAGAAGGAAAACTATACAATTCAACATTATTATTTAAAATTAATTTTAATGAATTAGAATTGGTTTTAACAATAAATTAATAATTTAATATGTTGTATTTTCAAGTCCTTTCTGAAAACTAATGACATTCTTAATTATGATTTCTTACTCTTTAACAGTAGCTTTGGCCCTATTTATTCTGGTTTCTACTTTCTGAGATCAGAGTATGCTTTATGTGCTCACTTATTTGAACACAGTTATACTGGTACTTTTAAGGAACTCTCAGACACATGGTCTTCAGTTGCAGAGCTTCTAGACTTTAAAAAAGAATCTTTATCCACTATACATCCTGAGCTTTACTATAGAGAACTTGAGGAAGTTCTATCTTTCTACAAGACACTTTACAAAAGTTTGCAGTGTTTGTTCTCCTCCTCCTCCCCTACCCCTCTTCCTCCTTTTTCTTCTTTCTCTTTGTAATTCCAGCAATGCATTTTATTTTCAAAGGACTATTTTTGCCTGCCCTGTCTCTGGCTCTAGATTGAAAAAACTTGTCCTAATTGCTGCCAAAATCATTGGGCCTAACGATTTTTTCTAGGCAGTACAGCAAACGTGCCCCTTGGATTAAAACGCAGGTTTGCATCTTGACCCATGTAAACTACATGCACGATGTGAATACAGCAAAAAAAGGAAAGAGGGGACAAGTACCTTCTGACACTCTGGGGATTCAATAGTGCTCTTACCATCAAGGACTTTGGAAACTTGTCTATGGATATGTGGTCTGCATTTTCTTGAATAATTTTGTTGCGTTCCCCTAGTATATAGTAGTAATATTTGACAATAATCCAGCCCATTACAGCTATGATAAGGGGAACTGAGGAAGGCACTGTGTGCTTGTTACCTCCAGGGTTTCATCCAGTGAGCAGCCCACCCTGAAGAGGCTTCTAGAACCAATGAGAGCCTGAATGAGAAGGAGGAACTCTGGATACAGAGCCAGGGTCTGATTTGTTTCAGTTTTCAACTAACAGTAGGGCATGGTCCATGTAAAGAGAGTCTTTGTGGGTCTGTCTCTTCAATAAATATGGCTGAGAATAGCTTTCCCTCTTCCATAGGAACTCCAGGTCACCGGTATACATTTTGACCTCACAGAACTCCCACAGACATGCCAGAGTTCTTTCTGTTCCCTTCCAACTAGGTTTCAATCCCAAGTGACGAGTTCTCCTGTGCAAAATCAGCAGGGCTGTAACCAGGGCTGGAGCTAGAGATTAACGTGAGAGGAGAGGGCTTGGAGAGACAATGAGAGAAGAAATAAGATTAAAAGTCAACACCCCATGCAACAAAGCAAAGAGCCCAGAGCAAAGGGCCTAAGTCTCAGCTCCCTCCACTTCTGGATCGCACCATTGGGCCAGTTCCTGCATTCTGGCTGCCAAGCACTTTATGGCAGAGCAGCTCTTCCTGAAGAGAAATCTGTGCATTTAGGAACGAGTCTTTGAACCATAATATATGCTTTTCTTGAGTTATGTTATTACGTTTATGTAACAGGGAACTGAGTGCCATTAATTCACTCCTGGATAGGAGAGTTATTAATACAGAATGTGATTGTGGTCTTTTATTTATGACCACTTTTCTTTTAACTCTGCACTAGAATTAACTCAGCACTGCATTTCAGGTATTGATTTGGAATCTTAAAGTTTAATTTATTACCTTAATCGGAATCTAGGGTATTTAGACAGCATTTGCCTTTTCCCTGTGGAATGTCACTCTGTGGCTGTCCTCTGGCATCTCTCTTCTTTTTCTTTTCTTGCCTTTCTTTGGGTGTTTAACAGCTCCCTCAGGGCATTGCCAATTATTTATGACATACTTCTCCTTGTAAGATCTAGTTGGAAAACCTGTTCCTATGGCAACTGCTGTTTTCAAACAGGATGGTTCCAACTTCAAAACAATATCATCAAATATGCAACAGCACATAGATCTTTTAATGGCAAGCGTATTCTAATGATTTGTACAACCAAATCTGAAAATCTGAACACTTGGAAAAAAAAGATGAAATGCATGGAAAGCCCATCTTATTGAGTGGGCGATGAAGTGATTACCTGGAGAAAACTTCTGGGGATTAGTTTGACTTGGCATTATTTAGGGAAGTCTGGTGAGAGGAGCATAGGCTTTGAAATTATGTTGAGCAGAGACCTGTGACCTTCATGAGCTAAAATTATCAGAGATGGACCAAATCTGGGTTTTGACATCTCTCTCTTTTTAGTACATAAAAAAAAAAAAATTGTAACCCCTACTGAAATCAGTTCAAAGCACAGTCACTGGCAACACAGCACCAAATACTGTATTTTATAACCAGAGTATTTATTAGCTTATTACTCATAGTTTGTTTTCTTTGTATCACTGTTTATTCATTCCTAGTGCCAAGGAAATGAAGGGCAATGGTACCACTGAGTGATACTCCTTACAGAGAGCTTTGTTAATCAGGTTACTAAGGCAAGATCACTCTGTACCCTTAACTGTTATTTTTTCTTTTGTTTGTTGAGAGATAGTCATTTTCTCTCACCACATTCAAATCCAAATTTTGCTGGTTACCATGGCAATATTTTTGAAGTCAGTATCACTGTAATGTTTTATCATGACCTATTATGATATAGCTTGGATTTGTTGTAGAATTCGTTTGTCCATCAATCACACTGGAACATTCTGAGGGAGGGAGGAGTTGAGGGAGGAAGAGACAGAGATAGAGAAAGGGAGAGAGAGAGAGAGAGAGACAGAGAGAGAGAGAGAGACAGAGAGAGAGAGAGAGACAGAGAGAGAGAGAGAGAGAGAGAGAGAGACAGAGAGAGAGAGACAGAGAGAGACAGAGAGAGAGAGAGAGACACACAGAGAGAGAATCCCAGAGAATTATTGTATAAGAATGTAAAATTGAGGGCCCCTCGGTGGCTCAGTTGGTTGAGCATCCGCCTCTTGATTTTGGATCAGGTCGTGATTCCAGGGTTGTGGGATCAAGGTCCACTTCAGGCTCCACACTGGAGCCTGCTTAAGATTCTCTCTCTCTGTCTCCCTCTGCCCTCTCCCCTGCTTGCACGTTCTCTCTCTCTCCCTCTCAAAAAAAAAAAAAATTAAAAATGAGCCTAGATAACTTCAGAGTAGCATGTAGTGTTGAGGAGGACAAATTATTCTTTTAATCTTCATTCAGTTGTAATGCAGTATAAATCCAGGCACAAATTATTAATTAGGTCCATTGTAAGAATATGCTTGTTACTTGATTTTAAGCCAAGAGACTACCCAAGATATGTATAAATAGGAAAAAATCAGAATGTTCAAATTAAAGCAGTGTTAGAGTCCCTGCTGAGCCGTTCAATTTTAGAGACTTTGGCTTGCTCACTCCAGGATCTGATTCACGATTGGAGGCTTTTCCTTTAATGTACATCATTTCCGAGTGAGGCCTACCAGCATGCGGGCCTCTGGGAGATCGATGGTACAAACTGGAAAGCTATAACCACAAGAAGATTTTGATCCCTGGTCAAAAGTCAGTGTCCATGTTTAGAATAGAAGGAGCCTGATTATATATGATCAGAATAATATTTATCTTGCCCTGATTCTATAATTTTCACTATCAATCACCTCTTTGTGTTTCACACAGTTCCTTACCAACCTTAAGACTAACACATCATTTGTAATAATTGTAAAACCTAAGAAATTGAATAATTACAGCATTTTGTAGTTGGGATATTCATCAACCATGTAGTGCTATGTATTTTCAATGAGGGCAATATTGGTTCTTGGAGGGTAAGAAGAAAATCTTAACATTTTTATGTATAAAACACAGATATACATGTATTAGATAAGCCGGTATACTAAAATGTGATGAGACAGTGACGATTTTTAAAAATATCTAAAAAAGACTCCTTAGGGGAATAAGTAATGAAAAAAAAAATAGTTGAGAAGCACTAATCTACTGCAAGTCCCAGGTAGATGAATTGACCTGACTAATTTCCAGAGATGGTGCAAATATAGCTCTTGGTTTGAAATCTCTTGACTGCCTCACAAAATTTCTACATTTATTCAGCAAACATTTATTGTGAGTCTGTGATGTGTTGCAAATTCTTAAGACTGGAGACACAAAAACAAAAATGTCACAGTCCCTAACGTCAAGAAGACACTGAAGACTATCTGATGATTATAGAACAATGTGCTAAGTTGTTAGCACATGACAGCAGTCAAAACAAATATCATACAGATTCCCTGCCCTATCTAATACTATGGAAGAACTAATTAATTTCACATGTTGATTTAACTTAATATGTCTTCATTTCTGTGAGTTTGACATTGGTTTCTTATGTGAAATTGTTGTTTTATAAACATGCTATATACTTTATTAGGGTGTAACAGAGAGAACATTAGACTTCGAATAGACCATCTGGACTTGAATCTCTGGCTTTTGTCTTTGGTAGTCATCCAGATAATTTTTGGTTGGCTGTGGACATGCTCATGTATTTGAATTTTGGTTTTCTCATCTATTGGTGTCACATGATTTCTTTGAGCATTAAATCTCACAAAATCTATTCCAACCTAAGAAGACACTTAGGTGTTTCTCTGGCCAACAAAAGTGGGGACATAAATCAGGTGTTTTGTCATGAACCTTAGGGCCTGACTTTCAGTAAGTAGGAGATTGATTGCTCTGTTTCATCACCTAAATTTCTTTGTCACCTACTTGTGTTCTGTTGCTGAGGCCTAATCCCTAGAGACACATTTTTGAACTCATGGGGTCCATTAGTGGGACTTCAACATGAACATTGCTAACTAAGGTGACGGAGAAAGCCTCTCATGTTAATACTGACTTCTGGTGAGATCTATTGGCAGGAATGTAGTTTGCCCCTGTTGAGTATAGTCAAGTCAATGAGAGCTGGAAGAATAAGAGGGAACTAGAGGTTCACACTTGAGTGATATGTTTAGTAAATGGCTCTCTGGAAGTGGCTGGGGACTCTGGATTTTGCTGAAGCCTTATTGTGTATAAACAAATGACCACCTAAATGAGAACAATCAGAGGTTATTTATTCGGAGTTTTCTACAGCAAAGGAGTCTTTGTATTTGGCAGAAACTCAAAGACAGGCTGGGTAATGGGAAAGCAGTATAGGAAAAATAGGGGGAGAGAGAAGGGGAAGGTGTTAGGTGTGCTCTGAATGAGGGTTTTGGGCATGTGAGTTAGGCTAATTAGAAGCACAGTGTCTATATGATTGTTTTAGAGATCATGTGTGGCTTTCTTTGATTCTGATTTGAATGGGAGGCAAAAAACAGGTAAGCTGGCAGTCATTAACCAAGTCCTACAATTATTGTAGAAGTTGTGGTTTGGCTTCCTGGACTGGTTGCTGTAGAGATTGTGGGTCAGATTTCTATTGTCATGTATGATTTGGTCATTGTTCATTTGTATACACAATGTCTTAGTTGGTAAGCTGGTATATACATTGCCCTACTATAGGAAACGCATTAAGCTATCAGTCACTTAAAAATATATATGAATTAAACCTCCACGGGACCCTTTTAAGAAGTAGTTTTGCCAGGCCAAATAAAAGACAGGCCCAGCCTGGGTGTTTCAATAAATCTGGGAATAGCCGTGACACCAATTTCCTGAACTATCTGGAACTTGTACAACTTCCTCACATCTATTTCCCCCAAGATGATTAGAACTAAAACTTTAAAATAAAAAGATCTCATGTACTAATTTCCCACAGCATCCAGTAAAAGAGTGGTTGGGAGGGTTGTATCATTATTTATAGCAGCTCTGGGATGCAGGAAAGTAGATGGAAGGAACTCTTGGGTTCTATTTAAAAGCTGGCTAAAGCAAACGATACAAGAGAAAACCTAGGTACACTGTCGGTGGAAGTGCAGATTGGTGCAGCCACTATAGAAAACAGCATGGAGCATCCTCAAATAATTAAAAGCAGAATTACCATATGATTCAGCAATTCCACTTCTGGGTTCAAAGGAAATAAAATCACTATCTTGAAGAGATAACTGCACCTTCATGTTCACTGCAGCATGACTAACAATAGCCAAGACATGGAAACAACTTAAGGGTCGTCAGTAGATGGACAGAAAAAGAAAATGCGGTATATACATATACCATGGAATATTATTCAGTCATAAAAGATATGGAAATCCTGCCATTGCAACAACATGGATGGACTTGAGGACATTACCCTAAAGAGTAAAATGGCAGATGCCTGGGGAGGGTGCGGGGACAGGGGAAATGGGTGAAGGTGATCAAAGTGTACAAACTTCGAGTTATTAAAAAAAAATAGAATAAAAAATAAAATATTATTGAATCCTTGGAGCCAGAGTCCAGAAATTAGGGAAGAGGGAAAAAAAATAGCATTTGTTGAAAACTTAGGTCAAATACTGTGCCAGAACCTAATAAATATCTCATTCAGTCTTCCCAAACAAACTGCCAGGTAAAAAGCACTCCCATTTTACAGATGGGGAAAAGAGATATTGAGACAGTAAATGTTTTGCCAGATTACAGAAATCATAAATAAAGGATCTAGTATTATCACTGTCTACATCAATATGGCATTATTATTCCAGGAGACTTTTACCAGCAAAATAAAAAACTGGCTGCAAACAACTTCATTATTCATTCCAGAAATTTCCTAAAAGACTCATTAAATCTTCAATAGAAAGTATCAGTGGACTATTTACTCCCTAACATTTTTTGAATCCCTCACCTCAAAATCGTCACCTTGCTGTTTTTACCAAGCCTGAACTATTATGCCAACACCTTTACTCAATTCTAGTCAAGCCTCTCTGCTGAAACAAGACTTCAAAGTCTTGTTGTTCAACAAGGTCTGATTTACTTCAGGATCTACTCAGCAGAGTTAGAAGTCTCTTACTGCAGTAATCAAGAAATTCTACTTCATTTCATCTGGTTAATTTCTTAACACTCATTTAATGTATCTGTGGGGCTACATTGTATATGTTCTCTCCTGTCCATACTTAATAGATACATCCTTTATTGATGCATTTTCTTTGTTCTAACTCCACTGTCTCTGTCACTTGGATCCTCTGAGAAATGCCCACATTGGCATAATAGGCAGGCAAACAGGCATTCACACGCACAGAGTCAAAACCTGCATTTTCAGGTCAGTTTAACTTCAAATACAAAGGTCCCATGACATTGGGGCACCTGGGTGGCTCAGTGGGTTAAACGTCCGACTTTCAGCTCAGGTCATGAACTCATGGCTTTTGAGTTCAAGCCCCACGTCAGGCTCTGTGCTGACAGCTTAGAGCCCGGAGCCTGCTTCAGATTCTGTGTTTCTCTCTCTCTCTGCTTCTCTCTCATTCACGGTCTCTCTCTCAAAAATATATAAATATTAAAAACAAACAATCAAAAAAATTCCCATGACATTGCTCTCTCCTTTTCCTGATCTATGTGGGTGAAGTTTTAAACAGAAGTGGACTAGAGCTTTTTCTGTTTGGTAATCCATGTGAGAAGATTATTATAAACTATAATATAATCTCTTAGTTTATGTCTGTGATAGGACAAAATGCTACAGTGTAGTGACATCCAAATTGTAAAGCAGTATTAACATACTTCTATTGGGATTATTCCTTCTGGGGACAAAGTAAATGTGTAGACTAGGTAAGCAGAGGAGGAGAAAGAAGGGAGTAGTGAGACTTGATATGTAAAAAGTAGTTGAACGTAAAAAGGACATTTGCACACACTCTATGAATAACTTCTTGAGGATCAGATTCTGTAAGGTAGAATGGCAACAAAAGTGAACTCAGGAGGAAAAAACGTGCTGTAGTTTTTATCCTAACCTTGATATTTTATAAAATAGGGGAAACAGCCCAGTTCTATTGTCTGAAACCTTTATTCTCAGTAATAAAGAGCAAGAAATAGAGTGTAAGGTGTGGGGAAAAAAAAAAAAAAAAAAACAGACTATTGACAAATGTGTATGAAAGTCATGAAAATTACCGAATGGTGAATGGTTTTAAAAGGCTAAAGGTGTTTTTTAAGGAAATTAGTGTGTAAACCAAAGTAAAAGTTTCAATATTTCAATATGTATTGTGCTACAGGTGCATATCTTTGCAAAATAAGATAAATTAGACATAGCCTTCAGGCAACAGTGGGTTACTATTTACAAGCAAAACAGAATTTTTGCCTCTCTGGAGGCAACCCTAAAGAGCCGTGGTGAATTAGAACAACTGAATCTGAGTTATTACCAATTCCACGGTGTGCAAGTAGACGTGGGTATTGGAAGTGGTTTGTTTATGCTAAGAAATTAAGGATGTAAAATTATATTTTGAATGGAAGGAAATCAGTGGTAAATATCAGGTAATGAGATTCTAATACCACAACATTTCAAGGTTGTTTTGAAATCCATTGTGGGCAATGCATAATCCAAACGGGAAGACAAGAAATGAGGTGTTAGGAGGCAGGACATTTCCCTTCTCAGTATGTAGCTGAGATGGGGGAGCAGGCTTCTCCAGTATGCAGAGTACTCCCCCCAACCCCCCCCCACCCCCCCACCCCCCGAGAGTGATGAAACAGGGAGCTGAATAGTAAATGACAATCCAAATGTCAGATGGAATTGCACAGCTTTGAATCCCCTAGTATTTTAATCCTTAAAAATTGCAGGATTCTGAACTCAGAATATGTTACAGCATCAAATTCTCATCTATTCAATTTTTCCTTTCAGCAGGAAATGATGCAGTTTGTTTGGGAAATTAAAGTATTTTTCCTTTGCATTTTCAGCTTGATATTCACATCCAATTTTGAATATCTTGGGTCTTAGGATAACATAAATATTTTTATACTATTGTAATTTTTATTGTAATTAATAGGCAATTTTTGCAGTTCTATGTCCTCTCTCCTTATCCCAGCCCCTTTGCTTTCAAAATCAGTATTGAATGAAAAAGATAAATCGGTAGGCTAAAACATACCTGCTAATAATCAAATAGGAATGATTTTGATGTACTAACTTCGTGATACGATTGGCACTTAATAAGTAAAATAACTGAAAAATATGTGCCTTATTTATATTAAAAATATTCTAGTCAGATGTATGATTTCCCGATGGCAGAACTATAAATATTAAGCTGTTACATGTACTTTTTGCTTTATTCTAATTTCAAATAATGTCAGTTGTATCGTTCAGTAGCCGAAGAAATCTTCTACACTAAAATTTACAGACCCAATTTAGTTATTCCATGAAAATATTCATTTACTATGGAACTATAGAAAAGAAAGAATATACTTTTAAACTTGACTCATATTTGTAAAAGTTTCTGTTAAAAAAAGAAACAAACAAATGAGGATACCTTCCTGAATGTACAATTACAGAATATTCACCCTTATTTTTCTCTAAAAAATTTAGCATGTCCTTCTCCATTCTTGGAGTTCCTGCAGTATTTTTAGGGTTTACTGTTGACTTGGACAAATAAACAGAGTTGGTGATTACAAATCCAATGTCAGATCCCATCATTTCCTTCAGCAAAGTAATGGAGCAAGCAAGTTGGAGAAATTTTCCTTTACACCCAATAGAATTTCTAGAGTATTCAATATCTACATTCCCAGAGAAATGGAAGAGGAAATTAACAGGAGAGAATGCAACAATTCGATTCAACTCGGCAAATCTACACATTATTATTGAGCCTAATGCCATTCAGAACACTGTGCTATGAAAATCAGTAAGTTTGGTCAGTGCCCTCAAGAAACTTCTCCTTCTTCTTTCCTAGTAAGACACAGAATTGCATTTTGGGACCCTCTCCTCTTCATGATAAAGCAGCCATTCCTTTTGGAAATGACCCCCAAGCTCAGTTTCATGGATGGTCCCAAACTAGACTTAAGCAGGAATTGGCAAGTTTTTTCTATGAAGGGCCAAAGTGAAATATTTTAGGCTTTGTGGAACCATATAGAGTCTGTCACACTACTCACCTCTGCCCTTTGTAGTAGCCACAGTGAGAAAGTAAACAAATGAGTGTGTCTGTGTTCCTATAAAACTTTATTTACAAAAATGGACTGTGGGCCAATTTGTACCCTCTGCTGAAGTTTATGGCGATGCTGACTCCTGGTCTCAGCCAAACTCCAGAGCTATGGTGACTGATTCAGGCATTAACCAATTAATGCAAGACATTTCCTTAGGTAAAGGGATTGTTTGGAAATGGGGTTAGGCAGCAGAAAACCCAAGATTCTTTTTCCAATTATGATGGGATATCATTTCCTATATCTGCCACATGTGAAGGAGGAGGTTATCGTTGCCCCAGCAGCCAACTTACCACCACGAAAGAGGCCAGTTCTGATAATGAAGCCAACACATGAGAGCGGAGTGAAAAAATGGAAGAGTCACACATATTTGGAACTCACGTTCTTCTTTAACCATGCTAGAAGCCCGTCCTACTTCTTGACTTCTCAGTTAAATATTTTGTTGTTGTAGCCAGTTTGAAAAGTGAGTTTTATGTCACTTGTAATTAAAAGAATCCAACTAATACAGACTCGCGTGTACATAGTAAAGTAAAATAGCATGAGTGCCGAAAAAGAACGACAGCACAAAAAGCTCAGAGAAAAGAGATTCATAATTAGTTCTGGAAAGTTCTATTAAATTATGGGATTTGAGGCAAATCTTTTAGATTATATTTTTATAGAGAGACGGAAGATAAGGACCAGTATGAGAAAATGTTCACAGGTGACGACAGTGGGCTGAATTTCTGGATAGCCAAATATTGCGGTATAATAGAGGCAGAGGGTTTCCAAAGAAGAATAGTGAGTGACTGTCCTGAAGTCAGTGTGAGGAATGCAAGCAATGTCTCAGAGTGGACAACTTGAAGATGAGTAGAAGGCCTGGCGATGAACTGAAATTTCCAATAGGAACCAGGACATGTCTGAGGCACTGCTAGACAGTGTGGTGATACTGGCAATTACTCAAGAAAATAAGATGGATTCAGAGATATGCCAGCCACAGGGTACCAATTTATGCAGGCACATGTAAATCCCTGGGGAACAGGGGAAAGGTAAGAGGCATCAAATTTTATCTTCTCTAGTCCCTTTGAGGGAAAATACAGATGTAATTAGTAGGAATATTAACAAAGTACTTAGGGATGATATAGGTGACACTTCCATCAATAAGCTTAAATGACAATAGATTATCACGAAAATTATTTTGAGTAGGGTGGATTAATTAACTGAATGGCTTTTGTTTTGCCAAATGCTATATGCAAATTTGGGTCCAGAGCTAATTTGTTCATATAATGGAAGAAAGCCAGATTACTACCACCAGATCTTCTCAGTCCCGCCCTTCCCGAACAGAGCCTTCGGCTTCTCGACTGAACAATGCCCAGGGAACATTTAAAATGAATGTCCATTTTAAGGGGCACCACGTTGTTAGCTAGTTGCATGTGTCCAACATGTCTATCCAGGCTTGTCTGGCGGTGCTTTCTCAAGGGATTTCCCCTGGCTTTCAGGAGAAAAACGCTCTAGTATCAAGATCTATCAGAGAAACCCAGAAGCTTCTCCTGGTAATTCAGTCAGATCATGGTAGTTATTGTGAACCCACTCTGTGCAGACTTGCTATGTTAGGTGGTGGCAATTCAAAGATGAATACGATGCTGTCTCTGCTCTCAGGATTTGGGGTACTTCCCTTTGGCTGACTCCTACCCATCTCCCCACACACTTTACTCTGTTCCATTTTTCTCAGCCTTCTGCAACCTATCACTTTATAAATTGGTATCTGACTGTGATCTCAAAAAATGCAGTAAGACAAAGCCTGAGGTTAATTCTCCATTTCAACTACCTTGATCAGCTACTAATTAAATGTTTTGTTATAAAACCACCCTTAATAAGCAACCGGATTGTATTAATTATCTGTTCCTTGGATCTTCTAGAACACTAGTTCTCACCCTTGGCTTCATATTACAATTACCTGAGGGGCTTTAATAATACTGAGGCTAACCCCCTCAGATTCTGATTTAATTAGTTTGGGTTGAACTTGAGCATGTATATTTTTGAAATACTCCCCCAGGTGATTCTAATGTGCAGCAATGGTGCAGAGGCACTATTGTGGACTCTTCTGTCCTACACTGTCAAGAAGCCTCTTAGGGTCAGCTGCTTTTTTCTAGTAGGTAGTTGTTATTATATCTCAGGAATGGTTTAGAATTTAGCCAGTTCTCGTGACTCATGACTCTGCTCATGACCTTCTGGTTTTTGCACTGGATTTCTTGAATGAAGAGTTGCTGGGTGAGCTGGTGTGACATCTAAGGAGGAAGTGGAAACACTGAAAAGTTGCCCTGTACTGCTCTCCTCCTGCATTATTACTTAGAGTCTCTCTCAAGGCCAGAGGCCAAGGGGAAAGGAGAGCAAGCTAATACCTTATGTATGAACAGAAACGAAAATTGCTGAAAGCAGGCTATTCATGGAGCGGGGAGACAGTGGAGGGGTGTCCAATAAGAACTTTTGTGAAAGTTGAATTAAGGTTTACATTTTATGACAACAACCTCCTTTAAATTCCAAGGGCCATATATTTTGAAGGGTATGATTATTTTCAATGTCTTACTTTTAGTTTTTTCAACAGTCACCTAAAAAATTAAGCCTGCTGTTGAATTTCCTCAATGTATCAGTTCATCCTTGCAAAGAAAAAAGTCCTTGTTGGCAGAAAGTCTCTGGTCCTGGTGGGTGGCTTCCTGGTTCCTCTTGCTTTTGTCTTTGTTCTACCTCCCTACTCCCCCACCCTGGGGTTAAACCCCAGGCTTAACTGGAGGCTTCTCCTCATTTCTCTGGGTTAAATTAAAAAGCTGACTGAACCAGGAAGTTTCAAAAATACTGACTTTCTTCTATGCAATATTCCCCACTCACCTGGTACACGCAAATTGTCGTTATGTTAATATTCTCAGCAGATGATTTCAAAAAGAAAGTCAAAGTGGTCATTTTATAATCACCTGTGAGGCCTTATGAATTAAACTGCATGCAACTGGCCAACATGTTGTATCGGTTGGCATGGTTTTCTTTCACTCCTAGCTCTCCAGGTTGAATGCAGTCATTCCTGGCACTTTGTGTTTTAACAGAGCTCTTTCAGAACACTTTTATAAAGACTATGGGATGTAACGTTTTGGCACAAATTTATACCAAGGACCTAACAACTCTGACATCTGATTTCTTTATGCAGTCAGGTCAAGTGACGTGCATAGTAACTTGGTATTTCTTATAGTGAAATACCCCCTCTGTCATTACCACTCCCCCCAAATTTTTTTTAAAATTTATTTTATTTTAGTTTGTTGTCTACTTATTCCCTTCGTCCTTAATTCTATTTGCCTTCTGACCACAAGAATATTTTTGAATGCATTTAATATATATTTTTGTTATTTATGTTTCCCTGAAAAATCTTTGTTTTGGACATATGTACCTTTAATATAATTTAACATTTTCTTTGTAGATTTTTTGTTTTATTCTAAATGAATACTCTTTCCCCGCCCCCCCCCCCCATCCCTACCCTGCACTGTGACTCTGAATAATTCCAAAAGAAGGGGCGCCTCAGTTCTTACTGATCTTTCCTGGGAGTTAAGAACAACAGTGTTTGCTGGGAAAGCCACTGAGGGACAATGTGTCTAGGGTCTGGGTGTGGTATCACCCTTGTTTAAGCATATAAGCATAAGAGGATAAAGATACTTTTGCAGGCAGCAGAATGCCCAGGGATTAGCACTCCTGGTGGCAGCAAGTTTATTTAAAAGGAAATATCTAGAGAACATTCCTTTCCATGTCTGGAACGTCAGCCAGAATCACAGAATCACCACAGCCTTAAAGAGCCAAATTTTAGGGACAGGATTTCTGGGGAATGAGGTAAGAATCTGTTCATGTTTTTCTCTTTTGTCCTTTTGCCTTCCCCACATCCAACCAGGTTACATTCTGTTTACCCCTTGACTGTTTAAGTTAACCAATGTCTACCTCCGGCGCTACAGACAGGTGCGTGAAACAGAACAGCACTGGACCTGGAGTCTGGACACCTGGGCTCTAGCTCTGTTCTTCTGCTGACTTGCACTGTGAACTTGGGTAAAAGAGTTTCCTACTAAGTCTCAGTTTCATCTGTTGTGGGGCAAGTGTTTCATAAGTTCCTACGGTCTCTTCTGCTTCCATGATTCTCATGTTTTGTGTCAGGTCTCTGTGCGTGGGATCGTTCACAGTAGGCGTGTGTGTCTACAGCAGCATCTGAGACTGAGAAAGTTGACATGTTGTGGGTTGATATTTGAACCCTGCCAGCCAATTTCTGTTGCTTCACCCAGTTTTGCATTCTAATTTCTCACACTTAAACTCCGTTAAAAATGGGAACAAACTTCATTTTGAGCAGAAGAACATTTCTTGTAGGAATAAACAACAGCTTTGATTATAACAAGCTTCTTTATTATGAGAAATAATCACTTATTAATAACCTGTCTTGTGACTTGCACGATGATTAAATGCTTTTTGAGAGTACTCTGCCACATTGGAATTCACTCAGAGTAAGAAATGTGACAAGGAATTTAGTTTGCTGATTGCAGTAAGGGCCAGCATTAAAGTGAAAGCCTTTATGTTCCAAATCTGCCAATGTTTGCCTATTCCTGAGGTTACTGCAGGCCTCCCAAACTTTGAATTTCTAACTTTATAAAAAGCATGCAAGATTATACGTACTACACTAGGAAATTCTAAAATGATATTTTTAACCAAAAGCAAAACATAAACACCTAGCACTACAAACTAAGAAAATTTCTGGGGCATATTTGAAATGTCTGATCAACTATGAACATGTATGAGTAATAACACTGGCAATGCACTAAGTTTTTTATAGCAGTTTATACCTTTCAAAGGACATGGTATATATTATTTTGTTTGTTCCTCTCATCTACCCCAAGATATGGGTAGAGAAAGCATCATTATTGTAGACTTGAAACTGCTCTAAAAATATTATCTTTAAAAAATAATAAAATTTACTATCCCAGTGAAGGCATATCAAAATATAAGAAAGTTAAGAACATTATACAACACACATGCATACATGCATGCACGTGCACACACACACACACACACACACACACACACACACAGAGTAAACTGGCTACTGAGATGGTCTCAAAACAATGACATCCCATTACTATGGGGCACATCTAGCTCCCAGAGTTGGTTTCTATGTTCCGTTTCCCACTAAAAAGAACTGCAACTCATTTGAGAAGTAGCTGACATGGCTGACTTCTGCCTCCTTCTGAGGCAGGAAAAGCATAAGGTGTGCCAGGAATACCTATGGCAGAAAGCAAAGAGGAACTCAGAAACAACAAGGTCATTTGAAAATGACATGGAAGGCAGGTTGAAGGGGCTCCCACTGGCCACAAGTTGGGCACTTTGAGTACCAAAGACTTATGAAAATGGATGATAACACTGATACAAATATCTATGTGGTGGTAGTGATTCCTGTGAGATAATATGTGTGTGTGTGTGGGGGGGTACAAATTAAAGCATTTTTCAGAAAAATATCAATGAGTTAATGTAAAAGAAATGGAAGGGGCACCCGGGTGGCTCAATCAGTGAAGTGACTGGCCCTTGATTTCTGTCCAAGTCATGATCTCAGTTTGTGAGTTTGAGTCCTGCTTTGGGCTCTATGGTGACAGTGTGGAGCCTGTGGAGCCTGAGAGATTCTCTCTCTCCCTCTTTCTCTGCGTCTCCCCTGCTTGCTCTCTCTCTCCCTCTCAAAATAACCAAAAACATTAAAAAATAAAAGAAATGGGAAAATTAGGAAAACTCTATTGGCAACCCTTAATGTAGTAACTAGATTAGGCAAGGATTCTTTGTGGATGTTAACACTTTTAGCTAAAATATGGTTAGAAAATAGTATATTTAGTCAACAATGATTCAATCCCACCAGTTATTTACTAATTGAATTTTACAGGGGAAATGTACTTTTATGAATAGAGAGATCTGACAGTCAACTCCTTAACTAACAAGCAAACAGCATTACTATTAGTGTGAAAATCTGATACATTATGCTCCTAATGTAATATAATAAAAAGTACCAGTAACACCTATGCTCTTCTTTCCAAATATGTTTAACTTGAATTCACTCCTTAAAAAACAATCAGAAACTTCAAAATGTAATCTGTTCCTCAAAATAATGGCTTGTACTCCTCCAGAAAACAAAAAACAAAACAAAACAAAACAAAACACAATGTCTTGAAAAACAAAACAAACATAAAGGTATGTAACTTCTAAATTTATAAAGGCTAAAAAGACAACAATCAAAAGCAATGCTTCATCATTCATTGACTCTTGTATTTAAAAACATTTTTTTTAATGTTTATTTATTTTTGAGAGAGAGAGAGAGAGCAGGGGAGGGGCAGAGAGAGCCAGAGACACAGAATTGGAAGCAGGCTCCAGGCTCTGAGGTGTCAGCACAGAGCTCGATGTGGGGCTTGAACTCACAAACTGTGAGATCATGACCTGAGCCGAAGTCAGATGCTCAACTGACTGAGCCACCCAGGTGCCCCTTGAATCTTGTATTTTAAAGTTATAAGATATATTTTTGGAAAAAAATGTATTTTCGGTAATTGGGAACATTTTAATATGGAGAGTAGATGGTATTGTTAATTTTCTTGGTAAGATGATTTTTTTCCTTATGAGATGCATGATGTAATATTTAGCGGTAAACTATCATGATTTCTGTAACTACATTCCAAATTGCTCAGGAGAAATGTCAGAGAGAGAGAGAGAGAGAGACAGAGACAGAGAGAGAGAGAGAGAGGGAGGGAGAGAAAGAAAGAAAGAAAGAGAAAGAAAGAGAGAAGAAAAGGAAAGAAAGAAAGAAAGAAAGAAAGAAAGAAAGAAAGAAAGAAAGAAAAAGAAATGATGAATATAGGTGAAGGGCATTAAAATGTTCATTGTTCAAATTTTCTGTTAGTTTGAAAAAAATCAGAATAAGACTCTGGAAATGAAAAAAAAAAATACAGCCAGAGGAAGATGTAAGATATAATGAAGGCATTTGAGGAGATATTGGCCCAAACTCTTGATTGACACACCTGCTGAACTTACCCAGGTGGAAACTGCTCAGCAGGAGACAGGGGATTAGAAGCTTTCAAATACATTCTCTTGCAATGAGCTGCCTGGAAGAGAGTACCCAGGACACAGAACGAACGTCCACCCCATCTTGCTTCCCTGCAACTGCAGTTTAGAAAGCTGGATAAACTTATTCTCTCATTCATTCCAATACTAGAACCTCCGCAATGATGGATACTCCACTTTTAAGAGGGGGACTTTCTCACTAGACTCTGCTGGGCATGGCCTCCAGCTTCCTACCTGTATCCCACTTCTTTGCATATTTTTAATTTGCTTCCATGACCCCTCCATTTCCATGCCCCCCCCCCCTTTCTTAACATGTTACTCTGGTGCTGCCTCAATGATTGCAGGAAGTTCCTTAAAAAGATCTCTAAGTTCATCAGGCAGTAGAGTTCTCAAATCATTTTTTTAGCTTTTCACCTTTTAGTCCTTATATCAGATTCTCTTCCACCAACACCACGTGGATTATTTTTGCCTGCATTTTAGTGGGAGACTGACCAAGCTTAAATTATTTGAACCTACTCTCTTTATGGGCGAAATATCAGGAGTAAATAAGATATAAGAGGTGAAATTTGGGTGTTCTACAGAGCATTGACATGGCAAACTCCTAATCCACTTGAACTGTGGAAAATATCTATCCTTCACTAGATGAAAATTTTTAAAGAAATAAAATACAGATCCATTCTTCTAGACCTTCTACATTGCCCCAATTATGTTGATGGCACAAAACTCTTTCAAGAAGAAATATACACATACTTTCTTCTCTTAAGCTACTAGTGGAAGAAGATTCTAAAGACAGCAAGTCATTTGGATCTAGAAATCAGCTATAAGAAGTAAGGACTTAAAAGGATAGGAAAGTATTGACAAAAAGTGAATCACTTTGGGACTTTAAATCAATGTGACTTAGGTTGGTTAAAATATGGAAGCAACTTCTCTACCCATAAAAAATTTAAAGCAACCCTGTAATAAGCTTCACTATCTCATTATTTTTCACTTGAAGGAAAATATAGGAGAATCCATTTATACTACTCAGAGAAGGAAACTGACATCATTTTTGTTTGCTTTTTGTTGACTGTTGTATGTGGGTATTCCCTTTGTGAGCATGCTGTCCAAGGCATTTTAATTATGTAATTTATTTAATGTTTCTTGGGATTTAATTTGACCAGCAATATATTCAAAATGCATTTAATGTCAGATTGGGTACATTTAAGACTCTACTGAGACCTGGCATATGGTTATAAACACAGAATTCTATACACTTAGTTCCTAGTTTTATATGTCAGAAAAGAGAAAAGTCTTACTTTCATCTACCTGAAATAATAAGATACGGATACAAATGCTGTATTCTTGTAAATAACTTTACCTGGATTTTTTCACTGCAAGTATTGCACGTTATTTCAATCTAATTAAATTCTTACGTTTTAAATATATATATTTTTAAACATTTATTTTTGTGAGAAAGAGAGAGAGACAGAGTTACAGCAGGGGAGGGTCAGAGAGAGAGGGAGACACAAAATCTGAAGCCAGCTTCGAACTGTCAGCGCAGAACCCAAAGTGGGGCTCAAACTCACGCACTGCAGCATCATGACTGGAGCCACGGTTGGACACTCAACCGACTGGGCCGTCCAGGTGCCTCTCAATCTAATTAAATTAAACAACCGCTTTTGAAAGCAGCTAGGAGAAAGACAATGTGTTGGTTTAGTTAACACATGGTTCATGTTTTATGTTGAAATGAACAAGACATAAGTTGAAACATAAAAGAACTTTCAGTCTTATCTAACACATGAAGCAAGCATGTTCTGCCAGGCTGTGAAACGAAGTTGGGGTGTCTTTACACAATTCTAATTTCTGTAGACTCAGCATTTAGCAGTGACTTAGATAGAGTGATACTTAGAAGGCATTCAGTAAATGCTTGTTGAGTCAATAAATATACATAAATAAATACAATGCACTACCACATAGAACTATAAACAAAGTGCTATTGGAGAAAGAAAAGAAAATTATAACAGAGGAAGGCAAGATCACATCTGGTTGTGAATAAAAGAAAAAGCTTTATGGAATAGGTACTACTTGTGTTGAATCTTTAAAAACAAGTACGTCTAAAATAGATCCGGATGCTAAAGGTGGGTGGGAGACACTGCCCATGGAGGGGAAAGTGTTTCCAGTTGATGACTTCCTGAGGGTGTCCAAGTTTCTGTAGAAGTGCTTCTTGGTCTGGAAGCTGCCAGAATATAATTAATATTCCAGGGAAATAAGATTTGAGGAGCTTCCTAAGAACAGAATGATCTTCGATTTAGAAATGAGAAATTGGATAAAGGTGTCCCCAGAGTATGGAAGAGAGAGTGCTGCATGGCAGTCTGGTGTGTTGTAGGAAACAGTTTTATCAGGCAGTCTTGGCTTCAAGTCTTGGTTCTGATTCCCACAAACAATGCTATTTTGAGACAGTTTTTTAAACACTCTGAGCTTTTCTCCTCTTTTGTAAAACGGCACAATTTTTCCTGCCTCTCCAGACTGTTGTAAGGATTAAACGACGTAATGTTTATATGAAGCATCTGACCCCTGGTGAGTGCTCAGTATTCTCAAGTGGGCAAACTCTGAACCAATTATGTCATAATGTTTCCCTTAAAAAAATGGAATACAAACACACTGAATTCTTTCCATGGTGCAATTCTGTCAGTTTATCCTTGTATACAATATTTCTTGGAGATGTTTATAATTTATCTGTCTCTCCAGGGTTTGATTCAAGACTCTGTACCCAGGAGGAACCTAATAGTACTTCTTAAAAATAATTTCCATCAACACTTCATTCTGAGTTTGCTTTGATTCCAAACAATTCTGAACCATATCAATATCACTGACAAGTTTCATCTGTATCTTTAATTACTGATTTGAATTGATAATGTGTCAACCCTGAAAAATTATCTCCAACAGTCTTATTAAGTAAGCAAATGCCAATCATGTGTTTTGCTGTTTAAAAACCAAAGTATAAAAACTTCTCCCTTAAATAGGCTTTTATTGTTTCACTGATTTTGCAAATTACAGATTAAATGTGCTATTTTTTAATTATATATTCCCCAAATCAGTAAGAAGCAAGCAGGTATTTACAGTACATTGAGTCTCACTTAAACTTGCTGTTGACCTACTTGCTCTTGGATCACAACATTCTCCTTTTCTAATGTGTTTAATTACTTCAATCACTTATTACTTTGTTTTATTTTTCAATCACTTATTTTAAAGTTGCTTCTTTCTTTTGTGTTCTTAGGGTGTCCTTACACAGCAGGAGACTAATATTGCCAGAGTTTAGTTAAGCAGAAGCTAGTACATTGGAATTAGAATGGCATTTTTCTTTATGCTGAACAAAAGGAAGCCTCTGGACTTTTAAGCCCTGAAGTGAAATTACTGGAATCTACTCCTTTAATATATGCTAAGTAGCTGTTACCAAAGGCAATGCTCCCCTAGAGGATTAATAAGTCAAGGACATTTTGTTCCACCTATAGGACAATATGCTGCTTTTCCATTGTAAGACAGGATCCTCATTTCTAAAAGTTGAATAGAATACTGCTTACAAAGGAAAAAAAAATTTCAGCTGGTTAAATTTGAGATATTGAGTAAATTCATTACAATGACTGTGACACTTTTATTTTATCTTGAATTGGAGAGGTTTTCATATTCTCAAAGCTTTTGTTTCTCAAGGCTTTGTTGAGATATCCAAACAAATACTTAAAACTATATTTGAGACAGTAGACTTAAATATTCTTGTCCTTAAGTATTAATTTCAGTTGTGTTGCTAGTTGAACATAACTTTGTATTTGTTGATATTTAGTTGAAGATTAATTATGTGAGGAATAGGAATATAAGCATCATCTACAATTTAACGTAACTATTTGGGCAGTTGAGTCGAAAGGGAGATATGTCTGCAAGAAAGTACCCAAAGGTGCCATGGAAGCAATAGGAGGAAACTAAATACAGAAAAAAAACAGAAAACCAACGCGAAGGAAGGTAGTGCAATGGCAAATGCATAACTTTTCAAGGTAAAGAGGACAGGCTAATGCCATCTTTGTTATGTAAATTTTTGTCATGATTTCCTCACCTATCTATTTGCAACTTTTTTCTGTCTCCTGTCCTCTATTTTTGGAAACAATCCTAAATCCAGGAATAAAGCAGCTATAAACACATAGTTAAAAATCAGTTCCTATTGTTTAATAAAGAAAAGTAATTAGAAAAATATGATTAAATTCTTTTTCCTCTTTGTTCTGTGAAAGCTTTTTCAACATAAGCCTTTTAAAAGGGAACTTGGAACATGTAAAATCATGTCCTCAGTCGCCCTTTCCAAGAAAAAGAAAAGTGTCATATTTACTTTGACCTTGGATAAAAGGCAAGGGCAAAATATTGAGTCATACTGTTGTAGCGTCAGTTTCACTACACTAGAGCCTTCTATTTGTGTGGTAGAATGACTGGTAAAATGATTGGATAAATGGGTAAAATCTTGTGAATCATGAGGAATGAAAGCATTTCTCTTAGAGCAGTGGTTCCATGTTTGGTCTCTAGATCAATACTATAGGAATCCTTTGGGAACATATGAAAAAAGCAAAATTTCTGGTCCTGTCCCAGATCTACAGAATCATGAACTGTAGATAATTCTTATATATGCTTAAGTGGAGAACTACCATCTTAGACTGTCTATTCCCTGTATGAATAACCTCAGATGGGCTTCTACCTCTATTGAACTGTTTTTAAAAAATCATTTAAAAAATAATACAAGATCATTAAATAAAACTTGAAAATTATAAAATAAAAAACGAGAAAGCAGAGGAGGAAGGGGCAGAGGAAGATGATGTCAACATCATTTTCTCCTATCTAAATGCAAGAATTTTGACTTTTTTGTGATTTTCCATTTAAGCATTTTTTCCTGCAACTCTAATTTAAAAATATCTATATACTACAGCCTACATTTTAAACATAGCAACACTTTTCCATGTTATTACCTGGATGTGTAAATCTCATTTTCAGATCTTCAAAAAACCCCATTCGTTTAACAACCTGCCTATGGTTAGACATTTCAATTTCACTATCATAGATAACCCTTTGATGAATATATGTGTGTACAAAGCATTTCAACATTTTTAAATGTGTCCTTAAAGAGGCTTGTGAGTAGACTTCCTGGGTCAACATTGATGATTATAGTGTAAGATATTACTATTGTTTAGATTCTGAACATTGTCTTGACTCTCCAAGACCCACCTATTTCTGAGGCATAGAACTTTATTTAGTTCAGGAGGCAATCCTATGTCAATCTTCAAACCCCTCCTCCACACCCTTTTTTTTTTATGTGTTCATATTTCTACTAAATTTACAGCAAATCTTCCTAAATTTAGTCCCAAGCTCGATCACAGAATCTAGGTTTCTGTTATTGCCTTCATTATTCCCCATTGCAGGTCTTCAAAGGGCACTTTGAAAGGACGTTGGGTATAAGGTTAGATCCTCAGTAGTTTTAACATATAATTAGCTTCATACCTAAAAGTCCTCAGATATCTTTTCTTTCTTTTTTTTAATTTTTTAACATTTATTTATTATTGAGAGACAGAGAGAGACAGTCTGTGAACAGGGGAGGGGCAGAGAGAGAGGGAGACAGAATCCAAAGCAGGCTCCTGGTTCCGAGCTGTCAGCACAGAGCCCGATGCGGGGCTTGAACTCACAAACCGCGAGATCATGATCTGAGTTGAAGTCGGACGCCCAACTGACTGAGCTACCCAGGTGCCCCCTCAGATATCTTTTCAAGACTCCCTTCAACAATGCTCACATTTCCCCCCTTTTTTCCCCCATCAATTTATTTATTTCCATGTTCTCGCTAAAAAGTCTATGGTCCTACTTTGACACCCAGTAGTCTCTTGGCACTTTTCTTTAGGTACAGTGAAGCTCGGCTTACCACCCTCTTTATCACTGTTTTTGCCTCCTTTTCAGGACCTTGTGTGACCTTTTCCTTTCTCTCCTATACATCTGTTTGCAAAAGAGATATATTTGTAATTAGGGGAAGGCTTTGTATTTATACTCCTAACCTGGGTTTAATATGTTTGCGAGACTTACCTATTGTTTGGTGGGTCTGCAACCAACCTGGAAGCCCACAATGGTCTTGCTTCTTTGTGTTTTACTGTCTCATAACTTCTCTGTGTCCCTATTTTCCAACTTCTCTGTGCTCTGTTGATGTTTTACATAGGAAAAGAAGAATAGAGATAGCTAAATAGCATCATGCTCCAAACCATTGAATTCTTTTTAAATTTCTTTACCTAGGCTTATTTTCTTGAGAGGTATGACTGTCAGTTAGGAATATGGAGCCAGAGTGGGATATCCAGGGGACATAGGGGGCCTGTGCTTATTCTGTCTGTAAATGGATTCAGAATAGTTGCCAAATCAATACACTTTTAAAAGTCATCTTTCCTTTACTTAAAGAGCACTTAAAGAAACTGCATTCAGTCTTTCAGTCCAGGGGGAATTTCCAGTTTAATGAATTTACTTCCACAGAAGCCTAAGAAAGTGAATATAGTTTTGAAAGTGTTTAGTTTGCACCCAGGGAATAGTTTACATGCCTGGAGAAACTCTACCAAGATACAACAGGACTTTGGGAAATTGACTCAGTGCTAAGCTAATATTGTTAATAATCCATCCAGCATTTTTGTACCCTACTTTCTTATGTTTACAATGTCCTCAGTACATTACTTGCTTTCTACCACATGCCTCCAGATTTTATCCCTAAAAGAAGAGTTTCAAGTATAACCACACAGGTCATTTCCTTTTACCCTCTTAAAGAAGGCTGAGAGAGCCAAAGGTTGAACAGAGGTTCTCAGAGCATAGTATCTGACAAAAATATATCAAAGCAGCTGAAACCACACTAAATTTCAGTGAATTCATTGTTTTAAACAACAGCCTTATACACATCTATTTTAGAAAGAGTTCTTTGGAAAAATGAAGACTCTTAAAGTCCCAGGAATATTGAGATTGGGAGGTGAAAATTCTTCCATCGTGAGACAGCTAGAAATGCAACAACATCCTAAGTGCATAGCTGTGCTCATGAAAGTCTAAGGGATACTGACAGGGGCCAAAATTAAAGGAGTTGAAAGTCAGAAATGTGTGGGCCAAGAGGGCATGGTTGGCCTGAGAATGTCTGCCAGACCCCATAAAGTGTTGGCTTGTAATGGATGTAGAAGGACTGGACACAATGCCTTAGGTCTCTGTAGGGTTGGACCCGAAATGCTTGAACAATGCTAAAATTTCTTTGGACGTTTCCTCATCATATCCTTTCTCAGAGCTTAGCTGCTTGCCACTCTATTCATTAAGGGGATCCCATAGCAGAGGAGTTAAAGGCCCTAATTTTATAATCCCCTCAGTTTAACCTCACAGCTGGCATAACTAATAGCAAAGATGACGGATAGGTTTCTGCTCGTCTTATTGAGCATCAACTAATTCTTCCCAATGCCCGGGCACTTCTGTGAAGTCCTGTCTTCCTAAGCTCGTTTGGCACTTGTAACAGTTTTATTTGGGGGCCTTAGGTTCTTTTCTGCTATGACCTTGAATGTCTATCCTGGTCATTCAGACATGTCTGTATGAGGCTTTAGCTTAATTGAGAGGTACAGGATTCAAGTTTTTGTCATTGAGTTTCTAGGTACTGGGAAAATCAAGGATTGTAGCTAAATACCAGTTTCTTTGTCTCTGAACATTTCAAATATAATTATGTTGACTTTATGTAAGCAGAATACATAGAAACCATTGACTGTGGAAAGGATGTAGAAGGCAAGGAGTGACCACGGCATGAACCTTATATGAGAGTCTCATGTTAACTCAGGTAATACATTGTGGTGTGTATAAGTGGCACTGGGTCTATCATATTATAAGCATCTTTTTTTTAAATTTATTTATTTGAGAGAGAGAGAGAGAAAACAAGCAAGTGGGAGCAGGGTAGAGAGAGAGAGGGACGGAGAGAGTCCCAAGCAGGCTTTGCACTGTCAGTGTGCAGAGCCCAATGCAGGGCTTGAACCCACAAACTGTAAGATCATGACCTGAGCCAAAATCAGGAGTCGGATGCTTAACTGACTGAGCCACCCCGGCACCCCTATGAGCATCTTTTTAGTTTATGCTTGCCATTTTCTCTCCTTATGTGAGGAAGAGCTGAAAGGGAAGATAGCAGGATTCCTACCTTTTTGTGCCATGAGTGTCCACACGCTACTAATTTTTATGGCACGATAAAAAGTATGAAGAATGATGTTGTATAATAAATGCAAGTCCTTGTGAGAAGCCCAGTATGTGCTCTCCTGGAGTTGGTTAAGTGGAATTGGAGGTGAGAAAAGAGACAAAGAGGAGCAAGGGAATCAGGTTTCTGCTTTTGGAGCTTTGAGGGTCCTGAACTAGTACTCCACCCTATTAAAAAAGATGTGTATGTGGTGGTGGCAGCGTCGGGGTTATTACGCTTTTGTAGTCCTAAGACATTCCTCATTAGGAGTGAGAAGAAGAAAAAAGAAGGGTGGGGAAACTGAGCAGAGACATTAAGAATCAACAGCTGGGTTGATACATTGAAAGCCTTTATATCATTAAGCTGCTGATTTATTCATTCAATAATGCATTTATATTCAATGTGGTTAGGGAAGACTGAGGGACAATCCATTATGAACCTCTGTATCATATACCGCGAAACACTTCATCAATCTCACTAATTTCCTCACATGTCTTTCCCTGAAGACTTTCAGCCACAGACTCTGACTTTCCCCCCAGGTAGGCTATTCCTATGCTATTGCTTTTATTGTGTGGCTGCTCCTCCTAAAAGTAAATTAAAATATCTAAATCTGAATCTAGACCAATAATTCGTTCTACCACTTTTCATGCAGTGGGTTCAGTTAGGTAGCTTTTCTAAAGGACATGTGTTTAACAAATCTTGACATTTGGGTTTAGTGCATGAATTAGCCATTCTGGCCACAGCTTTGATCTACATAGATGCTAGCTCAGCACTGAGAGACTGTGTGGAATGTGATTCACCAAGGCAGTTCTGGGCAGAGCCAATGACCTGGAAAACTCATTCTTGACCTTCCTGGCCACGGGTATCCTCTTATCTCATACCGGTTACAATCATCATAATCAGTGTTTAATAATTCTTCAAGTATATATTAAAATACCCAAATTCTCATCTATTTCAGATTGACTCAAGTATTAAAGTAAGCATTTCCAAAAAGTAAAAAATTAATTTTTCAATTTAACAAATAATTAATACAAGCCTGTAAAGTGGCAGAAGTTATACTTTTCCTCCAAAAAGGCTGAAAATGTAAACAGCTGTCATAGAGTAGAAAAGCTTTTCTAGATATAATGTGTAAAATGTAAGCACTTGAATGTGCATTATTAAGAGGCAATGAGCAAAGGGGTTAGAGTGTGGCATTTTGGTTCAGACACACTTGGGTTCAGATGCTAAGCTTTACTTTCCTCATCAGTAAGATGGGGTTACAAATAGCACCTGTGTAAAAGCACTCCGAAGGTTAAACGAGAGTGCATGTGAGGCATTTAACAGGGCCTTCCTCTAACCAAATGCATCAGCAACATTATAAATACACCGGTTTAAAATGTACGGTGTTCTGCCATCCTGACTGAAGCACTCAACATTTTGCTACACATGCTCTCTATAAACTCAACTTCTCGACAATTTTTGCAGCAGGAAAGAACGTCTGTTTCAAAAATGAAACCATAGCACATATACCTTTTCATGGGGAGTATGGGTCTGAGAGAACAGACACTTAGCTAAGGCTCCACCATATCATAGGGTTACAACATAGCCACTGCTCACAGCTCTTCCTCATGCCCGACCAAAGACTGAATATCAATAAAACCTTGTACTCCGCCTACTGTATTAGTGATGAATGTTATGAATATTGAAGACATTTTTACATCTCTTATTTTATTCATTCAAACCTATAAACAGTTATTAGATTTTTCTTAGGGGTTAAGCACCTGCCTTGCATTGGCGGGGGGTGGGGACTACCAGGGCAATGGGAACAGAGGTCAGGCCCCAACTTTCCACACCCATAACCACCAGCATTTTTGTGATTCTTCTTTTTCCAAATATAATTGTTATTTTCCAAATGTTAAATTTTTTCTTAATTGTTAGAGAAATATCCTTTTATGCCATTCACAGATACCTTCTTTGACTAGGTCACAGTATGATGGATATGCAGAAGATAAAGCCTCACCTATGATTATACAAAGTCCTTCCACCGCACACACAAATGGGAAAACAGCTGCTACCATGTAGTCAGGAAATTGCATAGTTACCTCATCTTGCTGAAGCAACTCAGATTTGATTATACACTTTTTTGATAGTCAAACCCATTACTAATAAGGGTAGCTCTTAGGTGCTAATGTTCTAAGTTTATTTAGAAAAAGGGTAAATGAGCCTAAGAGATATTCAAGATATCAAAGATGGCAACTATAATTTCAACCGTAACTCTCTTCTTACGACTTAAGATTATATACTATAATAACTGTGGCAAATGGCAGTCTAGTATGGATTAGAATAATTCTGTCTCACTTCCTTGACCCTGAAACAGTCATTCTAACTTGGACTGGAAATCTGTAACATCAATACATCCTCTTTCTGAACTCACATACTGTCTTTAGTGACACTCCAAGACAGTGGTATAATTTTTCCTTCAAAAGAGTGAAGCTTTATTGATCTCATTCTAAGAAACTGAAGGAATTGAATGATAGCACAGGGAGGCTATTGCTGTCACCAGTACTTGTCATCATCTGCACAGGAATCAAGCCATGAGAGAAAGAGGTTTGAAATGCCATTGGGAAATCTTGGCTGTCTGAAAATGTCTGCACATAAGAGGCCAATGGATTCACCCATGGCATATAAGTTTCCCCAGTGGAGTGCTTATCAACATTTTTCCATTTCAAAGCACACACAGGAAATAATAATATTTCCTGGGGTAAATCGGAGTAAATTTGGGAGTAGCTATATAAGGCATGGTGATAAAATAATTATATCTCTTTATAAAGCAAAGTATTAAGGACAATACTTGATATTTAACTGGAAGAATACATCCAAGTAAAACCTTAAAATTTCAAATGAGAAGCTTGAGCTTGCTTCAGTGAACGTAACTATAATTTTCATCAGATCTTTATACTGAAATGACCAAAAGCAATTTCTGATTAAGACTTTTTTAAATGATGATGTCTCCAAAATCTGATAGTCATTATCAACAAGAAACTTTGTTCCTACAAACAGGTGATAAAAAATTTAAAACTGTTATCATAGCAATACAAAAATTAATAGTTGGAAATTAGGTTTAAAGAATATAATCATTATTCTTTTCTTCCACTGACAAATGCAATGTTGAAATATTCTGTGGTAATAAAAAAGGATCTTGAATGTAGGTATTTTAAACTAATGATGGAGCTCTGACTTGCAGAACATGCATACATTGTTAGAACAACCATCCTAGGTTACCCTGGATATCACTAAAGAGACACAAACAGTAGAAGCATCAGAATAAAAGCTTTAATTATTAGCCACTGTGTGGAATTGTACCCATGATGAGTCACTCCTCTCCTCCCATGGGCTGGAGGTTGGACTGCTGCTCTGTGTGGTTCTCTTTGAGTGCCTCCCGCAGTAACACTGCCCTCTTGTTCTAGTGGCAGAGCTACTCCTTGGCTCCACGCGTGAATATCAGGGTCCAGTGGTGAGAGCCAGATATGGCTAGGAGCACTCACCACCTGAGAAGACCACGGGCAATACTCTTGTAACCTATTTCTCTTGGGCTGCTCTTGGAGGAGGTCCAGAAGAGGAAGCTAAAAATCAGATGCTATTGGCTTTGGGACTCCAAACAGCCCCTGAGGATCACTAAGGCTGCCTATTCCAGAGGGATCCTTATCTCACAGTACCTACCTCTATAACTCTTCTGTAGCATACACACTTTGAAAAATTTTTTATGAAAGTTTGCCCTAGGGTCTAGAATAACTGATTAAATACTTATATACATTAATCACAGGATGACAGTGAGGTGCCCCTTCTTCCCTAAAAACTGGGAGAGATGATTATAAGAGAGTGCATAACATCTTTATCTCATTAATTATTGTATTTTTAGTTCCTAATGCAAAGAAGGAACTCAATAAATATATTTTGAAAGAATAAGTGAATAATGCAAGTGGGTTTGCTCCCTGATGGTTAAAACTAGTCAAGGTAAATTCACTTGGGAACATAAAGAGACTCTAGGGTCATGGACAACATTATTGGAATAGTAGCTTAATTTATTCATCAAATGTTATTCAACAAATTTGTTTATTCAACCAGTAATTATGGAATTCCTACCATGTAGCAGGCACTATTCTGAGCGCTAGGGATCTAGTAGTGAACAGAAGAGTCATAAATCTGTCATGGAAAATAGAAGACACTGAAATAAACAATTTAAATAAGTTCAACATATATATGTTGAATTTTTTTGAGGTACGACAAAAAATAAGACATTGATGAGGAATAGGGAAGAGTAGAGAATTTTTAAAAAGGAATTCTGAGAAAATGACATTTGAACAAAGACCTAAAAGAAGTAAGGGAATAAGCCTACAGGCATGTGGGAAAAGTGTATGGCCGGTTTAAAGGGGCAGCAAAGATAAAGGCCCTGAGACTGGAACATGCTCTTATGTTCAAGAGATGATAGGGAGACCAGTGTGGCTGCAATGGAATGAGTGAAGGGGAAACAAACAGGGGAGAGTAATGGTCTAGATCTTGTCGAACCCTGCAGACTGCATTAAGGATATATCTTTTCAATCTGAGTGAGATAGATATAATGTTAGAGGTAGAGGGGATGAGCAAAGGATTAACTTGACCTAGCCTTTAAAAGGACCTGTCTGTATGCCCCATTGAGAACAAACCAAAAGAGCAAAAAGATAGAAGCAAGTATACCAGTTAGGAGGATTTTGCAATAATTCAGAGGAGAGATGGTGGTAGTTTGGAAAAAGGCAGATGCAGTGCAAATGATGAGAAGTCAGATTTAGGATATGTGTCAAATACCAAGCCAGAAAGATTTGCTGATGGAGTCATTGTGGGGTGTGAAAGAAAAACAAACAAACAAACAAACAAACAAACAAACGGAGTCAAGGCTGGTATCCAGGTTCATGTCCTGAGCAACTAAAAGAATTAATCTGTAGTGAAGACTGCCTTTAGCTTAACTGGTACAAGTCTACCAATGAAATTATTTATCAAAATGGGACTCAGAGAAACAGCTTGGCTCTAGTACTTTCTTCTCTTAAAAACTATTTTATAAAAAAATGGTATATATAAAAGTTTAGAAAGTAATATAATAAACCAACTTCAATAATGATCAACATTTTGTTAGTTTTGTCTCTTGTATTCCCTGTCCACACATTTTTATTTTCCTGGAGTATTCGAAAGCATGCTAGCCATCATGTTACTGTTAGAGAAGGTCATCAAGAGAATGTGACTTCCAGGTGACCCACCAGCTGGACCCAGGCAATTAGATGCTGTTCACCCCTTCCCCTGCCCCTGGAATGTATGCTCTGGGTACCATTCTCACAGTGGGAGCTGCTTCAGGGATGCAGCCTGGAGAGGGGGAGGTGTTGTTGAGACCACCTGGACTAAATACATGAGTGAACCCAGTTAAGGCCTCTATATAACTTTTAAGATTCTGGCAGGGAGGTGCAGAAACCTCCGCATCTGGTGGCCACCCAAGACAAGCTTCATATGTAACTTCCCTTGTTTATTAAACCTGCCATCTACCAATGTGGGATGGTCTGCCTCTTTCTGCACACTCTTTACCCTCTGGGTATGGAAGCCAGTTTTAGGTTTCATCCAGGAAGCTCCTGCAGTTGCAACCCAACAGTTACTTCCTTCTGAAACCATTCCGTATACTTCACTAACTGACACTGAATTTTTTATGCACCTATCATGACATTATTATACCTGAGAAAGTTGGCAATGATTTAATACTAATACACAGGCCATATTTAAATCTCACTAATTTTCTCAAAATTATCTACTAACAAGTGGTTTGTTTAGATCAAAGTGCAAACAAGAGCCTCACATCACATTTTATTCTTATGCCTTTTAAGTCTCTTTTATTCAAAAATGGCTCTTTGTTTCCTCTTCACATTTCTTCTTTGTCTTCTCCTTCTCCTTCTTTTGCAGAAACTGGGTCATTTGTCTTAAAGAATGTCCCACATTATGAATTTGGCTGATCATCTTTTCCTGAGAAGATTTTTAAAAATGGCTTTCTATGCTACTTTTTTAAGTGATAGTTTTTTTTCTTCTTAAGACTTGATTTGTTCAACCGTAATATTTTTGGATAGAATATACATAGATGGTGTTAATTCCTATTGCACCATTAGATTTGTAATCCATTGATGGATATTACTTAGATACATTATTAATTGGGATTGCAAAATGGTGGTTTTCTAATTTTATCATTCCTCCTGTACTTTGATCAGGCATTCTATCGAAAAGAACTCTCCCTGGGGTCTCTGGGTGGCTCAGTCAGTTAAGCATTGGGTGACTATTGATTTCCACCCAGGTCATGATCTCATGGTTCTTGAGATCGAGCCCTATATCAGGCTCCTCATTGACAGTGTGGAGCCTGCTTGGGATTCTCTTTCTCCCTCTCTGCCCCTCCCCTGCTCACCCACTCTCTCTCTTTCTCTCTTTCTCAAAATAAATAAATAAACTTAAAAAAAAAAAATGACTCTCCCTTATCAAATATTTGGTTACCCTGAAATAAAGTTTCAGAGGAAAAGAAGGATATTTAGCAGTTTTTCTTTATTTGTTAATCTGTAGAATACTGAATTTGTTCATTGAATTGTCCATTGTGGTAAACAGTGACTTTTACTTTTTAAAAATTATCGTATTATGTCATTATATCATTAATATATATTCTTATATAGTTGATGTGTTGCAACCTATTGTAATAACTTTTTCTTGATGATTGATTTATACTATGCTAGACCAGTCAAAGCTCCTTTAGCTTGGGGTTCCTCACCACCTCCCCTGGGGCTCATTACTGAATGAAAGAGACTTAATAGTTTATTAGTCTTTGATAGGTTTCTGGCATAAGAAAACTATTGTATATTTCTTGTACCAGACACAGAATCAGCCATGTCTCTTTGTACCCCTAGTTTCTGTTATGTAAAATGGTATTCAGAGACCACAAACTATATGTTAGGGGTCCTTTTTATTGTAGATTGTCATTGTCTTTAGGGTCAGGATGTTATAAGGGGAAAAGGATACTGATTCTGGGATTTGTACCTTCTGATAGGCCTTACTAGACAATCAGTCTTTATTGGCATTTTGGTCAGGACTGACCTAAATGTTTCTAAGTGAGCAGCATCCTAGTCCTGGTCACTAAGCCCCAGTAATACCCCACAAACACTACCAATCACTGTTAAGTTTAAATACTTTCAGTAAGAGTTACTACCTTTGGTTGAGATCCACTGAGGATTATGCCCTCTCTGGCTTCATTTCCATGCTCACCAAAAAGGAAAAAGTATGAGTACTATTTTGGTGTTACAATTTATGTTAATTTTGGGGAAGAGATGCCCTGAACAGAGAATGTGACCATCTGGAAATTAGATGACTAGTTATTTATTACAAAATTGCTATTAGATATCATACATTAGCCTACTGTAATTTTGGTTAATGTTAGTGCTCATTGAAAGACTGAGTACTTTGGGATATACTGATACATTTTATTTAATTTTCTAGATGCACAAGACTGAGAACTAGAACCTGAATTTTGATGAATTTAACAAGGTAATTTCACTTTTGAAGATGAATTATATTTTCTTTAATGACTCTCCATTTAACTTACCTTGTACATATTTTTATTCACTTCATTCCTGGTGAAGTGATACTGGTGATACGTAAACATTCCAGAGGAATAAAAAGATGAACATGGTGTTTGGAATTTCCTATTAGCCTAATCATAATGAAGAGCTAATTCTACAACTGCTCATTGGATCAATGGCAGATTTCCCATAGGTTTCGGTTAGTACTTATCTGGCTGTTGCTCAGAAAATCTAACTAACTTGGCCCAAACAGAAAAGGGGAATTTACTGGGTCACATAGCTGACAGTTTAGGATTAGGACAAACTTCCGACATGGCTTAGTTCAGATGCATAAACAAAGTTATTAGGATCTGCTTCTGAGTCTGCTGTCTCTGGGTCTGAGTTGCTAGCATTTTTAGGTTGGTTCCATTCAATGTCACAAGATGGATTCAGTTGGGCCAAGCCTTCCCTCTTCTAAATCCCAGTTTACAGAGGGTGAAGGAAGGGAGGGAGGGAGAGAGAGAGACAGAGACAGAGAGAGAGAGAGAGGAGAGAGAGATGGAGAGAGAGATGGAGAGAGAGATGGAGAGAGAGAGGAGAGAGAGATGGAGAGAGAGAGAGAGAGAGAGAGAGAGAGAGAGAGAGACTGATATTTCCAGAAGCCCCAGAAAATATGCCTGTGCATCTCATTGGCTCTAACCAGATTAACAGATTAACTACCCACTCTGAACTAATCACTTTGGCCAAGGGGACTTGTTACCCTGATTTATTTAAAGCTATCAGAACCTTTTCATGGAAAAAATCACAAAGGGGTCTGAGGGAAAAAGGAATGGGGAAGGGAAGTTTTTGGCAGATGGTTACTATTTCTCGGGGGGGGGGGGGAGCAGATACTAGAAGCAAACTAGCTAATTACTTAATTTCTCAATCTGGTTATTAAAAGCCTTGAGAATTAAAAGCTAAAAAAGCAATAGAGTATATTGTTTAAAAAACTGAATTTATTTCACTCTGCAAATGAAGGATATCTATGACCTATAGAGTCAATGATTTTAATAAGAATTTCATGTTGCTATTCAAAATGAAATAAGAACTCCCCTTTCATATTGCAAGCAGTAATTATTGGAAATCTACAAATCTGTAGCATGTATATATTAATGTTCACTCTTAACCATGCCATAAACTAAGCTGAAGTCATGCATTAACCCATGGAAGATTTCTTTAGGTTGAAATTATATATATATTCATTAATTTTTTTAATGTTTATTTATTTTTGAGAGAGAGAGAGACACAGTGTGAGAAGGGGTGAGACAGAGAGAGAGGGAGATACAGAATCCCAAGCAGGCTCCAGGCTCTGAGCTGTCAGCACAGAGCCCGATGCCGGGCCTGAACTCACAGACTGTGAGATCATGACCTGAGCCGAAGTCGGCTGCTCAAGCAACTGAGCAACCCAGGCATCCCTATGTATATTCATTTTCAAAGCAAGTCGTTAAAGAAGGTCCATTGAAACCTCAATTTATTGTTTCTTCTTTGTTTTGCTTACTTATCATATTAGAATTGGATAATAAATGAACTGTTCTGATAATGATAAGTAAGCAAACATAAAAAGCAACAGTTCCTTATTTATTCTTAGAATACAAGAATTAGTGAAAATGGAAAATTAAAGCCATATAGGACATTGGTTCTTTGCTTACAAAGGAGATGGAACATACACCCTGATCTTTAACAGGTAACTGGAATTGTTCTTTCTTGGTGAACGTAAAACTAGAAAGAAAACTAGCAGAACAGAATTTAATCTGCTAGAGTGACGCATTATTCCTAAAATATAGTCTCACAACAATAAAGACCATTTTATCTTTGGAAAAAAAGGGTGACATGAAAAATCATCCCTACTGACAATAAGAGAAGTCAGATAGGACTTATCAGAATGATATTAGCTGTGGCCCCAAGTCCAATTACAATGACAAAAGCTGCAGTTCATCCCACTCTCTCCCCTTTGCATTTCTCCCAGGAAGAAAGGCCAACTGCTCCCAGACCATATATAAAGAAATGTATACAAGGGGCTCAAAGTGTAAACTGTTGTAGTTATTGGGGTGCACTGCCTTTCTGCCCCTTTAGGAATTAAGAGTTTATTCCACCAGCTCCTGAGAGCTACTCAAAGATTTGATGTGCCATTAGTTGTTATTCTTCTTTGAGGATTTCCTTTGGAAGACTGGGTGAGGAAGAAGACCGTGTCACCTAAGCTCCTTTCAAGGGCAACCTGCATCCATGGAGCTGTAATGGCTTGACTCTCTTGACCCAACTCAAGTTAACTCTGAGAAATCATACCAGCACTGAAGCTACCCAGGGGTTGGCTGAGATCTGATTGGGATTGCAATGCCCAAACCAAATCTAGTTTTCTTTCCCTCCCTTAATCTTTCCATTTTGCAAAATTGCTCTCTAGTTAGCTGGTACTAACATTTTCTTAAATTTCTCAGTATTTTCTCAGATATTATGGCACTAAATATAGAAAACAGGTATCTTAACAGCACTCAGTAAAACCTGAGAGAGAGCATCAGGGGGGGTTAAGGCACTGTAAGGCTGTGAAATAAGTGGGCTCAGAATGGGCATAAATCTAGCTTCTGGTTATGCCAAGTGTTTCTGTATCCCGTTGAGGTGGCCAATGTTCACCTTTGGTGTAAATAATGCAGTTCCTGGGATTGCTAGGAGCATCTTCTGTTGTAACCTTACACTTTTTTTTTTATTCTAAAACCCAACTTCCTATCATGCCAAGCAAAGTGCTTTGCGCTTAATAGGCCCCTTAAAAACACTGGCTATATACACTGATGCAATGTTATTAATGAATAATTAAATTGATAAGTTATTTGTATTAAAATCAGTGTCAGATAATACTTTCTTCCTTGAAGAATGATCATGTTAATTGAATAAGAAAATGATTAATTTTGTTTAATTCAATTATAGTAACTTGTTTCTCAAGAATTCATTAACCAGGTCCCAGCAACTCCACTTACTAGTTTGATAATCTTGAGCCAATTTCCTAACCTCACTGAGTTTCACTTTCCTCATCTAGGGAATCAGAATAGCAATAACATTTACTTTATTAATGGAAGAACCAAATGTAATAAAGGACGTAAAGCAATCAGCACAGTGTCCCTCACAGAGTAAGCATTTTATGAGTGCTTGCTTACTCTTGCTACAGTTAGTGTTCAAATAGAAGCGAAGGGGATTTTCTGATGGGGCCCCTCATCTTCATGACCCTTCCATATGACTCTTGCCCTCTGTCTGCCCTTGAGCTGGGAGCTCAACATCCTACCAAGTGTAAGTGAGGTTCTTCCTAGATTACTGGTCTTGCCCTTTCCATAGGATTGCTTTTCTCTGAGAGTGACATATTAAGCTCTTCTCTGAGGGCAGTGGGTTCTCCCTGAAGTGCTCAGTCTGCTTTATTTTTATGTCCAATAATGTCATAATACCATTTTCTAAACTGCACTTTTCTTTTTATAAAAGCCTTTTGTCATAAGAAAAGTACCAGTGTAAGTGACATTCACCTCCATGTATGTGCTCAAAGCCTTTGCATTGTCCCAAGGGAATTAAGTTGAATTGGGTTATTTGAAGGAATGGAGATTCAGATGCTTCTCCTAAGAAGGCAGCATAAGCAGAACAGAAGTGTTAGAGCCAGGATCACCGGAGCTCAAATTATGGAGTGGCCTGTAGTAATGTATATGTGAACTTTCTTTCTATCTTTGTATCTTCACAACTTCGTATGTGTGAGAGTATTTTTTTTTGGGGGGGGGGAGAGACAAACAGCATACCTGCATGTTCATGAGTAGGGAGTAGGGGGTCAGAGAGAGAGAATCTTAAGCAGCCTCCACACCCAGCCTGGAATCCGACACAGGGCTCTATCCCACAACCCTGGGATCATGACCTGAGCTGAAATCAAGAGTTAGAGGCTTAACTGACTAAGCCACCCAGGCACCCCTAGCCATACTTTTTTTTTTTTTTTAACTTTATGTTTTTATTTTGAGAGAGAAAGAAAGCATGAGTCAGAGAGGGGCACAGAGAGACAGAGAGAGAGAGAGAATCCCACGCAGGCTCCACACTGTCAGTGCAGAGCCCAATGTAGGGCTCCAACCCACAAACCGTGAGATGGTAACCTGAGCCAAAGTAGGATGCTTAACCGAGCCACTCAGGTGCCCCTACACCTATACTTAGAGAGGCATGTCATTTGTTCAGGATTGACCATAATAATTAAATGTGAGTGCAGGGAATATGGGGCACTTTTTTCCATGCCTAACCCTATTCCCAATCTGTTCATCATTTATATTATTTAATACTCACTACAACTGTCTAAGGCAAATCCTACTGTTAGCTTTATTATATACACAAGAAAACAGAAGCACACATAAGTTAGAGGATTTGTCTGAGTTTCCAGAGCTCCTCATGATGAAGCCAGGGTTCCTGACTCCACCCCTCTCATTCTTAGTTGATAGATTGCTTCTTTGCATAATCATTTCTAATCCTCAGAATAACAGTACTGTTGTTTACCGACGTCAGTGTCATTTTAAGAAGCAAAGTTGGAGGGAAAAGGGAAGAGAAAGAAAAAAAGAAGACAAAGAAACATGAAAGCTTGTCGGTGGGACAGCTTTTCATGTAGCCTTTCCTTGGCAATATAAAATGGGGAAGAGGTTTCAAATAGAAGAGAAAATAAGCTTGTTTTAGAATGTAAGCACTGTGAGGGCAGCGATTTGTGTCTGTTTTGTTCCCTGTTTATCCCTGGCACTAGAAAGTGCCTGGTCCCCTGTATCTCTTATGTCAGTAAATGAATGAATTTGGGTAGTGTGTGCCCTTGCTGAAGCAGGTCCCTATGAGCTGGGGAGTATTTCTGGGGTATTTTGCACAGAAATGTTGCAACTACAGGTGCATTAAAGTTTAACTACACAAGTATCAGAACAGTGTGTGTCGAGGTACCCAGGAAATGGCTAGATCCAATCCTCTGTTATGCTCAGAAGCTGGAGATCCAATATCTTCTTTCATTTTACAAAAATGTTTTGTGTTTGAGCCATACTCTCTAGAGTATGGACTGTGAATCTAAAATCTTTCCTAAATTTTTACCTTTTCGTCTCTAGTCTTTTAATATTTTCCCTATGTATTTATATTTTCTATTTTTTTCTATTTTACTTATCTACTTATTTCTAATTGTTTTTCTATTTCCAAGAATATCATTTTTTCCTCCTCAATTACACTTCTCCATGTCTTCTTAGCAGTTTTTGTCGCCAGATTTGAGTGCCTTACTTTTTCTCTTGAACTGTTTTTTTTTTTTTTTTTTTTTTTTATGTATTTTTCTAAAGTACATTTTTGGACATTTTTATCCAGGAGTAACAAGTAGCTGGTGTGCTACTGGGTCACTGGATATTGGAAACTCTCTCTGTTGCTCTGGCTCTTGAATGACCTGATCTGGCTAGACTTCCAACTGGTCAAAGTGTAGTCATTGCTCTGCTGTCCTCTGGTGACCAATAAAACGGAAAACAAGTCTGATGTGAAGATAAGTTTTATTTTTATTTTGTATGTAAACACCTTTTTCTATGCCTGAATGCTTGAAGGATTAAAAAAATTTTCTTGGTGAAACAGATTCTTAACTATGAAATCACGACCTGAGCCAAAGTTGGATGCTTAACCAACTGAGCCACCCAGGCACCCCAGTTTTGACTTTCTTGTTTGCTCTCTTGCTCTTGGGAAATTTCCTAAATCTACTGTCCACTAAAGTTGTCTTAATCTTAGTATATTTCTAACATGTTAAAGAAATAAGCGGATCTTCTAAATCAAGAATTGGTAAACTATGGTGCATGACCTGCTTTTGTTTGGCTCATGAGCTAAAAATGGTTTTCACATTTTTAAAGGGTTGCTAAGAAATAATAATAATATATTATTATATATTATTTTTATTATTAGCAGCAGCAGCAACAGCAACACAGACGATATCTGGAATTCGTAGCCTAAAATACTTACTATCCTCTTCTTTATAGACAAGTTTGGTGACTCCTGTTTTTAAATCAAATACTCATTTTGCTGCAGTTTCTAATCTGTTCTTTATTGCCTCAACTCAATTTTTAAATTTATTTATCCTATTTTCATAAGAAAAATTTATTTCCTGGTCTTGGTTTATCTTTGTTATGGATTCAATAATTTTTTCTAGATACAGCCTTTCTTTCCCTGGCAATATAAAATGGAAGAGGAAGCTTCAAGTAGAAAAGAAGATAACTTATTTTAGAGTACGAGCATATGAAGGTGAGGATTTATATCTATTTTTGTCCCTGTATTACTCCTAGTGCTTGAAAGTGGGAATTAGGACGTTAGTACAAGGAAAACACTTCTTTGGGGAGGCAGGAAAATTTGTTGCAAAGTTTGTATGTGTGTGTCCATATTCATGCTTGCAGTTCCTAAAGTTGTTCAAGTAATTTTCTTTCTGCCAGCTGACCTATGGCTATCCTCTCCCACTACCTCCAGATGGAAAGTTGGGATATCTGTGATCCATTAAAAATTCTTTTGCTCAAGGGAAGAATGGAAAAAGCTGTCAAAGAGGCTGTTATTTTTGCCTTAGTCCCCCATCACTTAAGGGGGGAGGTGTCATTTCAAACATTCTCTGACTGACATGGCTATGTTTTATGAGTCTGCAGTAGCAAATTTCATGGTTTACCTTGGTTTGGTCACATTAGGTGGAGGAATGGTGATCAGGGCCACAGTCTGTTAAATGTATCTGGCTACCGAAATAGTGTCTGAAATTCTTAAATTTGTTCAATTTGCTAGTCTTCCAAGTGTCCCCAAGGGACTCTGCTTCCCTCTTGAGCCATGCCAGTTTTAGATGAGAAGTTCCGAGGGCTCTGTTGGAAATCCTGTTAAGTTATTACCCATGTGGGTACCTTCTCACATCCTTCATTCTGCTGATTTGCCAGCTGGTTATTGCTTTTTGTAAACTTGCTCACCTGTACTGTATCTTAAAAGGGATCTTTTAAAATTTTTGTCTTAATGACAATTTTTTTCTCCATTTTCTATCACTGGTAAAGTGTTTAAATATAATTTTCATTTTGGACATTTCAAAGAAATTTTGGAAGAGACTCAGTTGATTGTTCTCAAACAGCTATCCTTAAACATATGTACTTCAGTGCATTTCCAAAGAAATTAATTCTTTTAACCCTCAGACAACCTTGTGAAATAGAAACCCCCCCCCCTCTCTCTTTTAGGTCTTTACACTCTTTATATAGAAAATAAGCTTCAGAGAGATTAAGTGGCTGTCTCAGGGTCACATGACTGGTAAATGGTTTCAGCTTCCCTGTCTCACACTCTGTCCTCCACCTGGAGATTTATAAAGAGGTGAAACTGGTCCACTCCCCTGGTGTGATTAGAAGTGATGCTAGGAATGTCCCTTATCTACATCAACCACATCACCTTTCCTTCCACCATTCTGTGAAACTATTGGATTTAAAAAAAAAAATCTAACTCTTAGAATTCAGTGAGAATATTAATTTTCTTTACCGGAACCAATTTACAAAAATTGGTCCAGACTACATTGGGGTGTACACCTTCTGATCTGTTGGTATTTGACTTTCATCCATTTGATCCCCTTATAGCTCAATGCATCCTATTTCCACAACTTGCAGTTTAAAAGGCAAGTGATTTGTATCCATCAGCTCAGCAGTGACAAGAGGGCTAAATCCATCATTGGGTATTACTTGGTCTTCCCGCATGGACTGCCAAATGCCTTCCAAAGCCACTGAAATTGATGGTGACAATTTTCCACATTCTTCATTTATGGTTTACATTGTGACTTTCTTCCACTTCAATCTCTCTAGGGACTAAATCCAGTCTGTTTTGTGTTAGATTTTACAGTTATAACCTATTTCATCTTTTGAAGTTGCACCTTGAAAGAGGCTTTTGTTACATCTGTGAATCAGCCAAAATACTTACAGGTAGCAAGACTTCCGTTTTAGGTTCTGTTGCCTTTTACTGTTTTCTTTAAACTGATCAGGGGGAATATATTATAATTTGGTGATGTCAAATGCTTCCGGTATTTATGTTTTGCGTTGATCATCTTCCTATTTTGTTGGGTTTTATTTGACAACGACTTCTACTTCCAGTGAGTGGCTGCACGTATACTGAAGTTTGAGCCAACTCCAGTCTGTTGGACTGGTTACATTGAAAGCATATCTGCTGGTGGGACATCATGGAATATCCTGTTAACTTTACGGTTAATGGGAGTTGGTTGGGGGCAAAGAGAGGAAGCCAAAATGCTTGAGTAGTAGGCACTAGAGACAGTTTTAGCCATGCAATATTGATGTAGACAGCTATTTTCCACGGCACTGAGGAGAGTTGGACTATTTATTTGCAACAAAACCCTTACAGAATTCATGAAGCAAAGAGAGAGAACTCCAAAAAGACAGAAACTATGGAGACTAGTTAACACTAATTCAACCAGGAACACGTCCTTAGTATGAGAAACCCTAGTTTTATTTTTCCAGTAGCATATGGAGAACTTTTTTTTTTATCTATACATGTTGAACTGGCCTTGAAGTTCTATGGCTGAATATGGATAACATTTTTAAATTTGTTATTTTTTTTACAAAAGGTTTTGGTTGCTTTTGAATTTACTCTATAAGTTTAATTAATAACTGAGATTTCTAAACTTTAAAATCTGTGGGACTTTCTTTATTTTCCCCATCAAGTTCCATTTCCCTGATTATGTATGGAATTGATGTAAGGGAAATGCAGCAGATATAATCACGGCTGTCAAATTCAAACACCAACTAGAATTTTTTAGTAACTATATTGTTGTAAAGCAAACATCTTTTATCGAAAATATTCTATATCCAAAGTTCTTAGAAAGTTGCTTTGAGCTTAAGATGATGCTGAGGTGAATAAAATCTGTGCCCTAACTGGAAGGGATCATTTTTCCTGCAGGGGGGTATCTGACACATTACGTATAAGTGGATCGAAGCATGAAAGCTAGGGTTTCATAATTAAAGTTTCAGTTTGAATGTATATTTTAGAAAAAAAAATGATAGAAACACGTGAGAAAGGACGACAGATGACAAAGGAATTATTGTCTAGGAAGTGGACTCACTTCAAATAGACACGTAAACATGTTAAGTATGTTCCACACTCATTAAGTGGAAGTCGTGTTCAAGCAAGAATGTACTGAGCCACAAGTCATACAGGCACTCACTCCCGGACCACCTTTTTATTATCTTTGTTTGTGTCCTCTTCTTTGTATCCATTTCATGCTCATGAGGTCAACTGTGGGCATACAACCTCCATGGAGGGAAGATCCAGGAGAGGTTTTCTGTTTATATACGGCCTTGTATCTGAAGCTATTGCTGCTTCCCCCAGACTGTGGTGGAAATTTCTTAAGAATTTCATCAGAGTCCCTTAGGAACCTTTATTGGAAGGTTAATTCTGAAGCTACTTGTTCTACTGGCTGTAACTTTGTTCGTCTACACTTGAGAACATCTGGTACAAATAAAGCATTGGAGGGTGATAGAGAAGGAAACTTTCTTTACATCCACACAGCTAACCCGAAATTCAGTCTTTGTAATTTTCTTCATACGGTTTTTTAATTGTCTTATTTCTATACTGGGATTTTCTCCTTCAATACTTTTTGTTCCTCAGTAAGGTGTCATATCTTGGAGTGGCTTATCCTATTTATGGCTCCTTCTGTTACCACGTTCATTTTGGATTAAATCGTCTCTGAGCACTGTCTGTGGAGGGAGAAGCAATTCCAAATTCAAAAATATCTGGACTCTAAAATTGAAGCCCTGTATGGTTGGTTAATGGAAGTGGGGTGGCCACAACACACAGAGCAGGTAGAAAGTTCTTGATAAGAACTCACTGAGGACAAATTTCAAGTCAGGTACCAACATACTGATTGTTATCCACATCAGGGCCCTGGGTACAATCTTTGAATGGCTCCAGACGTCTTATGGAATGAAAGTAAAGCTTCTTTTCATGGTGTATATGGGCCTCTGTGTCCAGCTCTGGACATCTATTCTGTAACCACCTTTGAGTACTAGTTCCCTATATGCTGAGTGTTCTATATTTCCGTTCCTGTCCCTGTCCCTGTGTTATCTTTTTACCTGAGAGTGGGTCTACCTGTCCATATTTAACAGGCTAAACTCTTCACATTCATCATTTATCTTAGGTATGACCTTCCCAGAACACTTTCTCAGACATCCTATGCCTACTTCTTAAATGAAGACCATGCACCATACTGTACACAAATTGCTTGTTTGCACATTGTGTTTCTGTTTCTTTGTTGTATTGCTGGGAACCAACCCAGTACCTGACACAGATTACATTTATACATAAGAAACAAGAACAAACAGATGGAACAATAGCCACAAATAGATAGATGTTAGTCTAATCAGAAAGAGTATGAGGGATGAAAATTCATTTCAACTTTAGTGTAGATAAAAATTCTATCAGGCCTACTACCACAAGACTTCTTTTCCACACACACAAACTTTGGTTATTTTTCACCTCAGAAGTGGAATTTCTTTGTTCTTCTTTGCCTACTGGATAAAATCCAAATGCCTTATGTAGGCACAGAAAATGTGAATTCTGGATCCTAATTTCCCTGTCCCAATTTCTTCTACTATTCATTCTTTACTTAAAAGCTTCACCACTTGCTAGTCATATGATTTTGAGGCTGTTATTTCGCTTGGAAACTCAATTTTCTCTCTGTCAAATGGGAATAAATGATGTAAACTATATAATATTAATGAAATAATGATATATACTCAGTCTAGAACCATTGTTCAAAATGTTAATTACTATTAATATTGAGATATGTATTATGACTCCCAAATATTTTACTCCACCCAAACATATTTAAAATAGGTGTTGGGATATATGCTTCTCTGCCTCTTCACTTTTGTTTGCCTTATTTGTATTTTCCTATTCAAATAATAATTAGTATACAAGATTAGTTGTCTAGAATCTAACTGCTTTGTATTCTCTGACAATCTAAATTGATATAATCTTTCTCTTTATTCTTATAGAAATTATCATGTTTACAATACATATGAAAATTATTGAATTCATTCATGCAGTCTTCCAACACATATTTATTGAGAACTTTTTGAGCATAACACACTGAGTCCTTGTGTTAGATAGTACAGATAGGTGGTAAATGAGATACCACTGTCATTACACGCAAGGAATTTTTGGTGCAGTGGTTTACCGAAGGAAATCTGGAGCCAGAGTTTTCATATTTGTAACTAGGTTCCATCACTAACTTACTACCTGACCTGAAAAAGTTAGTAAAACTCTGAGTCTTATAGGTGGAAATTGCTGAGAAGAGTATCTAGCACAGTAAGCATTAAATAAATGTTATCAGTACATTATTATTGTCAATGATATTACATTTTAGTAAGAGTGAAGGACCTTAAACACTTAAACATTTAATTTTTATCACAAAACTATTTTTGTGTTTAATATTTAAAAGAGAATTTGAGAAATCTGTCCAAGGCCCCAATCTGAATTCAAAAATACTCAAAAATGGGTGGAAGATTTATATGCTGATGAAATATTTTCAAAGACCCTAAAGAAAAATGGAGACTTTAAGGTAGTGAAAGAAAAGCTTCCTGAAAGACTTCCATTTCCATAAATAGCTAACTAGATGATTTGGACTAATCCTTCTACTAATGATAACTAAAGGAACTGGTCAAAACTCTGTAAGATGGTGAGATATTGCCAGACCATGAAAAAGGAGAAGATAATAGCCCCTGAATTAAACCAGGGCTGCTTCTATCCAGGGACATTTTTCTAAAGCAGGTCAGAGCTAGGGCTCCATGAGAGACAGCTAAGGAACAGCTGTCAAATTCCTTTTGTCCACCAGAAGCAAAGCTCTCTGAGAATTGTCCACTTCCGTATTTCTTCTGCCAATTTTAAGAAAGTTGTTAAGAGACACACAGAACTTTGAGGCACAAACTCCTTGAACCAAAGAGAAAAGATCAAATTACAGTCTTCTCCAAAGGTGGAAATCTTGTTTTATATGGCCCCTATTCTGGCAAGGACCCTAAAAGGTTACATTATAGAGTGGGATTAGGAATAGTGCCCTGATCATCTAAGTATCATAGAAAATTCTGATGCCTTGGGTTTGCACTCTTTCTTCCAGGAACTTGGAAGAAAGATTAAAAAATAAAATAAAACCATTTCTGACACAAGATAATAAAACTCCAGATCTCAAATTATTTCTAAAAAGAATTTATCAAATAAAGTATCCAGCAAGCAATTAAAGTTTATGAGGCACAGGAGGCAATAAAACACAAACTAAAATCAGCAGAAACAATCGCCAACAGAAACAAATTCACAAGACCAAAAACATGAAATCATCCAAGACAGAATGTAATAGCACTCTGTTCATTATACTCTTAGAAACAAAATCTAAATGCAAAAAGTTTCTGCAAAGTACTGGAAACACAAAATATTATTTTGCAGCTTTGAAAAGGCTCCAATTATAAATGATATAACTGAAAAATATATAATAACTGATATTAAAAACAGATGACTCTTAGGGCAGATGAGATACAATTGAAGAGAAAATTATGAATAGGAAGATAGCTCAGAAGAAATTCAGAATGAAACAAGGAGAATTGGAAAACAGAGATATAGTTAAGAGAATAATCAATATAAAGGGTAAAACAAGAATATCTAAAATTCATTCATTTATTAGAGTTCCAGAAGTGTGGAGAAGAAAATGAGGAAGCAGTAACATAAAATAGTTATTGACAATTTTCTAAAACTGATCAATAAGCCCAACAGATGTCCAATGGGATAATTAAAAGGAAATTTACCAGGGTACATGGGTGACTCTGTTGGTTGAGCACCCAACTCTTGGTTTCAGCTCAGGTCATGATCTCACAGTTCATGGATTTTAGCCCCACATCTGGCTCTGTGCTGTCAGTGAGGGGTCTGCTTGGGATACTTTCTTGCTTTCTCTCTCTGCCTCCCCCCCTCTCGTGTTCTCTCTCAAAATGAATGAATAAACTTAAAAAAAGGGAAAAAAAGGAAATTTACATTTGAACACATATAATAAGAGTGCAGAAACCAAAGTTTGCATAACTTCCAAACTATAGAAAACATGGAAGTGATTAAAACAGTTTTGGTGGCTTTTCAATATGTCAACTTGTCTAAACTGACCTACATTCCCAGAATTCCTATTCTCTAAGTTTCTGGTAGAGTAGTCCACAAGAGAAATTCTTCTGGGGAATTTGGAAGGTAGGAGTGAAGCAGCAGCCTTTTTGCAGCTCACACATATTTTCCCTTACCAGTGGGCCTACCCATTGACTTGAGTCAATGGCCAAGCCTGAAAACTGCTCCATCTTTAAGTATTTCTTTAGCTTCTCTAAGTCCTGAGTCAGGGGAATGTGCATTTAGTAACACGATGGAAGTCTCTGGCTTCTGCAAGACACCTGTATCATCAGGGTGAAAGACAAAAAGAGCTGTCATGGGTTCCAGCTTGTTCTTGCTCTCCTCTACCTTACTTCCATATTTCCTTTCCAACAGCCTACCTCTGGATTGCAAGGTCTAATATCAGATGTGAAAATGATAGCCTTACAGAGATTGCTTAACCAACTCTCATAATTGTGCATGGTCAAATCATGTGATAAATCCCTTTATACCTATCTTTATCTATCTGTATCATCACTTTTCCTGGTGGTATTGTTTCCCTAATTGAACTCTGATGCAGTAATCAATTATGCTAAATAAATGTAATAAAGGAGACAAAAATGAACATAGAACAGTCATTATCTATAGAAGCCAAATGGTAAAGTGGTAGGTATAAGCTCAAATATACTAGTAATTAGATAAAATATAAATAGCCTAAATGCTCTATACAAAATTCAAAGATTGTTGAACTGGATTCAAAAACACAACACTCAGACCGTATATTGTTCATAGGAGACACATTTAAAATATATGAAAAAAAGCAGAAAAAAGTAGCAAAATAAACTCAAAGAAATGTAAGGAAAGAAATAGTAGGGTCACCTGAGTGGCTCAGTTGGTTAAGGGTCTGACTTTGGCTCAGGTCATTATCTCACCACTCGTGAGATCAAGTCCCACATCAGGCTCTGTGCTGACAGCTCAGAGCCTGGAGCCTGCTTCCGATTCTGTGTCTCTCTTTCTCTCTGCCCACCAACCCCCTGCACCAACCCCCCCCCCCCCCCCCGCCGCTCACACTCTGTCTCTGTCTCAAAAATAAACACTAAAAAAAAAAGAAATAGTAAATAAAATAATACAACTAACCATATATAATACAATAACATAATAGAGTTTTGAAAAATATGGTATCACTAGAAATGTAAAGAAATTTCAAAGAAAACATAAGGATCTTATAAAAGACTTAATGCTAATAAATATTAATATCTAGTTGAAATGGATGCATTCTGAGAAAAATGAAACTTAACTCTGACACAGTGAGAAATAAATATAAGAATCATATATTTTTAAAGAAACCTTAATTTAATATCCAACCCCCCTCCCCCCCCACACACAGCCACTAATGCCTCACCATCAAATTCTACTGAATATTTTAGAAATTCTTATACAAATTCTTTCAGAATAAAAAAATCAGAAATTCCTCATCTCCTGTTTTGAAGTGGGTATGATTGTGGTTATAAAACTTGGAAAATTTTATAAAAAATATTATAGACCAATCTCCGCATGAACAAAGTTCAAAATAAAATATTAGTAAACCAAATATGTCTATAGATAAGAAGAATACTTCTTCACAATTAAGTTAGATTCATTTCAGGGTACAAGGTTGGTTTTACATTAACATATGAAATAATATAACTTACCACATTAGCCTAACAAAGAAGAGAAATCATATGATTATCTCATTAGATACAGAACAAGCATTTGCTATAGTTCAATATCTAGTTACGCTAGAAATTCATAAACTATAAAGATGAGAGAACCTCTTTAATTTAATAAAATATATCTTGAAGAAAACTTAGACCAATAATCATATTTACAAGTGAAACCTGAGAAGAATTTCCTTGGCCATTAGAAAATAGAAGGCTGTGCTTCTTTCCAATATCATAGCTAAATAAATTAAATGTATACTTACTGTGAAAGAAGAACTATTAATATAAAATAAAAATAAGAGCGGCACCTGGGTGGCTCAGTCAGTTGAATGTCTGATTCTTGATTTCAGCGCAGGTCATGATCCCAGCACCTGGGATCTAGCCCCGCGTCAGGCTCCATGCTTAATATTCTCTCTCTATCCCTCTGCCCTCTCCCCTGCTTGTACGTGGTCTTTCTCTCTCAACAAACAAAAAA